>NC_056750.1:824586311-824916311 GCF_019279795.1 Protopterus annectens | reverse complement strand
ATACTATTCTAGCATGTCCAAAGGTCAGTTGTCAATCTCCTCTCCGGTCCAGCTGGTGAATCTGGGAATCTTGAGGCAATGTTACAACTGCCTCATGTACACAAACAACCCTCTCCTCCTCCCAACAAATTCAACACATGTGAGAGATGCAACCATATAGCCATACTGGAGGCTAAGCTCTCTCAACTCAGTGCTGGAGAAACCAGTCAGGAGGAGAAGGAAACCACACTCACTACAATTCCAGTCTCACATAGACCTACCATGACAGCAAACCAAACACATAAACACACAAAAACATACTCGGAGGCTCTAAATAAAAATCTGCCTAAGCAGCAGAGACCTCCAAAGCAGACACCCAAGCAACCGCTACCCCAAAACAAAACACGTACACGTGCAACACATAGCTCACAAAGCCAGTGTGCTGAACAGTCACAAACCTTAAGGCTAAACAACACACTTCATACACTTGTAATAGGTGACTATCATCAGGCACACTGACGTCCCGCTCACCAGGCTGAACAAGGAGAAGGTCACGGTGAGCTGCCAGTCGGGCGCTAGGATCCGCCACATAACACAAGAACTCAGGTCACTCCAAGGCAAGTACAAATATGACTCAGTCATTGTCCATGCTGGTGTGAATGACCTGAGATGTACCTCCATGGACTACATGAAAAGACACATAGAGGAGCTCTCTGAGCATAGCCCAGGCCGGTATGACCCTGACCTTGAGTAGCATCTTACCCTCACCAAGAATGATGTCACAATATGAAGACAAGATAATCAATTTCAACAATTGGCTTAAGTATTGGTGTCATTCAAAGGGGATCCAATGCCTGTCAGCCTGGGATTACATGCTCGACAAGCCACGATGCTTCGCTAGGGACGGCTTGCACCTGTCACCCCTGGGCTTTCCGATATTGGAAAAGGCTCTTGCTACCACCATAGTGCCTTTTTTAGGCAAGGCTCAAAAGACAAACCCACCTCCATAGGTATCACAAGGGATAAGAAACTAAGAGTAATGCTACTCAACGCCAGAAGTCTAAACCTCAAGATGCACACACTCGAAACTCTCCTTAGCATGGAGAACATTGATATCTGTGCAGTAACAGAAACCTGGTTCAGGGCTCCCGAGAGCACCCCAGCACTACCAGGTTATACCTCATACCATGCTTTTCAGCCCCAAAACTTGGACCGAACCACAAAAGGAGGGGGAGTATCGATATTCATCAAAGATACCCACACCTCCAGGTTGATGGCAAAGCACGAAGCATCAGAGACTATCCATGTGCAACTAACAGTGGGTAAAACTGCCTTCCAGTTTATAGCCTGCTACAGACCACCCTCCCAAACCCAGGAACCCCACTCGGCCTTCCTGAGAACACTGGAAAATATGAAGGTCTCTCCAAACACCATTATTTTGGCCGACTTCAACTACCCAAACATAGACTGGGAGCATTACTCTACCTCCAACACCCTAGCCCAAAGGTTCCTAGAATTTATAAACTCAAATGCTATGGAACAACTTGTTACCCCTCCCACAAGAGGAGAAAACATACTAGGCCTGATCATCACCAACATGGGGACTCTATGCTCCTGACCAGAAGTGTATCCCTCACTGGTAAGATCAGACCATAAACTAATCTCACTGGATATTCACATCCCAACCCCACCCCCTGCCCAGAAAACCACAGTGAAAAACTTCTCTAAAGCAAATTTCACACTCCTCAAAACCGAGGTGGAATCCTTCAAGGCCCCCAGGCCTGTGGAAAATACGGCCCAGACCGCAGAATCCTTTATAAACGCATTCTATGAACACCTTCAGAAATGCATGGATCATGCGATCCCAAATAAAACCAAGACCCAATCCTCCAAAGGCAGACGTCCTGTCTGGTGGACCCCAGCCATAAACAAACTATACAATAGAAGGAGGAAGCTACTAAATGATAGAGCAAAATCCAAAAAAGGGAAGGCATCACTGATCAGTATTAGCAAAAAACTACGGGCACTCATAAAATTGTCTAAGGCCAGTTTCAGGAGAAAAATTGCACAGGACACTAAGGATAATCACAAGGCTTTCTTTAGTTATGTTAGGAACCTGGGTGGTAATTCCCAGATATGCTCAGAATTAGTCCAAAATGACAAAAAATAAACTGAACCCACAGACATTGCCAACATCCTAGCTGACAGGTTCAGCACAAACTTCTCCCCCCCTCCCCACCAAAAGGGCAAATATCTATCCCAGCAGAGTGCTGCCCCCTTGACATCTCAGATGCTCAGGTAAAAGCCGCCCTCTCCAAAGCAAAAAACACAGCATCAATGGGACCAGACGGTGTCCCGGGCTGCATCCTACATGAACTCCAAGAAGAGCTAAACCCAAACATAAAACTACTGTTCAATCTCAGCCCTACTACAGGATATGTGCCCAAAGAGTGGCGTATAGCAACAGTGGTCCCTCTCCATAAAGGTGGTGCCTCAACAGATCCTGGAAACTATCGCCCCATAAGCCTCACTAGCTTGGTCTGCAAAGCTATGGAAAGGATCATCATGGACCTCATAAATAAAGATATTGGGGACCTACAGACACTGGATCCTACCCAGTTCGGCTTTGTTAAGGGCAGATCCTGCCTCTTAAACCTGGTTGATTTCTTTGAAACTGTCACCAAGGCCATTGACGAGGGGAAGGTGGTCCACACAGCCTACCTGGACCTCGCAAAAGCCTTCAATACAATACCCCACTCGGGCATTATAAATAAGCTCACCAACTTAAATATAAACCCCTATGTCACTAGATGGATTGCAAACTGGCTCAAGGACAGGACCCACATGGTTAGAATTGCTGGAGCCATGTCAGACTCCAAACCAGTTACAAGTGGTGTCCACAAGGCTCAGTCCTGGGACCTCTCTTGTTCAGTATATATTTCTCAGAGGTACAGGCCAACACTGAAGGACTGTGGCTGACCAAGTTCGCAGATGACTGCAAACTGGGCGCCATAATCGACTCTCCAGCCGACACAAGCATCCTCCAAAAGGGCCTTATAGAAACAGACAACTGGTGCCAGAGCCATGGCCTCAAGCTAAATGCCAAAAAGTGTATAGTCATCCCTTTGGCAAAACAAAGTGCCCACAAATTACCACATAGGTGGTAATCCATTAAGTACAGAAGAAGTAATTAGGGACATGGGGACCCAAGTTGATAGCAATCTCTCATTTGACAACCACGTAGCCAAAGTGGTTAGAAAAACATTTTATATAGCCCACCTAATCATGAAGGGATTCACATCTAGATCAGGGGAGGTCATCGTGCCTCTTTACTCATCCCTCATCAGGCCCATAATTGAGTACAATGCCCCTTTTGGGATGTACCTTACCAGACACCTGCAGCAACTGGAGAGACCCCAAAAGTACCTCAGCAAGAGGATCAAAGGGCTCAAACAGATGCCATATGTTGCCCGGTTAAAGAAACTCCAGCTCTACTCAGTGGCATACCGCCTGTTCAGAGGCGATCTGTGCCTGACGTATAAAGTCATGTCCAGCCCAGAATTAATGGACATGCTGCACCTCAGAAAATCCAAATCCCATCGAGCTGCGCGCTCGAGAGACTTGAACCTCAGCACTGAAATAAATAGAACATGCTGGAGGGCAGATTCGTAACCCAGAGGCTCCCTTCACTCTGGAATAAAATCCCAGTCCAGGTTAGGCATAGTCCCTCATTGACTCTCTTCAAGAGGAATCTTGATGAGTGGATGGGAGATCGTAGGTTTACCCCAGGTATCACTTCTGTGTCACTGTTAGACAGAGGCACAGTATACTAACCTCGAAAAAGGGCATAGCTAAATTAATATAAATGGGTGGCAAAAGCCAAACACACTCTGGCTAGGCTTATAAATGCCCTAGGGCAGATAGCCTAGTATGAACCTATGAACAGAAGGATTGAATACAGAAGAAATATTTGACCAAATCCACTTTATGTGAAACAAGTAAGCATGCAATTGAATGCAGTAGGTGGCCTGTAATAATGGAAATTAGGAGTTTGAAAGAATATGTCTCAACAAGATTTGTTGTACTGATGTACTGCTGAACAGCACAAATGGCCATAGCATGTGGATCTGTCTGCAGTGACATAAATCACAGCTCAGGCCCCTGACTCAACCCAGGAAATTACAGCTGACATTTGCCAGCTACTGCAGTGTCTGTCAAACACCACTGACTTTGCCAGTTCTAGACCAGCTACTGGGATGTTGTACATATCCATATGTTCCCTGTTAATATAACTATGATACACATTTTGTCTTGTAAATATAAGAGAGACCTATACAGAGCATGTGCATAGTAAAGTACTGCTGCAGAAGTGTGTGTTGAAATGCATGTGATACAGTAATTTCATACCATTCAACTGCACAGTCTTATAAACACGTCTGCCTGATATCTGTAGTCACTTACACATAGAGTTGTGTTATGTTAGGCAAACCATTGTCAAGTCTGTTAACAATGATACTGTAACATAATAGCCTAGATATGAATGTGGGACATCCTCCAGGTTAGCACTATGATAGCAAAGCCTACTGTGCAATCAACTTACTTATATATGTATGTAAATAGGTTGTGCATGTTCTACTTGTGTGCAATATCAGTTTCAGTGCATACAACAGACATAAGTGTTTACAAGTACTGGTTGTTGCATTGCCATAACAATGATATGGGTAGTAGAATAGGCATGATTATCACTACTTGGTTGATGCGCCTCATTCTCTTTTTGGTTACACACATGCCATCAATTAACAAGACTCTGATTAACCCCAAATAATGTTCAATTGTCCTAGTGGGATATATTTGACATTTACCCAGTTGCCTGCTACAGCAAAAGACATGTTTAGCAGAGAGCTTACAAAACATTGAAGGGATCTCATTGTGAAAAGGTATCAGTCAGGAGAAGAGTAGAAAGTGTCCCCAACATTGGATATACCATGGAATACAGTGCAGACAGTCATCAAACAGTGGGGAAGATATGGGACAACAGTGACATCTATTACCAGACAATATTGCAACAATGTAGCAGTTTCACCAGTTTACCATACATACCATTTAGCACTTTACAATGTATGTTTAACTTACAGAAACAGAGTATTCAGTAGCAGCAGTCAGTGTAACTAGGTGGAATATACTATTACCAGACAATATTGCAACAATGTAGCAGTTTCACCAGTTTACCATACATATCATTCAACACTTAAAAAAGAAGAGTGTTTCTACCTTAGCACTATCATCTAGAGGAACTCTGAATCAGGTTTACTGAAATTGGGAGCAAGCAAAAACAAAAACATAAGCTTCTAGTATCCAAATATAAACTATACCAGGAAAAATAAAAAATAACTAGAAAGCTACCTTAAGAGAAATTACTGTAGTACTCTATGCAGGGACAGTGAGTTTACAGTGTGGAATACAACACTGAGAAAAAGAAAAATATTATCACTTACTAGAGATGCTACACCTGGAGGGCTTTCAGCTGCAATTAGAGCAAATATGGCATCCAGGGTTTTTAAAATCTTTGGTGTGTTGTACCTGAACAATCACTTGGGGGTGGGGGAAGGGAGGGAAACCTTCAACTGGAATTTAAAGTAGCAGGGGAGAATCCAAGGGACTCTGCTAACCTAGCTAATTATCAAAGGACACCCAAGGAAATAAGGTAAACATGCAGGCAACCTTGTTCAAGGACTGGAAGGTTTCTCCAAGAAAAACTATTTGTAGGAGTATGCCACAGGGAGACGTTGTATGCTGCTTACTAGTCTGCAATGGCAGATTTTATTCTCTTTTATATTTGTATTCCCCTTTGCTCATTGTTTGCTGCACACAATGTAGCTAAAGATAAAAGCAGCTGGAGACTTTGCACCTCTGTTTGGTGTTTAGTGAAGAACAAGTATTGAGGAGGAGGGACTGAAGGCTATGACTATTGAGAGGGGCTAAATACCTTAACATACAACAAATTATCAACAGTGAAATGGATCAAGAGGAAGAAGGTTTGCAGCTGTTGCCCCTGGGGTATGCACTCTAGCTGACTAATAGATTTTAACAAGGCATAACAGTAGTCACAAAAGCTGGCACCTAGACTACACAAGTGGCAACAACAAAACAAACACAAGATTCCTGGAGTTAAACCTGGGGCTGCAGTCTATTCTTGGATGATTGCTGGTTAGAGTTTTCTTTGCTTTTAGCTGGAGTGAGAGGATTCCTTGCTCACACAAGTGGGAGGGGGGGGTGACCCAAAGCAATCAGGTCCTCAGTGGCTACTACACAATTGTCAACAACAACGTTCCTGGAGTTAAACCTGGGGCTGCAGTCTATTTTTGGATGAATGCTGGTTAGAGTTTTGTTTACTTTTAGCTGGAGTGAGAGGATTCCTTGCTCACACAAGTGTGTGGGGGGGGGGGGGCCCAAAGCGATCAGGTCCTCAGTGGCTTAGAGATGCTACACCTGGAGGGCTTTCAGCTGCAATTCAAATTGGTACAATTAAATATGGTACAAATAACTAGTTAGGCAGGGGGTTCTACTCTCACGTGTGGCTAGTATGTGTGTATATAAGTGTGTCTATTTGTAGAGCAAAGTATTTTGATAACTGTAACACCCACTGCCCTACTGTATCAGTCCTGCTGATGTAGTTCCCCTCATAGGTTCATAGGTGTGTAGTAGGCTAATGGCCCAGGAGCCTTTACAAGCCTATCCCATAGAAGGACCCTGCCATTTTTGCACCTGCTGTTACTTCCCAGTGCCTGTATCAAGTAGAGCCACTGCAGTGATCCTGGGGGTGAATTGTCTATTACCCATCCTCTCATCAAGATTTCTCTGCAACAATGTCAGCTAGGTGCTCACTTTTATATCACATTATTGAAAGATGAAAATAGCAAACGCTATTTCATAGAACCTAAAATCTCTAACCCACATAATATTGAACATTCAGAACAGCAATTTTTTTTTCCTTGGGAAAAAATTTTCTACTCTGAAACACATACACACAACACAAGCACACCTAATAAATATCAATACACACACACACACACACATACACACACACACACACACACACACACACACACACACACACACACACACAGACACACACACTTATAATCCTACAACTAACCCTACACTAAACTATACATACACTACTATCTATCCACTTACCTTAACCCAAACCCTAGCCCTAAGGTCCATCACAATTGCACACTCACCTAACCCGCGCCCTAACCCTAACTCACTTAACCTGCCCCTTAACCTAATTCACCTAACCCGCTCCCTAACCCTAACTCACCTAACCCACGCCCTAACCCTAACTCACCTAACCCATGCCCTAATCCTAACAGCCACACAATCGTACATTTACCTGAACCCAACCCATAAATTCCACCACAGTGCTGAAAATAGCGAAGCCACAGAACCGGTCAATACAATTCTTTCCCTAAGAAAGAATTCAGTGTTCTGCAGCTTTGCTATTTTTAGTGTTCAATTAAAATGGGTCGATATTAGAACATTCAAAGTTTTAAAACTTCGATGTTCTGATATCAACCTAGGTGCTCAGCATGGCATGTATGGGAAGTGTATTCCAGGGCATGTCCAGTCTCTTTGTGAGGGACCTGTCCCACCAGCATGTTGTGGCAATTGTGGTAATGAGGTAGAAGTCTTTGTAGTGTGTGGTGTGGAGGGATTGTGATGTCTTTATATGTAGCATGTCTAAAACAGCTGGGTCAGACATGGCTTTGTAAGTCAAACATTGATAGCCTCTAACTAGGTGATATGACACAGAGAATAGCTGGAGTCTTCTGAGTCTGTCTGTGTAGGATGTGTGTTTCATGCCTAGGAACCTCTTTGTGAGGTGCTTCTGTGGCCTCTCCAGCTGTTGCAGGTGTCTACTGAGGTACATGGCAAATAAGCCAGAATATCTGATGAGTGATCTAATGAGGGAACAGTAGAAAGAGATCATTACCTCTGTCTTCCTGGATGCAAAACCCTTGGTAATGTAATGTGTCACATAGAAGGACTTCCTGTCTACAGTGACAATGTGGTGGTTGAAGGATAAGTTGTTGTCAACCTGTGTCCCCAGATCTCTTATAATGCCTGCAGTGTTCATTGGGCTCCCATCAATGATGTACTTACTAGGAACTGAGTGTTTTACCAAAGGGGATGATGATACATTTTGTGGTGTTAAGCTTCTGACCATGGTTTCCACACCATGCATTGGTCTCAGTGAGGCCTTTCTGTAGGATGTCTGCATCACATGTGGAGTTAATGATAACTCCCAGCTTGCAGTCCTCTGTGAACTTGGTCAGCCAGAGTTCCTCTGTGTTGGGCTGGACTCCTGAGAAGTAGATGCTGGACAGGACACTACCCAGTACTGAAACCTGTGGGACTCCACTTGTGACTGCTTGCCAGTCTGACTTGGATTTTTCCACTGTCACACTGTGTGTTCTGTGAATCAGTTTGCAACCCACCCACTAATATAGGGGTTGATGCCTAGCTTGGCAGGTTTAGCAATAATTCCTGACTAAGGAATGGTATGAAAAGCCTTGGCCAGATCAAGGCAGGCTGTATGCAGTGCCTTACTGTCATATGGTTTTTCAATGTATGTCAGGGCTGTCATAGTGGGTGTTGTGTTGAGCTATGTGTTCCAGATGGTGTGGTGCAGGTGTTGACCTTATCCTCTTGACCAGTTAGTGCAGTCTTCATTGGATTGTGCATATTTCCACATTTGGTGAAATAGGGGTAACTCTCACAGGTCAGAGAGTTTGGAGTTTAGTGGAAAAGGTTGTCTGTGTACATGAGGCAATTGCAACAGTGCCACAGACTGGACAAGTACACCAGGTTAATGGGTTAAAGCACAGAAAGCTGCACTTCAATCATGGCAGGAGAGGTGGTCATAACTACTACGTATTGGGGATAATTCTGTGAGGAACGAGTACTGCTAATGACTCCCAGGTGTTCTACACTTATTGATACAATAACCTGTTGAAGTGCAAAGCTATTATGCTATTTGAAGAGCAAGACAGAAAGAATTAGCAAGATGTAAGGGAAAAACTGAAGGCAGACAGTCTGCCATCTGTAATACTTTACATCATGTGCAGTTATCAATACCTTTGTCCAGTTGTTATTCCAGTAAACTCTGTAGTGCATATGGTAACTGTGTAACACTATAGCACAAATAACTAGACAGGCTGGGCTCTAATCTCAATACTGGCAAGTGTGTGTGTGTGTGTGTGTGTGTGTGTGTGTGTGTGTGTGTGTGTGTGTGTCTGTGTGTCTGTGTGTCTGTGTGAATCATATACTGTTTGGGTTATACCATTTTGAGTTGTGTACCATCCTTTACACTTCCCCTCACC
Source organism: Protopterus annectens (assembly GCF_019279795.1). Lineage (NCBI taxonomy): Eukaryota > Metazoa > Chordata > Ceratodontiformes > Protopteridae > Protopterus > Protopterus annectens. The sequence continues at coordinate 824,906,946 of NC_056750.1, read as the reverse complement.
CTAATTTAGTAGTCCTGTTGATGTCATTCACCTTAGAAGTACCTTTGGACTAAGTAAAATTATATAAGCTCCATGGCGCATCTGATAACTATGTAACATAGATAGATAGATAGGTAGAGGTTCTAATCTCAATACGTGTGTGTGTGTGTGTGTGTGTGTGTGTGTGTGTGTGTGTGTGTGTGTGTGTGTATGTGAGTGTGTTTGCACACGTGCACGCTAGTAACAGATAGATAGGTAGGAGTTCTAATCTCAATACGTGTGTGTGTGTGTGTGTGTGTGTGTGTGTGTGTGTGTGTGTGTGTGTGTGTGTGTGTATGTGTGTGCATGCGCACACACGAGTAACATAGATAGATAGGTAGGAGTTCTAATCTCAATACGTGTGCATATGTGTGTGTGTGTGTGTGTGTGTGTGTGTGTGTGTGTGTGTGTGTGTGTGTGTGTGTGTGTGTGTGTGTGTGTGTGTGTGTTGTAGTGGTAGCTGTGGACACTCTGCATCCCTATAAGCTGTGTGCCATGTGACATAATTATGTAACAGTATGGACACAAAAACAAGATAGATGGGTCTTTGAATCTCGTGATACCATTCCCCACTCAGGAATCATAGACAAATGCAGCCATCTAGGCATCAACCCCTATGTCACTTGGTGGGTTGCAAACTGGCTCATGCTTGAGATCCACAGTGTGAAGGTAGCAGACTCCATGTCACACTACCAACCAGTCACGAGTGGAGTAGCACAGGGTCTGGACATGGGTCCCCTCATGTTTGACATTTATACCTCTGACATCCAGAAAACACAAACTGACCCTGGCTGACAATGTTCACAGACAATTGCAAGGTGGGTGCTATGTGTACATCCCCGTATCATGTTGACATCCTGCATAAAGGCCCCACTGAGACATCTGAATGTGGTCAGAACACTGGCCTTAGGCTGAATGGAAAGAAATGTTTTGCAATCCTGTGTGGAATCAATGTGTTTACCAGGAATTAACACATTGCTGGTAGTCCAATGGACACAGATGTCCTTATCAAAGGCCTGGGAACACAGGCTAATAGTGACCTTTCTTATGGCCACCACATTGCTACTGTGGACAGAAATAATTTATATATGGTACATCTAATAAGTAAGGGTGAGTCATCCAGTAAGGAATAGGTCAATGTCTCCCTCTACTCTCTCTCCTCATTAGGCCAACCAGCAGGAACAATGGCCCATTTGCCATGTAGTTCACTAGACACCTGTAACATCTGTGGAGGCTGCAAGTGTACCTCACAAATAGGACCCTAGCCTTCAAACAACTGTCCTATATGGATAGAGTGCAATACCACCAAGTATTCTTGACCACATCCTGGCTACTTACAGGCAATCCATGCCTGACTGACAATGTCATGTGTGGCTAGCTGTATTAGGAATACCATATCTAGTGAAACTCTGATCTGTATGCAGTGCATGCCATGGATACCTCAACCTCATTACCACAATCAACAGAACATAACCCAGCGAGTGGACATGTAATGCAATATATGTCGCATACATATCAGAGCACCTCATTGGCCCTCTTCAAGAGAAATTTGGATGAGTGGATAGGGAATTTACCTGTCACCCTGGCCATCAGTTAAGTGGCAATGGTCGATAGATGCACTGGGAAAAATTGTCAGGTCGCATGATGCCAGGGTACTCCCATGGGCTAGGCTTGTCATGGCTCCATTCCCATTAGCCTGGTACACACCTATGAATACATGAAGGATCATAGGAATGAATCTCAAACCTGGCAAATGTGTGTGTGTGCATGTGTGTGTGTGTGTGTGTGTGTGTGTGTGTGTGTGTGTGTGTGTGTGTCCAAGACCAGTATCCTGAGTGTGCATGTTTGAGTGAGGAATATATCCATTGGGTGGCCAAGTATTACAATTGTAGGCCGTTGTACTCCCATTGTGTGGGGGGCACCCATATCCACAATGCTGGATTAAGCAAGTTATTATGTGCTTGAGGTGGATGCACCAAGGTTGGTGAGGAGCTGTTCGGTGGGTGTCAGTGGAGCCTGCACGATTGGGCCCCCACCTATGGCTGTCACTTCTCTGGCTATGGCAGCAGTCCTTCACCTGGCATTACTTATGAGGTCGGTAGCATGATGTCGGACCTGCTCATAGGTTCTTGTCTACAGGCCAGTATTATTTACCCTGTGGACTAGGTCATTCCACAGGGTGGTCCGCTCCCACAGATGTTCCTGACTATGGCCAAATAGGAGTTCATAATGGTTTACAATGGTTTCAATTATTTCAGATGTTTCTGCTGTACTGTAAGGTAGATTTTGGTGTGCTGCATCCCACCTGGAAGACATAACTAGTGAACCACATCATAGCACCTCATACAGTTGTCAACAGTATCGACAAAAATCACACATCACCAGTGGATATTTTTTGTCAGCATTCACAACTACACCATACCCCTGTAATCTATCAGCACAATATTAGCTTGCATTGCACACCTGGCCCTGATGTGTCATATTCCCCCCAATGATGGACAGTTAATTGCATAAACCTCTATTTCCCATTAATTTCTGTGTAGAGAGATGACAGTGGCCATCTTCCATGTGGATGGGGTGTGGATATTGCCAAGGCTGTGTTTGACTACAGTGTGTGATGGAACTGTGAGCACATGCCCGAGTTCATGTAGGATGCAGACAGGGATGTTATCAGGCCCCATGGAGACTTGCTGTTTTTGCCTTTCAGTAGGCAATATGTACCTGATCACCACTGATGAGAGGAGGGGTATGCTTGAAGTGCATATCTCCCTATAGGGATGGGGGACAGAGGGGTGATGTTCACGCCTAACCTGTCTGATGCAGGTTGCCTATAGCCATGGTATGTGGGTATGAGGTGTGATTTAACACCAGTACAGGGTGAATTATGTTGTTGCCTCTGAGACTGACAACATATGTGAAGGCACCCTTGTGACTGGTCTTGGCAGTGTGGATATGTGTGATTTGTACTTATAGTTAGCCTTACAAGGAGTTACCTGTGACCTTACATTCTTGTTCAAATAGAGGTGGACATGCTTCCAAGTTGTTGTCTGCACCTATGTGGCCCGGTACAGCAATATAGCAACCTAGTATGTGGTTTATGTATTGCTGCTGTCCACCAAAGGAGATTACTCTACCTTGGTGGAGGCGGGTTTTACAGGTCCGGTATTGCTGAGTCCATACATTTACAGTGGATATATAAGTGTACACACCCCTGTTACAATACCTGTTCTTTGTGTTATTGTAACTTGACACGATAATAACTCATTTCAAAACAATTCCCACCTTTAATGTGACCTATAGCCTGTACAGTTCCATTGAAAACATAATCTGTTGTAGGAAAACATATGCAAATTGAAAACAGTCAGCTGGTTGCATGAGTGTGCACACCCTTAAAATATACTTTGTGGAAGCACCTGTTGAGATAAAGACAGCATTCAGTCATCTTAGGTTGGAATCTATCATCATGGCACATCTTTATTTGGTAATAGTTGCCCAGTCTTCCTTGCAACAGTGCTATAAATATGTCAATTTGTGAGGGCATCTCTTGTGCACAGCCCTATACAGGGCAACCCATAGATTTTCCATTGGATGTTGGTCTGGCACATTCACAAACTGTAATTATCATCTGGTGAAGCCATTCCTTTGTCAATTTGGATGTCTGCTTGGGGTCATAGTCATGTTGACAGATAAAATTTCTCTTCATCTTCAGCTTTATAGCAAATGACTGAAGGTTTGGGGGCAAAAATGGTTGATATTTGGAATTGTTCATAATTCCATCCATTTTGAGTAGAGTCCCAGTTCCAGAATTTGAAAAGCACCCCCACAGCAAGATATTGCCACCACCATGCTTCACCAGGGGGATGGTGCCTTTTGGTGATGCAAAGTGTTGTTTTAGGCCAAACATACTTCTTGGAATTGTCAGCCAAAGGGCCAACCTTGGTGTCATCACACCATGACACATTGTCCAACATGCTTTTTGCAGACGTGATGTACTGTTTGGCAATGTTTGTCCAGCCCTGGATGTTTTCCTGTGTAAGAAAAGGCTTCCATCTAGCAACCCTACCCATAGGGCAGATATATGGGGAATACAGAAGATTGTTATCACATGTGGTACACACCCAGTACTTGGCAGGCATTCCTGCAGCTTGTTCAGTGTTGCTGTAGGTCCTCTAGCAGCCTCCATGGCCAGTTGTCATCTTGTCATGTCATCCATTTTGGATGGACGTCCAGGTGTTTGCAGTGTCACTGTTGTCCCATGTCCTCTCCACTGTTTGATGACTGTCTGCACTGTATTCCATGGTATATCCAGTATTGGGGACACTTTCTACTCTTCTCCTGACTGTGTTCTGCTCAAAATCTCTACTTCTCTCCCTTTCTGTTTCTAGTCAATACAGTGGTGAATCCAGAGCAGCATTAAGTGATACATTATCTTTCAAAGAAGTCATGTTTCCTGAAACATTAAGATAGTCATTCCCTTCAAATATCACATTTTCCTCTGCAATACCAATAAAATCTGTGACATCTACCCTACTCTTTTGTCCATCTTCATCATGAAGTACATTATTTAAATCCCTTAGGACTTGAGAAGATAAATCATTAGTAAAGTAGGCCAATATCCCCTCCATTTACATGTCTCCTCTAATCTTATTACTTCACTCCTGTGCTTAGCCTCTGTCATTGAATGTTAGACTCTGACAACTCTACTGATACTGCAGAAGCATGTGGTTGGCATTTTGACCAAATTCTGCTGTATAAATACTTCCTTGAGCCACACCTGAAAACACTCCAGAGGCCTAGTAGGACTAAGTTAATCATCAATAATCCAAAATTGATGCCAGCAGTAGAAACCAGAAACCAAAAACAACAAAAACCGCTGCGAGCCCCCAAGGAGGAAAGTATCCAATAAATGAAGTGAAACTGATTAAAGTTAATCATCAAAAGTAATGAATACATTTATACATGGGAATAGAATGAAAAATCTAAAATACTGCTTAACTGGGAGTCCGCTGGCTCATTGCAAGTTCTGTCACCCTCCTTGTTTAACATCTACATCAACAAACTCAATACTGACTCTAGATAATCAACCTTAATTCAATAGACAGACAATCCAACATTCATTTACTCTGAAGAAACAACATTTTCCTTACAAGATATCACTCAACAGGCTTTTCTATATACAGAATGTTGACTATACAATTCTGATGTACTTCTCATTGCCAAAAAGACTAAACTAATGATCTTTATCCCTAAAAGTTTCACAGATTAAGTACAATTTCCACATCCTCTTATCCAATAACACTCAAATTGAATATGTAGTGTAAACAAAAATACTGGGAATCTTAGTAGATGATAAAATGAAAAATGTCCAATGTTTGCTCCAAGCCATGCCATAAATAAAGCACTGTGAACTGGGATTACTCTGCAGGGCAAGACAGTCCCTTACAGCCCCTACTAGAAAACCCATAGACACTACCTACTTACTTCCAACCCTTCTGTGTACATTGCCATCTTTACAAATCTTAAAACAAAACTTGATACATGCTAGAATAAAATAGCTAAATTTATAGAAAATTGCCCTCTAAAAACCCACCACTGTAGTCCTTAGAGATCTTTGCTAGTTAGAACTTCCACACTGCCTTGACTATTCTCAGGTTATCCACAACTTAATATACTTTCTACAAAAATGCACATCACTGAAAAATATTCTGTGACCATACTCCAAATCAAGACTGCTAAGATCCTGCAACAAATCTGTTGTGACCACCACCTCCAAATCATACAAATACTCCACTGGTGATTCTTTATGTGTCCACCAAGTTATAAAGACATGGAACTCAATCCCTTTGCACCTAAAATGGGCAACCAAAACAAATACTTTCAAGCTACTACTAAAGCAACATATAAACTCTAATTGTGGCTGTTTCTGTAGTCCCCATGGTTAACTGAAATGAACCCCTGGATTTACTATCCCTCCATGCAGGACTAGCTTAGTCCTGCACAGAGGTGGCCATTTAGGAGCAGGACAGCAGCGTGGTATGCATATTAATGAGGCACTCAGCTTGAGATACTAATCTTACATGGAGCATGTAAGAGTGCAGGGTGCATGTCTGAGAGCAGATCGGTAACCGCATATCCCCACCAACATTCCCCCTGGTGTACAAAAGCAAGTAAACACAAATAAAATGAAGAACCCTGTATTTTTTTTATTTTAAAAATCCAATTAAAGCTAACCATAGATCCACTGGTGTGCCCATTGCTTAGCTACGGTTAATGCAGCTGAAATGACTGAAGAGGATAACAAGGAAGATATATGCAAATGACTCAGCATAGCAATAATGTAGTGGGCAGAGCATTCGCCTTATGAGCAGGCATTCCCCGTTCAAGTCCCACTGCAGCACATTCCATTTTCCATGGCAAAGCATGTTATGACCAATATGTTTGTTGCATAACCACTAAATAACATATATTTGTGAACTGGAGTACTGCAGTAAATGCACATGTGAGGTGTCAGCATCATAATGAATAAAGCAACAGTAGGTTTAAGCACCAATAAGCAGTAGTAAGCATATTTAAGCACTAGTAATTGGATTTAAGCCCTTTTGGGTGAGGGGAAGCAATGTGCACACAGGTTAAGCAATTCTGAAGCTAACTCTGTGTAAGCATATGTAACCAGAGGTTAGCTTTGCTTACCCTCGTGCAAATCCATTCAAACCCACTTACAAATGCTCAAAAGTGCCTTAATCACTTTGTTTCCAACGGCCCTAGTTCTGCCCATCAACAAAATAAACAGCCATGCAAGTCTCGAACCCAGAACCCTATACACTACAGTCACAGTAGTTAACCACCAAGCCATCACAGAAGGAAAGACGAATGAGGTATCAGCAAACAAATCTTCACCGTAGTAAAACCAACCTGAACCTGTGAAAGGAATCAGTATACAGACATATGTGCCTTAACCCACTACATAAAATAAACATGTGAACTGGAGTAAAGCAGCAAGCCGAGAAGTCAAGTGTAATTGTAATAGAGTGTTGAAGTCCCCAATAAAACACAAGGACCCCATACTGTGTATGTACACATGAATCATGGATACCAGGCATACATATAAGGTGTAATGAATAATAACTCAATGCCAAAAAGAAATTATAATGCAAAATCTAATGTAAGCAACAATAAGCATTGCACAGGCCAGCTCAGGAGGTGTAAGCAATATGTACACCAGCTAACTCAATGTTATACCCCTTTAAACAATGCCAACCTTAGGTAAGCAGGTTTGCCCTTTTCAAAACCGGACAATCATGGAAAAGTGCAGGAAATCATCCCTACTTAAACCCACGAGGCGGGAATACATCCCATAACAGGTTGTACCTTCCCCTTGCAGGCACAATGGCAGTAAGGGGAGAAGGTGTGCGCTTTTGGGTGCAGTGCTAGTGCATCCAGGTGTCCAGAGTCATGGCAGGACTCCTTGTCAAAGACCATGATCAGAGACTGCTGCAGGGCCAGTACCAGGGCTCCTGATATAAGGCAGAGGCCTGGGACCGTCTCGCCAATGACCTCATCAGTGCCACTGGCATACCCTGAACTGGTGAGCAGGTCAGGTGTCACTATGCCGACCTGAAGTGGCATAAGGGGGACCTCTTGGTCCAGTGGATCCAAGAGGCTAGAGCAGCAGGGGATGTTCTAGTTGTGTGTAATAATTGCCAGCTCAGGTATATTATGGATAGGTATGGCTAAATATTCCTCTTATGTCCCCCACAGCTGCAGTCGAGTGAGCCGTGAATCAGGAGGCACACGTCATTCGCCTGGCAAGGTTGCGATGCGAGACAGGTCAGTAATACTCATTCATTTACTGTCATGGGAAATAAAACTAAAAGTAGTAGTAAATCAATTGCCTGTACAAAACCTGTATTGTTCAAGGCATGTACTGCATACACTGGAGAATATGGCAGGAAGAGTCTCATATAGTATGTATATAAATAAAAGCATAACAGCCTGACAATAAAGGTCTAACTGCTGGACTGCATGTGTATACTCTCATATCATATGGTAATGTAGATTTGCAATCATGTAATAGTACTGTTGTATTAAGCACTATTACCCACACCGTGCACCATAAATTGAATGTGTAGGAATGCCTGTATATGACTGGTGTAATCCCCAGAGGCCATTTAGCACAACTGAGAGACACATAGACAGAAAACAGGGAAAATGCAGACAACAAAACCCAAATAGCACATGCAACTGAGATGTGAACTGTTGTTTTGTTTAGCACACACAGTCATGGTTTGAATCCTGCCAGTGGTAGTAGTCTGCATACAGAATCATACTCCACAACTGTGCAGATATGTCCAGAATGTCCAGTAAAGTGGCCCATATCTGTTGCCTATCAACCTGTCCCCCTGGGAAATCAGTGGGATGACCCCAGACGTATAGGCAGCAAGCAGGAAATACAACTGATTGACACACATCTATGAGAATAAAGCTGGCACACTAGCAACTCCCCAAAAACTTTTGAGACTAAGAAGCCAAGTATGTCACATTTACACCCCAACTTGTCAAGCTGTGGCCAGAGTGTGTACAGTAACAGAGTGAGATGTATGTGCATAATAGCAATGTGGAATCTGGTACTGTGTGTGGTAACATTCAGGTACAAAAATGATACCCTGTACTGTTTAAATTGGTATTGTATGGCATTGCGATTGATGCAGTTGCCCTGAATAATGAGACAGTACACCTCACTGTCACCCACACTGTCCTGCAAAATATTACTGTCTAGGAGATCTGTATAAGAGTGTTGTAATACAAGGTCAGAATGCAAAAGCACAGGGGATTAATAAGACAGAAAGCAGATAGGAGATATACAGCAATATCTATATAGCAGACACAACTGTGATGGACAGTGTTTAAGTTGTAGCAGACACAGCCATGGTCTGAATCCTGGGAGTGGATGTAGGCTGCATACAGAATCATACCCCATAACTGTACAGATGAGGCCAGAATGTCCAGTATATGGGCCCATATCTGCTGCCTGTCCCCCTGGTAAGTCTGTAGGATGATCCCAGATGTTTAGCCAGCAAACAGGGAATACAAGTGAGTGTCAAACATCTATGAGAACAAACCTGTCACTGCAGCAACCCCCAAAACTGTTAAGAGAGTAATATTTCAAGTATGTCCTATCTAAACTCCCATGTTGTCAAGCTGTGACCAGAGTGTGTACATTAACAGAGTGAGATGTATGTGCATAATAGTAATGTGTAATTTGGAAGTTTGTGTGGCAGCAGTCAGGTAGTGCTAACAAACATTGCTCCCACAGGTACATCGGATACGAACACTGTGCTGAGAAATAAAGACCATTATAACCTGTACTGGTACTTTTCACTCTGGTATTGTAGGGAATTGTGAGTGTTGCAATTTCTCTGAATAATAAAGTATCACTGATCACTGTCACTCACATTGTGCTACGTAATATAACTGTGTAGGAAAGCATGTATATGTGTGTGTCAGGTCACTAAAGGTGGAAGAGGGCAATATTCTAGATATGTCCCAGCACACCAGCATGTGGTCAACACATGGCTAGACTCTATGCAGAAAGAGTTGGATAGCTATGTGCACAACATCAACCTGGAATCTGGGAGTATGTGTAGAAACAGTTGGAGTTAACAAACATTCCTTCCACAGGTATACCAGGTAAGAAGTGTATACTGCACTGTCCAAAATAAGGCTATAGGGTAGTATAGTAAGACTTGCAAGGTATAGATAACAGCACTGACTAGGAAAGTTATGTGGACTGTAGGAATATACTAGTTGGTAATTGACATCTTTCTCTCCCCCCACCATATCTCCAACAATTTTCAACATACCCACCCCCAAGTGGTATGTAATAACACCTATGTTCTGATAATGTCCAATTGTTTGATAAATATTTTAAATGGTTCCGATGTATGTGCTATATTGAATTATTCCAACATTGGTGGCATGGTGCCATCAATGTACCTGCATGCTGTTCTTATTACCACTGTGGTCCCATAAATGCATGTGTTCTGTTTGCTATGCAACTGTACCATATCTTGTGTCTGAGTTAATGGGAATATCTATGCATGCTGTTATACTGAACCCTGGAATGTGTTGATTATTACTAACTCACATATGATGATGAAATCTAAACACTATAGCATGCTTGGGAAGGCCGGTCCCAGTGGACCCACCTGTCCCACCTCAGCTGTCTGGGGCACAACCAGGGACCTCCCTGTCCACTGGTCCTGCACCACCTTCGGGTGGAACCACCTCAGGAGATGGGAGTCGCTCACCCCTGGGACTGGGCACAAACAGGCACCTGTCACCCATCGCCAGGTCGGGGTTGTGGTGTGTAGAGAGATCAACCAGCATCTTGGTGATCTTCTACACCAGCTCGAGGGCCACAAGTCACAACTAGAGCATCAGTCTGGCTCTGTGACTCAGCCCCCAACACAGCCACCACCAGGGCTGTGTAGGTGCAGTGGTGACTGCCCATGGGTGGGGACCTCAGTCCCACTGTTTCCACTAGGGGACTCGTGGGCTTCCGATTTCCCAACACTCCTCCCCATCAAGGTGTTTACCCCCCACATGTGTCATATACCGCCCCTGTATGCTTCTTGTTTGTCTTGTCTGTTAACCTACCCAACCTACCTCCCCAAATATACCTACTACCCTTCCCCAACATCCCACTCTCACCTGAAAAAAAGGGCAATCTGTTCCCACAAAAAAATCTCACCCCATATATAGCTGTCCATTTCATGCACTTGTCCACTGGACACATGTACTCCAATCTAATTAGCATCACAACTTATTATTGTTGTCCTCACCCCCTCCCAGGTATTTGATTGTCCAAATCTACCTCCAAATTCAGTGTATATGCACAGCTGTTGCTGTAGAACAAATGGGCAGCTATGGACCTTCCCTACACCCTTCCTGCACATCCCTAGCTAGTTTTCCTACTGTCTTTCCCTCTTTGTGCCCCTTTTTTCACCACTTTCCTATCAATCCCTTTTTCTTTTCTTTTAAAGAAATTAGCACGGGGGGTAAGCAGGAGTAAGCACTTTTAAGCAGCAGTAAGTGGGTTAAAGCCTGTTTGCATAGAGGAAAGTAATGCCTACACTGGTTAAGCAATTTAAAAGCTAACTGAGTATAAGAAACTGTAACTGGAATTTAGCAGTGCTTACCTCCGTGCAAACCCACGCAAACCCACTTACAACTGCTCAAAAGTGCCTTAATCATTCTGTATTTAACGGCCCTTGTTCTTCCCAGGCTCAAACCCAGGACCCTGCACACCATAGCAAAGTGATTTACCACTAAGCCATGTCAGATATACATAACCCTGATGTATTCACAAACATATCATCCATCCCAGTCATTCAACAGTACAGAGAATGTATTCCAACATGTAGATGTATGTGTGTGTGTAAATATATATATAAAAGATACAACATATCTATATGTCTATAAATATATATGAACATATATACATGCAAATGCCTACATCTATAGATATATATATGTCTACATCTATATGTCAAAATATATACAGCAAGTTATATATATGTAAGCAGATATATATATATATATATATATATAGATATAGCTATGTAGGTATATACGGACTTAGTTATATTTATATAGGCAGATATATATATATCTACATAGGTATATATGGACATACATCTGTAGATAACAATGGGAAAATAACAAAAACATATTTGTCCATGCAAATAAGTATACCCCCCACACAGCCAAACACATTCACCCTGCAATACACTACCAAGTGTTGCAGATCCCATAACCAGGACCTGACACAACATGGGCACAAGATGTTAACAGTACTCCATTCCACCTGTATGATGTCAGGCTGGTATCGGTAACATATCAAGCAGTACAGTCTGGCTCCTATGGGTACTGTACAATGTGGAAGCTATCAACATCCCTAGGATACATATACACAGACACATATATGCAGACACAGATATACATACACACACACACACACACATATATATATATATATATATATATATATATATATATATATATATATATATATATATATATACATAGATATATATGTGACTACACATACACATGCAGAGATATGTATAGTAAGATACATAAGTAGAAGGTGCACACAATATGGAACAGGCACTATGCCTACAGGTATCACCTTAACAACTGGATGCTGTATGAGCCACCCATACAAATGATAATCATTGCCTGCAACATATACCCACAGAGCAGTCATAGGATATAACACCACACGCAGGTTTGCATAAATGGAAAACCTTTATTTGTATACTATTACAGTTGTATATGCCATGTCATGTAGCTGTTCAGACACTGACATCCATATAAACAGATTAATGCAACTGTGAAACAGTTATACTAATACAGTAGTCTGGAAAGGTTTACAAATGTTGCTGTCCAGGCCGAGCCCTTCCAATAGTACAAGAGTAAAGACACTAGGCCACAGGATACCAAACAATCAACAGTAAATAATGCAGGTGTATAGTTCAGCAGCCTCTATCTACACTCTGTATGCAATCACTAGGGGGTAAAGACTTCAGTTGACACAATGGGATGTAACTGTTACATAACAAGGCATAACTGACACCATCACAAGCACACTGACAGACAGAACAGTCTGTATGGCAGGAGGCAGTAGGCCTGCATTAACCCAAGTTATGTACATAATTTAAATATAGGTGAATTGTATGGTAATTAATATGCATCCAGATACCTTAAGACAGCTCACACCTGATACCCCCACATGTTGTAACAGCCTAGGTTATTTATGGTGCATCCCCCCTAGACTCAATAATACAGGGCCATATACCACTGTTACATACACTGGCCTCTGGAGTGCATACGTGCACACATGTATTGTGTAGGTGATGCCCACACATATATGGCCCAAGCCCCACTGTATGTGTGGAGGAATACAACAGCAGTGAACTGATAGTAGGAATGGCAGCATGATATACTCACAGCCCACTACAGAACAACCCCTGACAGCATGTCATATGTGCAACGCTTGGTATGTAGGTAGAGGACAGAGGCTGGAACACAGGCCCATATGTGGAAAACTGTTGTCATACACTAAGTAAGTTGCTGGTGTTACAGGATACTCTGCAACATACCCTTAGTGAGGGATATGAGGTTAGAAACATAAATGGGTGTAGCCATGTACTGATTGCACTCAACACACACACTACCAGTGAAATATCTGACACAGGACCTGTGTGGTGGACAGACAAAACATGATAGGCACACCTCTGACCATCAAGAGGATAGACCCACAGTTCAGAGCTATGCAGACAGACTGCATTCCAAGGTAAACTAGTATGTACACACAAACCCTGTAACACCAGTACTATACAAAGCATAACACAACTCTAATCACACTCTGTCTTTAGTTCTGGAACCTCCTACAAATATGTAGCTGGCCTGAGTGTGCAGGTTCTCCTGTAAGAGGAATTGTTACCTGCTGTCTGTAAAACTGATGCCCGCACACAGGAAGGATGTCCATCACACAGGAAAGGTAAAGGGACCATGCCCACATGATGAAGGGATGTATAGTAGATGGTTGCCATGACAGTGGTAATTGGAAGTATTACACAGCAAGCTGCATGCAGTTAGGCAATGTGAATGTCAACAGCCATGTAGATGGGTATAACACGTAACTACTGGTGTACATTTGCCCCCATAGGTTATGCATTCACACACCCCTGTCTGTCCTGCCACATAATAACCACTGGTACAGAAGTGCCATGGCTACATACTACCCACTAGATATTGACATACATCTGTACAGCATCCCACTGCTCTGTCTGACATACATGTCTGTTATGGTGGCCCAGCAGCATTACATCTGGCAAGTATCTGGACATTACATCTCACTGGGTAAGTACACTAAACTGCTAGTCATGTAACAAAGCACTGTGCAAGGTACAGGCAGACTGGCTCAACACTGGCCTACATTTCCTATGGGGAAGTGCACATGTACCTGCATATATAGCAGGCTCTACAGGCATGCCACAGCACAAGGTTACATACACGTGTGTGACAGTGCTTAACCACAACCAATGTGAGCACAGCCACAGCCACATATGGTAAGTTAGCATAATATTACAGTATATGGACTATCTGTTCGACACCAATCTCATATGTGCCACTCACACACTAACCCTACATATACTGTGCCACTACACAGTGTGGTCCAATGCCTGTCTGTGGTATGGGACATGTGTGTGTATGGCCCTGCAAACATGTAAGCCGATAGGGTAACATATAATGGAGCAGCAATTAACATCATATAGAACAGGACCAAGAAAAATGACATCCACCACAGTCTGTACACAGGCCAGGGTACATATTAACAATGCACAGACTGTCAATAAGTACACAGACCTCAGTACTGTAGACACAACCACAGAATGTCCAGGTTATGACAGCAAATATAACCCCTACTATACATAACGTGTATCAGTCTGATATCTCACTGGCTTGTTATCAGATATGATGTCATTAATTATGGTGTACAGCACATATGCACCCCTTTCTGCATGACATGTATAAAGGTTGACAGGGTTGTGGCTGGAGGCACATACACAGGGCCAATATTGACATGTTGCTGTGATAACCTCATACATTTACTGTTGTAACAGGGTCATACGGAGGTTATATGAGCAAAGGGTATGTGGAAGTGTCTGACATCAGACAACATGCTTCAGTATAGCAATGGGGGTTGTACTGTTTGTGAATGTGGTCATACGCATCATACAACACACACACAGACATGGGTGCCAGTACTGACATGCATGGGTGCATTGCTTCAGGGTGCCAGTACTGACATTCATGGGTGCATTGCCGGGTGTATAGTGGTCGACAGTGCCAGACAGCTATACAAGGCTAGGTGATAGGTATACCTTGGCATCAGGTCACATGACAATGATCTGCACTGTGGCTCAAGGGTGTAGTGTCGGGATTTGCCCACACTGGTAGGTATTGTATTCACCATCCAGTCACCTGGGTGACTATTGCATGTGGCCAATGCTGTGCATTGCTTGCCATGTATGTGTTCCTTAGTCCATGACATGGACAGTGTCTGGGATGTGCAGAGCTCCCACATGCATGTACAGTGACATGTGGAACTGTACCTGGGGTATCTGGTCCATGATGTGTACACAGATTGTTGTTATCAGATGTGCCAGTTCTGGTTTCATGTGGAGGGAACTGTTAATGGACAGCAAGTTGACCCTGCACCTACATTGATAGCATGATACCGGTATTCCCTACTGTCAGTAGCACCTGTCCGTACAGGGCTTTGTGGGTCATATTTGCTGTCACCACAGGTGTTGCAGGTGTCCAGTGGGGAGGTGCACTGTTGGCATGTACATGCCTATTAGACTGATGGACAGGGTGCCATGCCCTCTGTAGCCCATTGCAGTCACACCATGGTTACTATCAATGGGCAATATGCAGGGTACTACCAACATAGAGGGTGTTGCCTAGGCAAGTGTGTGTGTGTGTGTGTGTGTGTGTGTGTGTGTGTGTGTGTGTGTATAATATATGGGTTGAGAGTGTTCCCTGTGTAATACAAGGGCTGCTAATGTAGTTTAGTTGGTATTTATGTCACATGTAGGGGTATGTATTTGCACCACAGCCTCTTGGCTATTTCACATCTGTTATCCCTGTACAGTGGACATTGTGATATATACTAGGGCCACCATATAAGATGTTTGCAAAACCCACTCCATATTGACACCAGTTGGTACACACTCACAACCACATCCACACAGGACACGAATGACAAACCCAGGCACACACATGTACACACCCACACACACACAAACACACACACACACACACGCACACACACACACATGCACACACGCACACACGCACACACACACGCACACACACCTGTCAAGTCTGGGATTAAAACTCCTACCTAACTAGTATATTACACTACAGCGATACGCAGTTATAGGGTGCGCCATGGAGATTACTGGAGTACTCCTTTCCCAAAGGAGTATTTCACAGTGAATGACATCAGCAGGATTGCGAAAGTAGGGCATTTGAGGTGCACTGAGTGTGAGTAGCCTAAAATGCATTGCTCCCTACACAGACATAGTAACACACACAAAACATCCACAACTGCCATGTGTGGGAATAGAACCCCTACCAGAGTTCTATATCACATTAGAGCATGATGCTGTTATAGGATGCACCATGGGGATTGCTGGAGTGCCCCTTCCACAAAGGTGTATTTCACAGTGAATGACATCAGCAGGATTGCCAAAGTAGGGCATTTGAATTGTACTGAGTGTGACTAGCCTAAAAAGCATTGCTCTCTACACAGACAGAAACATGCTCACACACACACACACACACACACACACACACACACACACACACACACACACACACACACACACACACACACACAGTTGCCATGTCTGGGATTATAACTCCTACCTAACTAGCTTATCACACTACAGCAGTTTGTAGTTATAGGATGCACCATGGAGATTACTGGGCTACACCTTCCCCAAAAGTGTATTTCAAGGTGGATGACATCAGCAGCCTTGCCAAAGTACAGACACACACAAACACACACACCTGTCATGTTTAGGATTAGAACTCCTACCTAACTAGTATATTACACTACAGCAGTACGCGGTTATAGGACATGCCACAGAGATTACTGGACTACACCTTTCCCAAATGTATATTCCAAGGTGGATGACATCAGCAGCCTTGCCAAAGTAGGCCATTTGAATTGTAGGGACTGTGAGTAGCCTAAAAAGAATTGCTCTCTACACAGATGGAGACAGACATGCATGCATGCACACACACACACACACACACACACACACACACACACACACACACACACACACACACACACACACACACACACACCCACAGACACAGTTGCCATGTCTGCGACTAGAACTCCTACCTAACTAGTTAATCACACTACAGCAGTATGCCGTTACAGGATGTGCCCTGGAGATTACTGGGCTACAACTTTCCCAAAGGTGTATTTCAAAGTGGATGACCTCAGCAGGCTTTTCATAGTAGGGCTATGGGGAGGGCAGTGTGTGTGCATGGGCCATAACCCAGTCATCTAGAGGTTGACACACCACATGCGGGCACACACAGGGTTATATTCCACAGGTACGTGTTTACAGCTGTGAGATGACTACTTCCCTGTACAGTCATGTTGCACAGCTAACACTTGCACCACATAGTCTGTAATGATGACAGATACCAGTGTGTGTCTAGTTTATACAGTTTGTGACATCTGAACATCATGTGGTTGTAGCCATTTGGCTGTGTCCTGGGTGGGACAGGCCTCATAATGGATGGCTCCTTGTCACAGTCACTTTCTTCCACCCATCTATGTTGTCTACTTTTGGCTTATTATAGTGTGTTGTCTTTGGATATATGTCTGTATTCCTATCCACTGTATGTGCAAAGTATGAGTAGTGCATATGGAGGAGTGTCTGCTCTAACATCTGCAAATGCCAGATATGTCTGGTCCACCGTTGTTTGCAGACCTGGGCTTCATTTGTTTAAGTGTGTGAGCATGCCCAGTATGACCTTTCAGTATGCTGTTGTCTGACATTGCTTTAATTTCTCTAAGTGTGTGAGCACGCCCAGTATGGCCTTCTGTATTGCATGTGTGGATTGATTCCAGGTAGTTTGTACTCCAGTGCATACCTTTGTGTTATACACCTACAGGTAACAAACTGTTTCTGCAGGGTATCTATCGATCATTTGGCAATATGGGGACAAAGTCTGCAGGGGATAGTGTGTACTGTAGGTGATTTTGTCTGTGCTGCTTCAGCTACATGGTACTGCTGTTAGCAGAGATATTCAGACATGTGTACTGTTATACATTGTGATATTTTCTGTCATCATGTGCTGTCAGGTGGACATTCCTGCTCACAGTGATGTCTTCGGGGACAAGGGTGACTGCAGCTGTGTGTGGTATTGTGGGCGGACATCTACATATTCATGGTAGGTTATGGCATTCTGGTGGGGGAGCTGCAGACACTTGCAGCTGGGTCTGTGTATCTGGTTCAGCACCTTGGTACAGTCCTGGCAGAGGATTGCATACTTGTACATTCATCAACATGTCAGTATGGCCTTATACTGCTATGGCAATACCTCACAGCTGTACAGATACAAACAGGTTACCCAGATGCAGCAGCCATGAGTCAGGACATTACCCCTATTGTGGTGTACAGGCAGGTATGCAGCCATCCATTTATGTGTTTACAGCTAGGGATAGTGTGTGCACACAGCTTTGTGTTGGACCTTGCACATTCCATGCTGCCCATGCTCCTACCCCCTCCTCTGCTATTCTATCCTCTTCCATACATTATGCATACATTCTCTGATATGTTCCCTAAGGTTATCACCCCATCACAGCTGTGTGTTGGTGTTGGTCCACAGTTCATGCAGTGGGACATGGTGGACATGTTACTGTGGTTTATCCACATGGCCTTGCATGTGGCTTATGTGGAGTGTGTTGTTATTTGGGTGTCCATGACATAACATGAATTGGCGGTTCGTGTGAGACACAGGCCCTTGGCAGAGGCCTGTGGGCCATTAGGTGTTGATGCGGGCCAGATGTGGCAGGCTGTTGCATTCTGTCAGTCCTACAGTCTCAGACTGCCATACAGTATATTCCCCTGGGGTGACAGGGTAGGTGTGCTAGGTGTTCATGCCAATACCTTCTGTCAGTCTTGATAATGTGGTGTGGATGCTGGCAGGGTGCTACCTACAGCTAGCAACATACGTGCATGGGACACTTGCATTGCATGCTGCATTCTATTTCTATTGCCATATACAAGTGGGGTCATATTGTACCCATTCCTCACAGCAGGGGTACAACCAGAGAGGTACCTGTGGGTGGTTTTTGTGTGAGCTGGGTGCATGTGTGCTATGGACACTACTTGCATCTGACAGACAGATATGCATTGGGCATTCCAGTTATGCTTGCATGTGCAGGTACATCAGCTGGTTCCCAATTCATCAGTCCTACCTCCTTTGTGATCTGCAAGTGTTTGGGCTGACAACACTGGTATCTCCTACTACAGGACCAGATAATGTGATGCATACCTGTATGTACTATTCTAAGGGTGTGCCCATTTCACAGTGACACAATGTATACTGTATGTGTGGGGTACTTTCCCTTGTGTACTGCTTATATATCTAGCCCAACAGCCATGCCATGTCAGTCTTTCAGATGGTGACACATATTACCACCATACATTTACGATGGTTTACTGCTAGCTTGTGTTATATTGGTGGGTGTTGTGTTTTGCACTGCTGTTGTGAGGACTTGTCCCTGTCATCATCAGTAGTGGGCAATGGCCACCAGGTCTTACCTAAAAATGCATACGTACCGACCACTCTCACATAATATGAAACACACACCAACCTAACACGCACATACCTGCATATTGTGCAGATGCTACAACCTATCCTGCTACTTTGGCCACCTCTGTGCATCTGTGCTCCAGTGGTATTAAACCTACACATACATGTTACTACATTTCTACATAGGGTTGTGGGGGGGCACACCTGACTGTTACGATGTGTGTATATCAGATTGGGTGGGGGGCACACCAGACCATTACTGCATTTCTAGATAGGTTTGGGGGGGCACAGCGAACTGTTACTACATTTCTAAATAGGGTTGGGGGGAGCACACCTGACTGTTTCTACATTCATACACAGGATTGTGGGAGGGGGACACACCTGATTATTACTATATTTTTACACTGGTTTGGGGGAAGGGGCAGACATGACTGTTTCTACATGTCTACATAGGAGTGGGGGCACACCTGACTGTTACAACCTTTCTACTCAGGATTGTGGGGCGACACACCTGACTGTTTCTACATTTCTACACAGGATTGGGGGGGGCACACCTGACTGTAACAACCTTTCTTCACAGGATTGTGGGGTGACACACCTGACTGTTTCTACATTTCTACACATACCCCACTCAACCAGAAGACCCAACCATTTCACTGCTCTCAATGCCCAAAGCATATGTAATAAAATCCCACAACTTCATGCCTGGCTCCATCACAACAAACCTGACTTTCTTTCCATCATTGAAACATGGCTCAAGCCACACATTAAAGACTCAGAACTTACTCCACCTAACTACAGTATTATCAGACACGACAGAACTAATAAGAAAGGGGGAGGCATAAGTCTCCTCTCCCCCTCAACACTCTCAGTCACCCACTACCTAAACCTGTCCCCATATTTGGGAAAGCTGAATTACCTTTAGCCCTTTTTCAAATAAACAAACATAAATCCATCTGCATAGCCACCTTATACATCCCTCCAGGTGATAACATCCCTGTCATAGAAGACATTCTCTGCTGGCTCTCATCTAATATATCAAATGAAACCATAATCCTCGGGGATGTTAACATAAATTGGAATAATATACAATCGACAACCAACTCCCTCAATATCAATCTGTATAACTTCACACAGCTTATCAACTCCCCAACCCCCAACCAGACCTTCTAAAGACCTCGTATCAGGTAGCATCTTAGACTGGATACTAGTTTCCCATCCACACTACTTCTCCAAGAGCGGCACACTTCCAGATCCACTTGCAGACCATCTTCCCACTTTTGCCCTCCACCTTCCTTCCTTCAACTGTCCCACTCCTACATCTCCACTTGCCGCATAAAAAACTTTAACCACTATGCTTTCTCCAACACCCTAAAAAGGGCCAATTGGAACCCATTAATGACTTTACCCCTGGATAACGCAGTAACTTACTTCAATACAACCTTCTTAAGCTTGATTGACTCCTTTGCTCCCTTAAGAACTAAACGTATAAAGAGTAAATCCATCCCTTGGCTAACTAGGAACACCCTAATTACAATACAAAACCGCGACAAAGCCTGGGACCGCTATCATAAAACTAAAACTTCCACTTCCCTTAATGAATACAAATTGCTTCACAACAAAGCTAAAAAACTCATTAACAGTGACTGTAAAGCCTATTTCTCCACTCTCCAATCCAAACACAACAATAACCCTAAGAAATTCTGGGATGGCATTTCTTCCCTTCTAAGCCCAGGTAAAAAAGAAAACCCTTGCCCTGACACTAATGCCTTAGACTCAGATCTAGCTACCCAATTTAACTCATTCTTTATTAACTCCATCTCAAAATTAACATTGTCCTTTACCATGAAATCACCAGCCCCCCAGCAACCTCCTCAGAACCCCTTCTCCCATAACTCCAATACCCCCCAACCTTCTCATTTCACCACAAACACTATTCCCATCTCTACCATAAAAAACGTCTTCAAAAACTAAAACCATGTTCTAATGCACCCGATGAAATACCCTCCTTCTTCCTAAAGACTGCTGCAGAAGTCATAGCCTACCCTATCAGAATCCTACTAAATTGATCTATTTCTGAATGCCATGTTCCCCAGATCTGGAAAAAGGCCTATATTATTCCACTCCACAAGGGTGGCAGCAATAATGATATATCCAACTTCAGTCTCATCGCTATCCTATCCCACATCTCAAAAATTCTCAAAAAATGTTTCCATCTACAACTACTACCCTTCCTCATCAATAATAACCTTCTAACTTCCACACAGCACAGATTGCATCCTGGCCATAGTACTACCACAGCTCTCCATTCCTTCCTCAAAACTGTAAACAAGGCCCATGACTCCAGTCACATTGCTTCCACCCTCCTCCTTGATCTCTCTAAAGCTTTAGACACAATTTATCATAACCTTCTTCACACTAAACTCTCTAAACTAAACCTATCCCACTCCTCTATTAACTGGTTCACCAGCTACTTATCAAATAGGCAACAAGCAGTTAAGTGGAAAAAAAGCAATTTCCCCTTTCCAATTCACACCCACTGGTGTACCCCAAGGCTCAATTCTAGGTCCCCTTCTATTTAACACCTTTATCAATGACTTCCACCAAGCAATCCCTAATGCTAAACGTATTCAATACGCAGATGATTCGACAATTATCTGCTCTTCTTCCTACACTTCCACCCTAATGAACCGTACTCAAGAAGCATTCTCTGTTACAGAGCTATGGATGCTCCAGAACCATTTAAAATGAAACTTACCCAAGAAGCATTCTCTGTTACAGAGCTATGGATGCTCCAGAACCATTTATAATGAAACTTACCCAAGAAGCATTCTCTGTTACAGAGCTATGGATGCTCCAGAACCATTTATAATGAAACTTACCCAAGAAGCATTCTCTGCTACAGAGCTATGGATGCTCCAGAACCATTTATAATGAAACTTACCCAAGAAGCATTCTCTGCTACAGAGCTATGGATGCTCCAGAACCATTTATAATGAAACTTACCCAAGAAGCATTCTCTGCTACAGAGCTATGGATGCTCCAGAACCATTTATAATGAAACTTACCCAAGAAGCATTCTCTGCTACAGAGCTATGGATGCTCCAGAACCATTTATAATGAAACTTACCCAAGAAGCATTCTCTGCTACAGAGCTATGGATGCTCCAGAACCATTTATAATGAAACTTACCCAAGAAGCATTCTCTGCTACAGAGCTATGGATGCTCCAGAACCATTTATAATGAAACTTACCCAAGAAGCATTCTCTGCTACAGAGCTATGGATGCTCCAGAACCATTTATAATGAAACTTACCCAAGAAGCATTCTCTCATACAGAGCTATGGATGCTCCAGAATCATTTATAATGAAACTTACCCAAGAAGCATTCTGTGCTACAGAGCTATGGATGCTCCAGAACCATTTATAATGAAACTTACCCAAGAAGCATTCTCTGCTACAGAGCTATGGATGCTCCAGAACCATTTATAATGAAACTTACCCAAGAAGCATTCTCTGCTACAGAGCTATGGATGCTCCAGAACCATTTATAATGAAACTTACCCAAGAAGCATTCTCTGCTACAGAGCTATGGATGCTCCAGAACCATTTATAATGAAACTTACCCAAGAAGCATTCTCTGCTACAGAGCTATGGATGCTCCAGAACCATTTATAATGAAACTTACCCAAGAAGCATTCTCTGCTACAGAGCTATGGATGCTCCAGAACCATTTATAATGAAACTTACCCAAGAAGCATTCTCTGCTACAGAGCTATGGATGCTCCAGAACCATTTATAATGAAACTTACCCAAGAAGCATTCTCTGCTACAGAGCTATGGATGCTCCAGAACCATTTATAATGAAACTTACCCAGGAAGCATTCTGTGCTACAGAGCTATGGATGCTCCAGAACCATTTATAATGAAACTTACCCAAGAAGCATTCTCTGCTACAGAGCTATGGATGCTCCAGAACCATTTATAATGGAACTTACCCAAGAAGCATTCTCTGCTACAGAGCTATGGATGCTCCAGAACCATTTATAATGAAACACACCCAAGAAGCATTCTCTGCTACAGAGCTATGGATGCTCCAGAACCATTTATAATGAAACTTACCCAAGAAGCATTCTCTCATACAGAGCTATAGATGCTCCAGAACCATTTATAATGAAACTTACCCAAGAAGCATTCTCTGCTACAGAGCTATGGATGCTCCAGAACCATTTATAATGAAACTTACCCAAGAATCATTCTCTGCTACAGAGCTATGGATGCTCCAGAACCATTTATAATGAAACTTACCCAAGAAGCATTCTGTGCTACAGAGCTATGGATGCTCCAGAACCAATTATAATGAAACTTACCCGAGAAGCATTCTCTGCTACAGAGCTATGGATGCTCCAGTACCATTTAGCGCTAAATGCTAACAAGACTAAACTAATGTTATTTCCCCCTCCAGAAGCATTATCCTAGATTAACACTCTTTCCTTATTACCAGCAAAGATAACACTTCTCTTGAAACTGTCTCCTCTGCCAAACTCTTAGGTGTTCAAACTGATGACCAGCTAAAGTTTGACAACCATTTGCTGGCAAATATAAAAAAAAAATACAAAAAAATGGGCATGCTTTATCGTCATTACCAGTTTATATCTCCCCCTACCTGGCTCACTCTTGCCAACACCTACCTAATCCCATCCCTACTATATGGAGACTTTATCTTTACCAACCTGCAATCCTCCCTCAAATCCAAACTCTCCTACTGTTGCTATAAGATTGCAAAATTTGCAACTGGCCACAAATCCAGCACCCATCACTGTACCTCACTACACCAATTAAAATGGCTTGAGCTCCCCACTTATCTTATCTACATACAACTTATCCAAGCATATAAACTTATATTTCGCCCTTCTCTCTGCCCCTCCCTCATCTCTACCTTTAAAATGCATCTTCCCAACAGATGCCTGTGATCCAACCAACAAAAGCAAATTGAACTGCATAAACCCTCTCGCCCACCTGGCAAACAGCTTCTTTCCTTCTGCCTCGCATGCCACTGGAACTCCCTCCCACCTCTCATCCGTACCACTAACAGTCTCTATATTCAAATCTCTTCTCCACTCTCACCTAACATCACTGTGGGAATGCTCTTGCTCTCAGCCTATATTCCTATCTATATCACCTCCTACTTCAAACACTTCTGCTGACACCTTCTTAACAAGTTGTCACTTTTTATTCCTCCTTAATGCATTATATGGGGTCCTTTGCACTACCTTTTACAGCTGGAACTAACTTGATTATTGTTAATACTGTGATACTTATCTACCCTGACATTTCATTATCATTAAACTGTTTACACTTTATCTACTCTGACATGTAACACGTTATACTTTATCTACCCTGACATTTGATTATTGTTAATACTGTGATACTTATCTACCCTGACATTTCATTATCATTAAACTGTTTACACTTTATCTACTCTGACATGTAACACGTTATACTTTATCTACCCTGACATTTGATGATTGTTAAAACTGTGATACTTATCTACCCTGACATTTCATTATCATTAAAGGGTTACACTTTATCTACTCTGACATGTAACACGTTATACTTTATCTACCCTGACATTTGATGATTGTTAAAACTGTGATACTTGACCTACTCTGACATTTTTATTTTCTAAATTCTCTTTAACTGCTGTACATTTACAGCTATGACTTCTCAGTAGCTCTGTGTAACCTAAAATTTATTTTATTTTATTTTTACTTTTCTTTAATTGTATTTGTATTTCTAATACTGTTACTTTAACTAGTTGTAACTTGGAGATTTTCTCCCCAGGACTCCATTGAAAATGGGCTCCCCAAGGCTCAATAGACCACCCTAGTAAACAAACTGCAAATACATAAATAAATGAATTGTGCCATCCCATATAGAACCAAGATGCTCTCCTCCAAAAATATAAGCCAATCTGGTGGTCCCCTGCCATAAACAAACTTTACAACAAAAGGAAGAAACTGTTGCAAAAAAGAGGAAAATCCCAAGATGCAAAAAAACTCCCTTACCAGCCTCAGCATAAAGCTGAGATCCCTCATAAAATCCTCCAAAGCTAGTTAAGAAAACAAAATTGCCAAAGATTCCAAAGACAACCACAAGGCATTCCATAACTATGTTAAGAATCTAAATGTCACTGCTCAGATCTGCTCTGAGCTATAACAGAATGGCATTAATTATACTGATCCCAAGGATACTGCCAATATCCTAGCAGATCGATTCAGTGCCAACTTTACCCCCTTCTCACCCCCTAAATGGCCCATCTCAATACGGAAGATTGCCAAATTCCAGTAATAACAGCAGCACAGGTAAAAAACACACTCTCCAAAGCTAAGAATACAGCATCCAATGGGACCAGATGACATCCTGGGCTGCGTACTACGTGAACTACAAAATTAACTGGCACCTCATCTAAGTGTCATGTTTAATCATACCCTCACTTCAGGCTTTGTGCCCACTGAGTGGCACACAACTACAGTTATCCCACTCCACAAGGGGGAAGCCTAGGAACTACCACCCCATCAGTCTGACGAGCCTGATATATAAGGCCATGGAGCATATTATCATGGAACTTATAAATAAAGACATAGGCAACCTTCAAACACTGGAC
This sequence comes from Protopterus annectens, assembly GCF_019279795.1. Classification (NCBI taxonomy): domain Eukaryota; kingdom Metazoa; phylum Chordata; order Ceratodontiformes; family Protopteridae; genus Protopterus; species Protopterus annectens. The sequence goes on along the minus strand of NC_056750.1, from coordinate 824,880,839 downwards.
CCCACCCAGTTTGGTTTTGTGAAGGGCTGATCTTGTCTCCTGAACCTGATTGACTTCTTTGAATCAGTCTCCAGAGCCGTGGGCATGGGTAAGGCAGTCTTCACAGCCTATCTGGACCTCTCCAATGCCTTTGACACCATCCCCCACTCTGGAATCATAGATACATTTATTAAGCTGGGCATTTATCCCTACATCACTTGATGGGTTGCCAACTGGCTTACTGACAGAACCCACACTGTAAAAGTAGCTGACTCCAAATCCAGCTCCAGACAAGTGACAAGTGGAGTACCTCAGGGTTCAGTCCTGGGACCTCTCTTGTTTGGCATCTACTTCTCTGAAGTACAGGCCAACACTAAGGGACTCTGGCTAACAAAGTTCACAGATGACTGCAAACTGGGAGCCATTATTGAATCCCCAAATGATGTGGATACTCTACAAAAGGGCCTTACAGAAACAGATGCTTGGTGCCAGAGCCATGGGCTCAAGCTTAATGGCAAGAAAGTATAGGTATGCCCTTTGGGAAAAAACATGTACCCATGAATTATCATATAGGTGAAAGTGCACTAAACACTGAAAGTGTGATAAGAGACTTAGGGACACAGGTGGACAGTGGTCTCACCTTCGATAACCACATCCCCACAACAGTCAGGAAATCCTTCTATGTGGCACACCTCATCACTAAGGGCTTTTCATCCAGAAAAAAGGAGGTCATTGTCCCACTGTACTCATCCCTCATTAGACCCATTATAGAATACAATGCCCCATTTGGTATGTACTTCTCAAGACATCTGCAGCAACTGGAAAGGCTGCAAAATACCTCACTAAAAGAATCACAGGCCTAAAGCAGATGCCCTATGCTGACCATCTTAAAAACCTCCAGCTATACTCTGTCACATACCGTCTACCTCTGAGGCGATCTCTGCTTAGCATACAAGGCCATGTCAAACCCAGAACTGTTGGACATGCTACACTTAAAGAAATCCCAATCCCTCAGAGCCACATGCTCCAGGGATCTAAACCTTGTCATAACAATAAACAAAACATTCTGGAGGGATAGGTTCCTGACCCAGAGACTCCCCAGACTCTGGAATAGACTGCCCATACATGTCAAGCAGAGCGCCTCTTTGGCCCTCTTCAAAAGGAACCTTGATGATTGCATGGGAGAAAGGAAATTCACCCCGGGGATCACGTCAGTTGCCCTGCTACACAGGGGTCCAGGGAAGTAGATAGTGTGGGAAGAAATAGCCAGGGAATTTTTATGGCTAGGCTTGTATAGGCCCTAGGGCCAATAGCCTAGTACCAACCTATGAACCTATGCAGGCCTTGGCATTGGTGGGGGGCTGTGTGGGCCTGCCCTGTACTGTTCCTGCTGCAGCTGTTTCTGAAGGATCATATTGTATAGCATGGCACATATGATAACAATTTGAGTACATGTAGCTGGTGAGTACTGCAAGGCTCCAGTGGATGTGTCCAGACACTGAAACCATGACTTGAGCATCACAAACACATGCTCTATTATGGTTCTGGTCTGTGCATGTGCCTCATTATGGAGTTCTTGTTCGGGTGTGTGTGCATTTCTGATGGATGTCATCAGCCACGGCTCCAGTGAGTATTCAACATTCCCCACTAGGTGACCATGAGGGATGTCCCCATTGGCAAATCTGTGGTACAGCTGCATCAGAAACATGGTGGATTCTTTTGCTAAGGGGCTTACTTTTGTCCCTGATAGAAAAGTCAATCTTGCAAAGACTATTATGGACCTTAAACTGTTTGTAAGGAAATTGAATCTAACAGCTTTGACGGGGCTCAATTCTTCACTGAATAGTAGTTTTAGGATTTCAAGTTTATTTAACCCTCCCCTCCATGAGTCTCTTGCTTTCTTTGAATGGGTTTGTGAAATGGATTTAAGGGCTCTGTTTGACAGCAAAAATAGTACATCAGTGTATAAACATATAACACAAAGAAACTTTACACAAGAAGAACTGGATTTTTTGCAGTTGTTAAAAATGTGTCATATTAGGGCTATGAAACCGGACAAGGGAGGAGGGTTGGTGTTTATGAATCAAGATATGTATAATAATAAAATGCTTGAACATTTAAGAAGTGAAACCTATGAACATGTCAGCTTAAATGAACTTAATGGGGCATATAAAATAATTCACAATATTTTAAATGATCTGTTTTTGGAAGCAAGTATTACTATTGACATCCTAAAATATTTGAATATGCCAGCACCAGTTATACCAACTCTATTTGGGTCTCCTAAGATACATAAACATTTAAATGATCCGCCTCTCAGGCCCATAGTAGATGGGAGGGGGTCGATTACATATGCATGTGCAGAATACATAGACAATAAATTGAAGCCCTATTTAAGAACTGAAACACAACTTTGTACTGATTCATGGGGATCTTTAGAAGGCATTAATAATTTAGAATATAACAATGAGTTTGCCTTCTTAACTGTGGATATAAAGGACCTCTATACCGTAATTCCACAAACGCTTGGAATACAATGGGTTTGGGAGTTCTTGCATCTAAAAGAGCTGGAAATTTGGACATCTATGTGATTGAAACATTACTAGAACTAGTGTTATCAAATAATTTTATGTACTTTAATGGAGACCTTTATTTGCAGAAAACAGCGGTGGCCATGGGCTCACCCGGTGGCGGCAGTTTTGCCAATTGCACAATGGCATTTTGAGAAAGGCATTTTCTTTTTAGTAATAACATCTACAAGGATAATGCAGCATGGTACACAAGGTACCAAGACAATATGTTTTTTGTGTGGAAGGGCCAAACATGCATGGTAGATGAATTTATTACAAAAATAACTGAGTTTACCAACTTTTTAGAATTCACATATTAGGTGGAAATGGATTCTATCAGTTTCTTAGACATTCAGATAACCAGTGATAAAAGTAATAATAGGCACAGAACAACCATTTATAGAAAGCCCACCTATTCAAATGCCTTTCTGCACTTCACAAGTTGTCACCCATATTTTCAAAAGAAAGCTGTTGTAAAGGGCCAAATAGTAAGGGCAGCCAGAATGGTTTCTGCAGATAGTGATTACATAGTGGAATGTGCAAATTTGAAAGACATGTTTCTTAAAAGGGGGTATCCAGAACCTTTCCTTACACATATTATAGATGAAGTTAATTTTAAAAGAACTTCCAGCCATTTTAGACCTATACTGATAGCCACGGTGGTGCAGTGGTTAGCATTGCTGCCACACAGCAAGAGGTTCTCCGGTTCAATTCCCGGCTGGGGTGCCTTCTGTACGGAGTCTGCATGTCCTCCCTGTGGTCGTGTGGGTTTCTTCCGGGTGTGCCAATTTCCTCCCACATCCCAAAGACATGCAGTAGGTGAATCGCACACTTTAAATTGGCCCTAGGTGTGTGTGCGTGTGTGTGCCTTCTGTGGAAGGTTGGGTGCCAGGCTGGCAACTCGACACCGTAAAATTCCACTGCCAATCATGTGCGGACAGATGATCCTCTGTGGTGACCCCTAACCGGGAAAAGCTGAAAGAAGAAGAAGAAGAAGTACAGAATGGCTACCAAGGTAACCATAGGGGTGATGAAATACTTTTGAAACAGGACATATGGGTACCCAACCAAGAAGAGTTAGTAATGTAGCAGCTAGTCTATTGATTACATATTCCTTAGACATTAGTTACATTAAGGACATCATACTGAAGACTTGGACTATAATCCTGGAAGATAACAGAATTAATAAAGTGTTGGAGCCATGACCACACTTCACATATAGAAGAAACCCAAATTTGAAAAGCCTTTTAGAAAGATAGAGACATGAGCATACATTTAGAAATGGTATGGGTAAATGTGGACATTGTCAGCAATGCAAGTACATAAAATTAGGAAACCAGTATACCATTAGAGATAGAAAATATGTAATAAGAGGAAAGTATACTTGTGATTCCCAGGGAGTAGTATACGTGGCATTGTGTGAATTTTGCCCATCATTTTATATAGGCAAAACAGAAAGAAAGCTGAAGCAAAGAATTTATGAGCACCAATATAAAATTCAAAAGGGAATTCTGACAAATGCCCTGGCTAAGCACATAGCTGAGAATCCAACACATAAGTTTGCCTTTACAGTAATTCAGAAAGTTGAACCTAATCTAAGAGGGGGATCATGGGAATTAAGATTAGAGGAATGTGAATTATGTGGCAAATTCAGACATCAGCACATACACCCCCTGGGTTGAATGAATATGCTTCTATAAAATGTATATTTAAAAGCACTTTCTAGATAAAATGTTAACTTAAAGCATTTGTTTTTAACCTAATACTTTCAGTATTAAGTTTATTAGATTAGTATAGGCTATATTTATACACAAACTGATGTTTATCATATCTAACTGACAGTTTTTAGATATTTAATTATTTATGCAAGTTATGGATTTATATGGTATTTATGTAATGAAAGATAGTTTGGGTCTGTTAGAGGTGCCTATCATTTCTTCTGATTTTTATGATTTTTCAAAATTTAGATTGAATATAAATACAAACAAAAAGTTTTTGTAATAGTAAGGATTTTATAATTTTATAATATTTGTTAGGATTTTTTTAATAATATGTTAAAACACGTTTTTATACTGTTGCCATAGCTTCTAAGGCATTCCAATAAACTGTAAGTCAGGAAGCAAGGACACTTTAAATATGAAGTGGTTTTAATTAATGGTTCAACTAAGGATTTAATTGTTTAATTATTCAATTGTTTAATTATATTGAATGTGAATATAAAATGGAGGTTTTATGGCTGTTGAGTTGTCTGATGAAGTTGGGGCATGTGCCTCGACGAAAGCGCTTACAATAAATTAATCTTTGTGAAGTATAAAGCAGCTAACTTGCTTTTTTGTTGCTTTTACCAAGTCAGTAAAGTGTACAGTTTACAGCTGCGTCAGATGCTAGATGTGGGAATGAGGGAAAATGGTATCACAGAGATGGATAACTGGTGACAGAGCCATGGCCTAAAGCTAAATGCCAAAAAAGTGCATAGTCATCCCCTTTGGGAAAAACAAAGTGCCCACAAATTACCACATAGGTGGTAATCCATTAAGTACGGAAGAAGTCATTAGGGATTTGGGGACCCAAGTAGATAGCAATCTCTCCTTTGACAATCACATTGCCAAAGTGGTTAGAAAGACCTTCTATATAGCCCACCTTATCATGAAAGGGTTCACATCTAGATCAAGAGAGGTCATTGTGCCCCTCTACTCATCACTCATCAGGCCCATAATTGAATACAATGCCCCATTTGGGATGTACCTTACCCGACACCTGCAGCAACTGGAAAGACCCCAAAAGTACCTCACCAAGAGGATCAAGGGACTCAAACTGATGCTCTACGCAGTTAGGCTAAAAAAACTCCAGCTCTACTCAGTTGCTTACCGCCTACTCAGAGGCGATCTGTGCCTGACGTATAAAGTCATGTCCAACCCAGAATTAATGGACATGCTCCACCTCAGGAAATCCAAATCCCTTAGAGCTACACACTCCAGGGACTTAAACCTCAGCACAGAAATAAATAGGACATGCTGGAGGGACACATTCATATCTCAGAGGCTCACCTCACTCTGGAACAAAATCCCAATCCATGTTAGGCAGAGTCCCTCAATGAATATCTTCAAGAGAAATCTTGACAAGTGGATGGGAGATTGTAGGTTTACCCCTGGGATCTCTTCTGTGTCATTACTAGACAGAGGCACAGTAAACTAACCTCAAAAGGGCAATCTTCTGTGACCTACTATACAGAGGCACAGTCAACTAATCTAAAAGGGTAGCGAAAGCCAAACACACTCTGGCTAGGCTTATAAATGCCCTTGGGCAGATAGCCTAGTATCAATCTATGAACCTATGAACCTATGATAGCTTCCAGGGCAGCTAGCACACATTCATTATTATGTCCTGTGCATCACACATGACCTGGCAGTTGATGGAGGGGAAGCCCTTGCAGTTGATGTAGACCCTACCCCGCTCACTAGGTGGTGCTTTGATGCATATGTGCATGCAGTCTATAGCACTCACTACCTCAGGGTATTCTGCTATTTGGTGGAACAGTTGCATATTGCTGCCCAACACCTCATAGGTGTTGGAGAAATATATGTGCTCACCAGCATGTGCTGACATGACATCCAGAAACTGGTGGAGTACCCTGTATGCTGATGCCTGTGAGATCCCCATCATATCCGCAGCTGGCCTTTTGAAGGTACCTGTAGATAGTATTCTTAGACCTACATTTGCCTTAGTATCCACTGGGATGGGTTCCCCTCTGTTAGTTCTGTGTGTGAGGTGTGGCCAGCACAGCTCAAACATTTGCTGTAGGAGGTCCTTGTCTACCCTATAGCACTCCACTATCTCCAGATCATGTAGCCCCTGGTAGGTTACCCTGGGTCTGTACACTCTCCACCATCTCCTCACTGTGGGTTGGTCAACAGCATTCACATCCTCACCACCCTCAGCTTCTTCCACAAGTTGTTGTATGATAGCTATTGCAGCCCCTATCATTTTGTTGTTTTGTTTCTTAAAAGTTCCCTGCTTGTATACACCGGTGGTGTAGAGTATGGGACAAACCAGGGGGAAAGGTGTTTGCATGGTTTCTAGTAGTGTTCTGGGCTGGGCTGGTCTGCTGCCTGTGTAATTAGCTGATTCTGATACATTTCACCTGTCAGCTATGCTAGTTATCCTAGATTACCTTCCTACTGCTGTTTTCCCTTCCCATTGCCTTCCTGTGTAAGCCCGGGGGCACGCCACGCAAACAGAGTGCTCAAATGTGCACAGAGCTGCTATTTCCTGGTTTACTTTTTTTCCCTTTAAAACCCAGTGCGCAGTGCACACACCTGCTTAGGTAATGTAAAGAGTGCTAGGCAGCCTCAGACATGCCCCCTCGCTTAGCTCTGCTAAGCTAGGAGCAAACCCAAGCCACAGGGATCCAATCCACTTACAGTATGCCAGACACCCCCCCATGATGTCAGCTAACTCCTAGGCTTGCACCAAGCTATTCCTACTTTTACACTGTTGGGACCTGCCTCACATGCTAGGGAAAACTGGGATTCACTATCATTACCCTCATTTGCATAGGATTGCCTGCTAATGCATAGTTACATGTCTCACACTAAGACTCCCCCCTTAGTAACCACTACTCACTGGCCATGTTGTCTTCTGGCTGCCATTGACTTTCATGGCAGAATAGTGATTTTAGTTAGAATGCTTATTTTGGGTTTATTATTTTCCTCCCGATTCCATTTGCATGCCGCTGCCCTACTCTTAAACAGCCGAGATTGGCTAAAAAAATAAAAGTTGATTTTTTAACTTTTTTAAGCTGTTTGCAATAGCAATGGCCTTATACTTGGCCATTGGCATGTTTCCTGAGTGATATGCAACCTTTATTTGGAGCTGTCACAGCTCCGTTTTGGATTTTGCAGAAATGTACTTAGTTACTAACCGATTACATTTCTGCAGATTACACTAGCCCTGCACAGCCAGTTTCAAGCTTCCTGGATCACAAATTCACCTCATTTGCATGGATTTCTCTTGCAAATGGGGTGATTTGCATACAGGGGCTTAGTCTGTGCAGGACTAGTGCAGGAGCACTCGTGCACGCCCCTGCAGGTTATTCCTTGATCGCACGGTAGAGATATTGTCTGCTAAAGCTCCTGCACTGATCCTCACACCATGCAAGGCTTGTGGAATCTGGGGGGGGTGTCTAATCTGCTGTCATCCATTATAGTACATCTCCCCTCCCAGACTAATCTCTTACAGCTGAATGGAGAGACAAAGAATGAAGAGCACCAATTACTGATAGGAGTAACTTTTATCTTCTCAAAAACTACATCGTCCATGATAATAATCCCCCCGTGTCATATAACCAGTCAGTCTATCCTACCACAAACGTATACTCTTTATAATTTCTGTTCTATTTCAGCTTTGTCGACTCAGATTAACCGCAGCTCGTATCCTTACTTATTATAGCTACTACATGTTAAGCCCGACTTCTAAGACGTTTATAACTTAAGCTATTTCTCATCATTATTTTCATTTACAGATCGTAATCATGCTGACAAACAGCTTCTGTCTTATCCTTACTCATTATAGCTACTACATGTTAAGCCCGACTTCTAAGACGTTTATAACTTAAGCTATTTCTCATCATTATTTTCATTTACAGATCGTAATCATGCTGACAAACAGCTTCTGTCTTATCCTTACTCATTATAGCTACTACATGTTAAGCCCGACTTCTAAGACGTTTATAACTTAAGCTATTTCTCATCATTATTTTCATTTACAGATCGTAATCGTGCTGACAAACAGCGTCTGTCTTATCCTTACTCATTATAGCTACTACATGTTAAGCCCGACTTCTAAGACGTTTATAACTTAAGCTATTTCTCATCATTATTTTCATTTACAGATCGTAATCGTGCTGACAAACAGCGTCTGTCTTATCCTTACTCATTATAGCTACTACATATTAAGCCCGACTTCTAAGACGTTTATAACTTAAGCTATTTCTCATCATTATTTTCATTTACAGATCGTAATTGTGCTGACAAACAGAGTCTGTCTTGCTCAGTTAACTTTTCTCTACTATGTATAAACCCTGTGTTGTTTTCAGATGGATTCAAATTGTATTATAATATATGCAATCTATGCTTTATTATACTATTTACTATGTTAACTTTGCATTATTTTGTATTGAATGTGGAGCTTTTCTCCCCTGGGACTCCAATAAAAGTGAGTTTTATCCCAATCAGATGTTCCCATTCAAGACAGACAGACAGATAAATATCATGGGTCTCTGTGTGGAGAAGCACGTCTGAATCTGTATGCCTTGTTTAGGAAGAATGGCAACAGATTTAAATTACTGAATGAAATGCTACTTGTAAGAGCATGCCACCTTCTTTGTACGGTACAAGAAATGTGTTGATGAAGACGGAATCGTGGAAAGAAAGTAATGTGATAACCAGTACAATGCACAGACATATGTTTATCTGAGTGGGAGGACTCAGTCTAATCTGGCTGAAAGGTATCACTCCAAAGTAAAAGTGACATTACTTTGTGATTTGGAATATGAACTGATTGCTGAATACAAAATAAAGTACTTGTTAGTTATTTAATCTTCTGTTTCTGAAAAAGAAGTAACTTGGGAAAGAGAAAAGTCAATACAGGTGTTTCAGAGAACACTAAAGCTCTAAATTCAAATCCAATGACTCTTCTTATTTTTTAAGAAAAAAAATAATAATTTAACCTGTTTACAATATATACACAGAAAGGAAAGTCAACATCACATGCTGTTATACAATGTTATTAAGAAATTCATCATCACATAATGTTATAGGAATAAATTCAACATCATATAATGTTATACAATATTAGGAATACATTGAATCATCAAGGTAATCTTATACAATTAACATATTAAGGGTCTTGGTATTTCAATAGCAACCTGCCAAGGCTATCCCAACCACTAAAAGTCTTAGTATGATTTATATATCTTATTCTCATAAGATTCGAAGGAGAAGAGGAGGGCGAAGGCGTGCCCGAAGGCAGGAAGATAGGAGGAAGGTTAGGAGTGTAGCAGTGAGGGTAGGAACTTTGAATGTTGGCAGTATGACTGGTATAGGAAGAGAGCTAGCTGATATGATGGAGAGAAGGAAGGTTGATATATTGTGTGTGCAAGAGACCAGATGGAAGGGAAGTAAGGCCAGGTGTTTAGGAAACGGGTTCAAATTGTTTTATCATGGTGTGGATGGCAGGAGAAATGGGGTAGGGGTTATACTAAAGGAACAATATGCCAAGAGTGTTTTAGACGTGAAGAGAGTGTCTGACCGAGTGATGTTTATGAAGCTCGAAATTGACGGTGTAATGATGAATGTTGTTAGTGCATATGCTCCTCAAGTTGGGTGTGCGATGGAAGAGAAAGAGAAATTTTGGAGTGAGTTGGATGAAGTTGTGGTGAGTGTACACAAGGGTGAGAGACTAGTGATTGGAGCGGACTTTAATGGGCATGTTGGTGAAGTGAACAGAGGGATGAGGAAGTGATGGGTAGGTATGGTGTTAAGGAGAGGAATGCAGAAGGTCAGATGATTGTGGATTTTGCGAAAAGGATGGACATGGCTGTGGTGAATACGTATTTTAAGAAGAGGGTGGAGTATAGGGTGACGTACAAGAGTGGAGGAAGATGCTCACAAGTTGATTATATACTATGTAGGAGGGCCAGTCTTAAGGAGATTGGAGACTGTAAAGTGGTGGCAGGGGAAAGTGTAGTTAAGCAGCATAGATTGGTGGTATGTAGAATGACGTTGGTGATCAAGAAGAGGAGGAGGAATGTGAAAGCTGTGCCAAGGATTAAATGGTGGAAGTTCAAAAGGGTGATTGTGAAGTGGAGTTTAGGGAAGAGTTAAGACAGGCACTGGGAGGCAGTGGAGAGTTACCGAATAGCTGGGTAACTACAGCAGAACTAGTAAGGGTGACTGCTAGAAAGGTGCTTGGTGTGACATCTGGACAGAGGAAGGAGGACAAGGAGACCTGGTGGTGGAATGCGGAAGTACAGGAGAGTATACAGAGGAAGAGGCTGGCGAAGAAGAAGTGGGATTGTCAAAGAGATGAAGAAAGTAGACATGAGTATAAGGAGATGAGGCGCATGGCAAAGAGAGAGGTGCCAAAAGCTAAGGATAGGGCATATGGAGAGTTGTACGAGAGATTGGACACTAAAGAGGGAGAAAAGGACCTGTACCGATTAGCTAGACAGAGGGACAGAGCTGGGAAAGATGTGCAGCATGTAAGGGTGATAAAGGATAGTGAGGGAAAGGTACTCACAAGAGAGGAGAGTGTGTTGAGTAGATGGAAAGAGTATTTTGAGAGGCTGATGAATGAAGAGAATGAGAGAGAGAGAAGGTTGGATGATGTGGGGATAGTGAATCAGGAAGTGAAACAGATTAGCAAGGAGGAAGTAAGGGCAGCTATGAAGAGGATGAAGAATGGAAAGGCTGTTGGCCCAGATGACATACCAATGGAAGCATGGAGGTGCTTAGGAGAAATGGCAGTGGAATTTCTAACTAGATTGTTTAATGAAATTTTGGAAAGTCAGAGGATGCCTGAGGAGTGGAGAAAAAGTGTTTTGGTACCTATCTTTAAGAATAAGGGTGATGTGCAGAGCTGCAGTAACTACAGAGGGATAAAACTGATTAGTCACAGCTTGAAGTTATGGGAAAGAGTAGTGGAAGCAAGGTTAAGAAGGGAGGTGATGATTAGTGATCAGCAGTATGGTTTCATGCCAGGAAAGAGCACTACAGATGCAATGTTTGCTCTGAGACTGTTGATGGAGAAATACAGAGAAGGTCAGAAGGAGTTGCATTGTGTCTTTGTAGACTTGGAGAAAGCATATGACAGGGTGCCTAGAGAAGAGTTGTGGTATTGTATGAGGAAGTCGGGAGTGGCAGAGAAGTACGTAAGAGTGGTACAGGATATGTACGAGGGTAGTGTGACAGTGGTGAGGACTGCAGTGGGAGTGACAGATCCGTTTAAGGTGGAGGTGGGATTACATCAAGGATCAGCTCTGAGTCCTTTCTTATTTGCAGTGGTGATGGACAGGTTGACAGATGAGATCAGACAGGAGGCCCCGTGGACTATGATGTTTGCAGATGACATTGTGATCTGTAGTGAGAGTAGGAATCAGGTTGAGGAGACTCTGGAGAGGTGGAGATATGCTCTAGAGAGCAGAGGAATGAGGGTCAGCAGGGCTAAGACAGAATATATGTGTGTAAATGAGAGGGAGGGTAGAGGAATGGTGAGGATGCAGGGAGTAGAGTTGGTAAAGGTGGACGAGTTTAAGTACTTGGGATCAACAGTTCAGAGTAATGGTGAATGTGGAAGAGAGGTGAAGAAGAGAGTACAGGCAGGGTGGAATGGGTGGAGAAGAGTGTCAGGAGTGATTTGTGACAGACGGTATCCGTAAGAGTGAAAGGGAAGGTCTACAAGAGTGTAGTGAGACCAGCTATGTTATATGGGTTGGAGACAGTGGCATTGACAAAAAGGCAGGTGTCAGAGCTGGATGTGGCAGAGTTAAAGATGTTAAGATTTGCAATCGGTGTGACTAGGATGGATAGGATTAGGAATCGGTATATTAGAGGGTCAGCTCATGTTGGACAGTTTGGAGACAAAGCAAGAGAGACGAGATTGCGTTGGTTTGGACATGTGCTGAGGAGGGATGATGGGTATATTGGGAAAAAGATGCTAAGGATGGAGCTGCCAGGTAAGAGGAATAGAGGAAGGCCTAAGATAAGGTTTATGGACGTGGTGAGAGAGGACATGCAGGCGGTTGGTGTGACAGAGCAAGATGCAGAGGATAGGAAGAAATGGAAAGAGATGATCCGCTGTGGCGACCCCTAACGGGAAAAGCCGAAAGAGAATGATGATTCTCATAACTTCTTTTTCAGTTTTACATAAAACTATTAAATTTAAAATTTCTTTGAATTTAGGAGCTGAGTTTGATTTCCATTTTTTGTAATAACTTTTCTAGCTGCTGCCAATAAACTAAAGAAGATTTTTTTATTCATAAGTTCATAGATGTTTACTAGGCTAACAACCACTAGGGCCTTTTTAAGCCTAGCCATGTATCTCAAATCTCTGACAAGTTCTGATACCTTTGATAAGTATAAGCAGGGGTTTGGGATATGAAACATTTACAAGTAGGGGCCTGGGAGATGAACCATTTACAAGTTGCCTATGTCCATTAGAGACATAGGTGCCATGTCAGGGATGAATTTCTTTTTCCCCATCCAATTGTCCAAGTTACACTTGAAATTGTTGTTTGGCTTTTACAGATAAAGGAACTGGAATCTTCATTAGTATTATTGATCTATCTAATGAACAATTATCAGACCATAACCCCTTAAAATGTACTTATCTCTTTCCAATATACATTTAATTTTTCACCATCCATAAACATGTGTCCAATCAGCTTTTACATCTTAACTACATCTCCAACAAACCAAATAAGTCATTTTCCTAAACTTAGAGATTTTATAGGGAGTGACAAACATTCTATGAATATATTTCTAAATAAAAACATTCCAGTGTAAACATGAAGTTCGACTAACTGATTTAAGTAACAGAGTTTCCTTCCTACCATCTACTGAGTCATTCAAGGCACTACTATCTAAAAAGCTCCAGAATATTGCATCAAACATTATTTATAATGGGGCGGAGCCTAGATGCCTAACTAAAAGCAGCAAATTTTCTGAGCTCCACATATCCATACTAAAAAAAACAGGAAAATCTTATTATTCTCAAATAATTCTTGAAAAATCTTATATGTGAACCTCTTAGCTATAGAACTACCAATTTTGAAGAAAAAATTCTGAAATTTTCCTGTCAAATAAACCTGAAGACTAATCAAGCTGTGTGGAAATGAGCAACTCCAAAAAATCTCACTCAGACTCTTCTCTGAAAAGAGAAATCTAACTGATGTCAGCTACCCTTCAGGATCTATCTCTGAAGATGGACAGATTTACTGAAAATTTAGAAAACCTTAAAGAAAATTGCCAAAAGCAAACTGATGCATTTAAGGAAATTCTACAGCAACAGCAATTAAAACTATCAGATATTGAAACATCTCTAAATGATATTGATGGAAGGCTAAAAGAAGAAGAACATCATTGCGAATTTCTACTACAACAGAATACTTGGCTAACAAATAAAACAGATGATATAGAAAATAGGGAAAGAAGAACAAACATAAGGATTGTTGGTATTCCAGAGAAGTCTGAGGGAGAAGACATCATCTCATTCTTGAATTCTTGGTTACCTGAAATCTTAGAGCTGAAAGAAGGTTAATCCTATGGAACTGAGAGAGCACATAGGGCTATTGGAAAATCACTTCCTATTTCACCTAATTCATCTCCAAGATCTGTAGTGGTTACATTTCTGTCATTTATGGACAAAGAACTGGTTTTGAGATCCGCATGGAGGAAAAGTCCACTTATTTACAAACAATCCCAAATAAGATTTGATAATGACTTTTCATCAAAAGTATTGGAACAAAGAATGAAAACTTGGCCCTTAGTGAAATTCCTGAAACAAAACAAACTAAAGGCACAACTTGTATACCCTGCCAAAATCAGAATTTACCATAACAATGACATGAGAACCTTTAATAACATTGAAGAAGCTACTTCCTTCATTAAAATAACAATATAACCTCGCTACCAGAAGAAATGGATTGGTCAAATTCTACTTCTTTAAAGAGAACCTCGGGAAAGAATACTTGGACTGATGTGAGAAAGAAAAAACAAAAGACTGATATTAAGAACACTGATACTACAAATTTTCTCAAAGCATCAACTAAGGTATGACTCTCATAGATAGCTTTTATTTCATGAATTCCTTATTCTATCACTTTAGACATATAAATAGTTTTTAAAAGTGTCATCATTTATATGTTAATGTAATAACATAGCTGGGGAATTGATGGAGTTATGGTGTCTGAGTTATACACTTCTATTTGCTTGGATAGTTTATTCGGAGGTTTTCTCCAGTTAAATTCTCATTCATAGAGCATTAGTATCTTAAGAGATGTAAATGTTATCGCAAACTTACTAACATGACAAATACTATTCACTGAGGTAAAATTCTAATAGTTTAAATTCAACTTTTTATAATGTGTCTTAAAATAAACATTTCTTGAATATTTTTTGCCATTTTACCACAAGTATGAGAGAAAATGTTAAAAAAATCCGCTTACTAGCGGTTTAAAATTCTAAAGAGCCGTTAGTGGCTAAAACTACTTTAAAATATAATCTCAAGCTCTCTAGTCATGTTATTGCTTCTTTATCTTCACTAAAATGTCTGGCATTCTATTTGTTATATCTGAAACATGTTACAGGTTGAATTCATAGAATACCTTTTTGGTCCATGAATCGAGTGCTTCGCACACTTCCACAATGGTTATTTTGACAGCCAAAATGAACAAACGAACATTGATCCCAACAGCAGTCCTTTTGTAGATCAATTTCTATTGCAGCAACAGGATTTCTGAATCATAGACTGGATGATAGTTAAAGGGTGGGAAGGAAACTGCATTATATAGTGCAGAAAGCACAGGTTGTTCCTGTTTCCTTTCTTCAAAATGTTATTCAATGCTTGTCTTCTTTGTGAAAACATCTTGTATCTTTCATGGTATTGTATTTTAGTGTAAGTAATCTAGTGGGAGCTGCTTTACTTGCGGTATGGGCTGCTAATGTATGTGAAGACTAAATTTAGTTATACTTAAGATCCATTCTACATACATTTATTAAAAACTCCCTCCTCACTGCCAAAGTAGCTCTATAAACATAAAAGTTAGTGTCATGTGAGCTTATCATTAACCGCTATTTGTTTTGAGTGGTAAGATTTACAGAATACTCAGTCAGAAAATTTATATGAAAACTAGGGAAACAGCTGAACACATGACAAATACCATTAATAATTATTACACTGCTGACTTAATTGAGGAAGAGCCATTGTTCTAATCTAATCTAGCAACTGTGAACTGCTCTCTAATGAAAGGCATTTGATTAATGTTGTTAGCGATGTGCATGAGAACTGTAATTACACTTCAATTCTGAAAGGAAGGTAAAAGAATTCCAGTGCTAAAAGAAACACTATTATTCAATTGCTGGTTATTTCTAATGTAAAGGTATGCTCACTCAGAAGCATCTTATCTTGATTATTTTTAAATGGCTAAACCTACAGAAATACATCTAATGAAGGCACTTGGTTCTCTGAAATAACTGCTAGTGCGAGGTATATTACTATACATATCCAGGTAGAAAAAAAATATATATAAAGGGATTCTCAGAAGACCTCCACAGCTATGTATACAAAATAAATGTGGGCATATGTAATGTCTAATAGACACAGTACTTCTGTTGTCAGCTGGTGTGTAGTAAATATATCAATAACTGGGTCACAGGATGCCCTGTATGCCAGACATAGCTCACCTATTAGCAGTCTGTAGAAATTCATAGTAAAGTGATATGGCTCTCAGTCGGTCCATTGAGGACATTTTGTTTAAGCAATACTTTCTTTTAGTAAGGTATTGTTTGTGGGCATTTCAGTTTACGTGTCTGGGCAAATTCACATTGAAGGGGCATTATAATCAATGACTGGCTAAATGAATGGCTAGGTAATAGCCAGGTCAACTCTTAGAGAGTGTATTGTTAATGTGACAATTACTAGGGACACAAACAAGTGTTTCAATACACACTAAAACTGCCGAGGAATGAATGAATTACACTGTAGGTACTTCTGCTTCATTTGGCTCAAAATCCAGATTCAGATCAGGAATGATTATGACCATAAGAGATACAAATGAGTTGCAGCCTTCTTTAAATAAGACTAGAACATAGAGACAAAATAGAGAAAGAACTAGAGAGCGGGAAGGAACTGCCACCCCAAAAATGAAGACAGGTACTGTAGTACATATTCCATATGTTATCGCACTTGGTAAGAGCAGAGATACAAATGTTATTAACGTCAACCAAAGGAGGTGCCTTTCGAAAAGGGAAAACAATATTTATAACAGGTTAAACTTCTACTGTGTCAAATGTTTTGGAAGAGAGTAACTACTTACTTAAACCAACGGTTAGAAGAATTAAGAGCCTGTATCTGAGTGGAATGGCCAAGTAATCAATACTTGAGGCAAAATAACATATTTTGGGACACTTATCCCCAGTGATTGGGTTGGAAAGATAGGGGTGGAAAAAAGAAGCATTGCCCTTTTGTATGGGTTTAGTTTGGCAGACTAGGTGGGAAAGTTAGTAATTATTATTCTCAAGTGAATGTACAGAAATATTAATGCTATTGAAAAACGAGCAAACATAGAAAAATAAAAACTGTGCATATAAGTTAGAGCCACTGTCAGAGAAACAGCAATAGACTGGTACACAGTAATCACATTCTGTTTATGGTAGCCACAGGCTTCTTTGTTTTTTCCTATTAATTTAAATGACAATAATTGTAAGATGCTAACTAGATTCCTGCCATGTCAAATGATAAGTGAGTCGCAAAAAAGAATGAGGAAAAAAGAAAATACACATAAGAGGTGAGAGGCTTTACATGATTACTAAATCTTAAACATTTCAGAAAGAACTGAGGACACATTTGGAAGTTAAACTATATGTAGCAAAATGTATAGTGAGGGACTAACTGGCTTGTCCTATGATACATTCTAAATAGACAATGTAATCTATGGTTTGATAGCTGTGGAAGGGAAAGGTGAAAGACCTTAAACTATCTGATGGTCAAGACAGTCAGTTATCTGCCCTTCTCAATCTTCTAGAATCTTCTAGAATAATATTTATGGAGTGATTTCAATCAGTTTTATCCATTCTGACTTGTATTTCAAGATATAAAAATATTTTGTTAATCATAAGTAACCACAGAAGTAACTGCTATTGAATATAAGGTATTAGTTAGCCTTCAAGTGGAATGGGTTACATATTTATATATACAATAAACCTGAATATGTTATTTACTAAAGCATAAGTCATGAATTATTCCCAACTGGAAAATGGATATTACTTAAAAAAAAAAAAAAAAAAAAAAAGCAAAGAAGAATGTATTGCTATTGCTATCATAAATTTGAGATTATTACTTGGACATTTAATTATAACCAGATGATGGAACAGAAATGTCCACATAAACAGTGAACTAACCTATGCATCTTAAGCGAAATGTTTTGAATTTGAACATATGAATTTATTTATGTATATGAACTTTACAATTATACTAAATGAGTTTTAAATTGGTAATTTACATGATATAAAGTTATTTATTAACAAGTGAATATTTAAACTAAAGGTTTATGCTCTGCACTCATATTGTAAGATGTTAATAGAGTGAAGTATAAACAAAACATTGAATTATTACTTTTATTGTTTTTACCATAAGAAACAAATGACTCATTCCTATGTGATTGTTAACATATTTAGCATGACTAAAATCTCTATTGTAAATGAAAATAAGCATAGATATGTTCAGAATTTTAATTCCAGACGTGATATATTAACTGTATAACTGAATTAGAAGATATAAAGGAATAATACATCCGAAAATTTAAGATGAAACTGACTTTCAATAACAATTAATTAATTTAATTGAACACTCTCTCATCTGTTCAAATAGTAACTTATCTTTCTTTAAACAAATTATTTATTGTATTATTTATTGTATTATACATTTTCTAAAAATCTGGCTTATACTATTTCTTATACTGACAAAATATACAAGTGCTATGATAGATAAAAGGCTTTGTTAGTCTAAAGATCATTTGCAATAAAGAAACATACTTGAAGTTTGAAGGAAATAAGAACAAATATTATAACTCTAAGTTTAACACTTTTTTACTGAGTAAATATTGATATAGATATTAAAACACTCACTGATTACTTCATACCTATAAACATATGATAAGTTACAAATCTTCCCACATGCGTAATACTATGAAATACTCCTATTGTTACCATCTCTTAAATTCATATAAAATAGAAATTATTAGAATCTTATATTGGCTTTGAATATTTCATCCCCATACTATCATTATTAAAAGAGTAATACTAATCTAATTATCACTTTAACTCTAAGTAAAAGATTAATTACTTTGATGAGCTGATTTTTCAAAGAATATAGTTTCAATGTTTGAAATGCTCTTTCACTAAATTTAAATATTTTAGATAGCGTCGGGATTTCAATAAATGGAGCTCAACCTTGCATATTTTTTTCCATGCTGTTGGCAAACTTGAGGGATAATCTGATTGAACTCACTAGTTCACTCAGATTAGGAGTGTTAATCACTCCATGTTTGTGGAATAGTTTATAAAAATTATTATTTATTCATATAAAATGCGTTGTTACTTCATTATTCATTCTCTACTTTTTTATCTGGCCCAAATTGAAATATTTGTTAAATTATCAAAGAAAGACGTTCATTCAATTTGTAATACTCTTTAATAAAAGAATATTTTCACAAATCTTCAACAATGAAAGAACTTTAACAGTGTCTTTTTCCAAACTTATAATATAATTATCTATAAAAATGGCAGACATAACATCGCTTTCTTTAAATATTAATGATTTAAATAGTCCAATAAAAGATCAAATTTACTACACTATCTAAAATTACAAAAAGCACAAGTTATATTCCTACAAGAGTCTCATTTTAAAACTGATGATAATTTTACCTGGATACCTAATAACTACTTAATTCTATGTCATTCTTCATATAAAAAAACTAGAGGAGAAGATAAACAGGGGCTATTATCAATTGTAATAATAAGATTTCAGAATAGAATTTGGACTCTGGTAAACGTATATTGGATTCCTGGAATAGGAATATCCACAGTTAAAAATCAAATAGAACTAATTAATAAAGTAAATAAGGGTATATTAATAATAGGATGAGACTTTAACTGTATTCTAGATAACTCAGAGACAACTAATAAAAGAAACCTTTGTCTCACTTCCACAGGAAAATATCTCAAGAAATGGAAAGAAACTTAAAATTAATTGATACATTTAATTTTAAAGAATCTAACTCATTAGTGTACTCACATCGTGATTACAGATTCAACACTCAAACAAGAATAGATAAAATATTTATATCTCCAGATTTAAAAAGGAAAAATGTCCATGTCCTCTCTCCACTCATAACTCTCTAATCCTTAAATTTCAAATAGATTTTAAAAGACTAAATTTCACATCAAGAATACCAGCTTACATTACTAAATTAAAACAATTTAAGCCATGGTTAGAGTCAGAAATTCAATTTTTTTTAGAAACAAACCACACTGATGATACAAATAATATAATATTATGGGATACTTTAAAGGCCTTTTTATATGGTAAAATTATATCCTGGTTCAAAAATAAAACAAAAGACTGGGAATCAGAATTGCACAACATTCAAAAACAAATAATATAAATTAATACAAACATCTCTGATGTAAGAAGTCCTCAGGCAAAAAAAAAAAGAAATTGAGGAATTAAATAAAAAATACAGTGAAATCCTAACTCATAAGATGAATTTGGCACTGGAAAAATTAAAATTTAGTTCACACTCAGTATCTCCAAAACACTTACAGAACTTAGCAATGAGAATAAAAAGGCAAAATATAAAAAATAATATTACAGATATTGTCGATGAAGGGAAAGGTAATAGAAAAGTGTCAGATATAACTGATATTTTAGAAGCTTTTAAAGTTCATTATGCTTACCATTATGGAAATAATAAAAATAAGTCTAATTTCATAGGATTAAAAACAAACACTATGGTCTGCACCTGTCGCCCCTGGGATTCAGGTTACTGGCTAAGGCTCTTGCCACCCCTATAGTGCCTTTTTTAGGCAAACTTGAAAGGACAAAACCACCACCGTAACAGGTACAAGCATGCAAAATCTGAAGGTAATGCTACTCAATGCTAGACGTCTAAACCTCAAAATGCACTCTCTCGAGGCACTCCTAAAAATGGAGAACATCGATATATGTGCAGTAACTGAGACCTGGTTCAAGGCTCCAGAGAGCACCCCTGCAATACCAGGCTACAACTCTTACCACACTTTTCGGCCACCAAACCAGGACCGAAACACTAAAGGTGGAGGAGTGTCAATATTCACCAAGGATATTCACACTACCAGGCTAGCTGGCCAACACAATGTGTCTGAAATTCTCCAAGTGCAACCAACACTAGGTAAGACTGCAATCCAAATTGTAGCTTGCTACAGATCCCCCACCATACTCCATGATTCTCACTACACCTTTCTAAACATACTGGAAAGTATTAAGATAGAACCAAACACCCTAATACTGGGTGATTTTAACTACCCTGCCATTAACTGGGAAAACTACTCATGTCCCAACACCTTTGCGCAATGGTTCTTGGAATTCATAAATTCCAATGCCCTGGATCAACTAATCCATAGTCCCACCAGGGGCTCCAATATCCTAGACCTGGTCATTACCAACATGGGAAATCAATGCTCCATACCTATGGTCACCCCCTCGTAAGTCAGGTCTGACCATAAGCTAATCACCCTTAACATCCACATCCCACCCCCACCCCACAGTAAAGAAACCACCATAAAAAACTTCTCCAAAGCCAACTTCATGCTACTCAAGTCAGAAGTGACAAACTTCATGACACCCATGCAGACGGGAACTGAAAGTTCAACTGCTGAATCCTACACTAAGGCACTGTACGAGCACATCCACTCATGCATGAATTGTGCATCCCAAATAGAACCAAAATGCTCTCATCCAAAAAAAGGAAGCCAATCTGGTGGTCCCCTGCCATAAACAAACTTTACAACAAAAGGAAGAAACTTTTGCAGAAAAGAGGAAAATCCCAGGATGCAAAAAACTCCCTTACTAGCCTCAGTAAGAAACTGAGATGCCTCATAAAATCCTCCAAAGCTAGTTATGAAAATAAAATTGCCAAAGATTCCAAAGACAACCAGAAAGCATTCTATAATTATGTCAAGAATCTAAATGGCAATGCTCAGATCTGCTCTGAGCTAAAACAGAATGGCATTAAATATACTGATCAGAAGGATATTGCCAATATCCTGGCAGATCGATTCAGTGCCAACTTCACCCCCCTCTCACCCCCTAAATGGCCCATGTCAATACCAGAAGATTGCCAAATTCCAGTAATAACGGCCACACAGGTACAAAATGCACTCTCTAAAGCCAAGAATACAGCATCCATGGGACCAGATGACATCCCAGGCTGTGTACTACATGAACTACAATATGAATTGGCACCTCACCTAAGTGTCATGTTTAATCATAGCCTCACCTCAGGTTTCGTGCCCACTGAGTGGTGCAGAGCTGCAGTTATCCCAATCCACAAGGGGGGATCCACCTTAGATCCCGGAAACTACCGTCCCATCAGTCTGACAAGCCTTATCTGCAAGGCCATGGAGCGTATTATCATGGAACTTATAAACAAAGACATTGGCAACCTTCAAACACTGGACCCCACCCAGTTTGGGTTTGTGAAGGGCCGATCTTGTCTCCTGAACCTGATTGACTTCTTTGAATCAGTCTCCAGAGCTATGGACAAGGGTAAGGTGGTGCACATAGCCTATCTAGACCTTGCAAAGGCCTTTGACACCATCCCCCACTTTGGAATCATAGATAAACTTACTAAGCTGGGCATTAATCCCTATGTCACCCAATGGGTTGCTAAATGGCTTACTGATAGAACCCACACTGTAAAAGTAGCTGACTCCAAATCCAGCTCCAGACAAGTAGAGTACCTCAGGGTTCAGTCCTGGGGACGCTCTTGTTTGGCATCTACTTCTCTGAAGTACAGGTCAACACTAAGGGACTTTGGCTAACAAAGTTTGCAGATGACTGCAAACTGGGAGCCATTATTGAATCCTCAAATGATGTGGATACTCTACAAAAGGGCCTTACAGAAACAAATGCTTGGTACCAGAGCCATGGGCTCAAGCTCAATGCCAAGAAATGTATTGTTATCCCTTTTGGGAAAAAACATGTATCCATGAATTACCATATAGGTGGCAGTACACTAAACACAGAAAGTGTGATAACAGACTTAGGGATACAGGTGGACAGTGGTCTCACCTTCAATAACCACATCGCCACAACAGTCAGGAAATCCTTCTATGTGGCACACCTCATCATGAATGGCTTTTCATCCAGAAAAAAGGAGGTCATTGTCCCACTGTACTCATCCCTCATTTGACCCATTATAGAATACAATGCCCCATTTGGTATGTACCTCTCGAGACATCTGCAACAACTGGAAAGGCCTCAGAAATACCTCACTAAAAGAATCACAGGCCTAAAGCAGATGCCCTACTCTGACCGCCTTAAAAAACTCCAGCTATACTCTGTCACATATCGTCTACTCAGAGGCGATCTCTGCTTAACATACAAGGCCATGTCAAACCCAGAGCTGTTGGACATGCTACACTTAAAGAAATCCCAATCCCTCAGAGCTACACGCTCCAGGGATCTAAACCTTGTCATCACAATAAACAAAACATGCTGGAGGGATAGGTTCCTGACCCAGAGATTCCCCAGACTCTGGAATAGATTGCCCATACATGTCAAGCAGAGTGCCTCTTTGGACATCTTCAAGAGGAACCTTGACGATTGGATGGGAGAAAGGAAATTCACCCCAGGGATCACGTCAGTCGCCCTGCTAGACAGGGGTCCAGGAAAGTAAATAATGTGGGAAGAAATAGCCAGGGAATTGTTATGGCTAGGCTTGTATAGGCCCTAGGGCTGATAGCCTAGTACCAACCAACCTATGAACCTATGAATAAATAAAATATCTGAAAAATTAAAAATTGATATTGAAAAACAAATCTGTCTCAAAGAAATAAATGATAAAATTAGAGAGAGTAAAATAACAAATCACCAGGAATAGATGGTATAATAATGGAATTATATAAGATATTTCCAAATTCAGCAATTTCTTTGCTTCATAGGACTCTAAACAAAGTACAAGTTCAAAACATAATTCCACCATCCTGGAAGTGTTCATTAATTACTCCAATAAAATAAGAGAATAAGGATTCTTCCCTCTGTAGTTCATATAGACCAGTTTCCTTACTCAGTAATGATTACAAAATATCTGTGACTATATTAGTTAATAGAATTAAAAATCCTTGACTCAAGTCATAAATGAAGACCAAACAGGTTTTATTTATAGTAGGCATACTTATGACAATATACAAAGAATTCTAACTCTTATTGACATATTGAATAGGGATAATCTAGAAGCTCTCATAATTACATTAGATATAGAAAAAGCCTTTGATTCAGTGAATTGGGATTATTTATTTAAAATCTTAGAACTTTTTGAGTTTCCTTTAAATTTTATTAATTTGATAAAGAATATATACAAAGATAATTTGGCCTATGTAAAGTTGGGTCCGTTCACATCAGAAGCCTTCAAAATAACTAAGGGTACTAAACAAGGTTGCCCTATATCTCCCATCTTATTTGCCTTATCAATAGAACTATTTGCGATAACAATACGTAGATATCCAAAAATTAAGGGATTAAATATTTATAATCAATGTAATTCCAAGATTATGTTGTTTGTTGATGATATATTACTCACTTTATCTCCAAATGAAGAATCCATACAGGAGTTAGAAATACAAGTGGAAATGTTTTTCTTAATTCTGGTCTTTGTTTTAATAAATCCAAATCAAAGCCTATCTTGCTAATCAGAAAGGAGGACTTTCACTTGAGAGAATGTCATATACTTGGAGAAAGAGTCTCTTCTTCAGAATATTTAGGAATTATTATATCTGATAAAATAAATACTACTCTGACTCTAAATTATAATAAAATTTTAAGCTCAACAAGAACACATATAGAAAATTTGAATAAATTAAATTTAAAATTTGATGATAGATTATAGTTAATAAAAATGATATTACTTCCAAAAATAAATTATATAGTTCAAGCTATACCCATAATTCCAAATAAAAAAATTCTAAAAGAAATGCATAAAATTCTTTTAAATTTTCTATGGTATCCAAAAAAAAGCAGAATTGCTTTTTTTTCATCATATTAGGCCATGGAAATTAGGAGGAATTAACTTTCCAGATATAGAGACATACATCAAAGCCTCTGTCTTTAAATTAGTTTTGAATTGGATAAACCCAAACTTCTCTTCTACCTGGAAAATGCTGCATATGGTTATTTTCTTAAATGAAAACAAATTAACAAAAAAATTACCATTGAATAATCAGAAGAATATATATTGGCACATATTATGTGTTAATTTTCAAACTAATACTTCAAAACCCACCAATCTAAAATACTTAAATTATATCTACAATTTATTTAGAACTTTCATAAATTCCAATGTTGACATAAAACTATGGTTTGAATTATTAATTCCATTTAATATCTAAAAAAATTATAAATAAAATTCATGATAGCACACTTATTAATTGGGAATCTAAAAACGTTATATGCTGGATCCAATGTATAAACAACCTCAAAGTATTAAGTAGCCATCAAGTCATAAACTAATCTGATATAACAAATGTAGATTGGATAAATCTCCCAAAAATGTTACTTTATTCTAAAGATCTATGCAGAATTATTAATGATTCACCCTTTAAATCTAAACCGAAATTCATAAACTATGTATATGAATCGATCTATAACAATTAGAACTGGTCAAATTAAATTTCTAAATTATATAAAATTTTAATAGTCTATAAGATTAAAACTGATAAAAACATTTGGAATTTTATAACTAAAGGTTTATCAACAAATCTTTCAAATGATTGTAAAAATAACATTATATTCCATCAAACTAACTTCTAATGTTCAAACTTGGAGAATTTTTACTTGGAAATTTTTGCATAGAGCATTTTACACTCCTAGCAAAATAGCTAAATTCAATTCTACACAAAATGTTATTTGTTGGAGATGTTCTTTAAAATGTAAAGCAGATAAGTTACATATTTTTTATGACTGCATTAAAAAATATTGGGATGAAATTGGTAAATTTCTCCAAGCCATTTTTACTGATTCGTTTGTCTTGACAAAATCTCAAATTTTTCTGAATGTTGATGAAGCAGTAGTAATGAATAAAAAAGATCAACATCTTTTATGGACTATTTTGGCTGTAGCCAGAAAGTGTATCACAAGGAAATGGAAATCCACTACCTTTCCATGCTTTGAAGACTTTTTCTTCTTACTAAACGAGACTGCGCAAAAGGAGATAAAAGTCAAGGAAGAAAGAATTTTTCCCAGAAGTTGGACAAATAACCCCTGGAACAAAATACTTTCACTTATTGAAACAACACAAATGGATACAGTCTCTATCATATGAGATCAAAGAGGCATAGAATTTTGTTGATTTGTGAAAACATTCTTTTTATTTTTTTCATCTATTGAATGTCCTTTTTTCTTTTTTCTCATTGAGCCACTTGTAAATATTATAAATAATGTTATTGTTCTATTCATTATTATTGAATTGTAATCTAAATTTACTGTTTTTCTTCATAAAATAAAAATTGAGTAAAAAAAAAAACATTATTTATAATTAAGGCAAAAAAGGCTACCAGTTGACATGGCTGTTGGAACATTTAGAATACTTCAATGGAAAAAATGAATAAATACAAAACAAGTAAAACTGAGACAGGAATAAAACAGGATTAGAGCTTTCACACCCTATATATTTATTATTTTATTTATTTATTTTACATTTGTTAACCGGGATGGTCCGACTGGATACATGTCCTTTTTCAGCGGAGGCCCGAGGAGAAAAGCTCCAACAGAGTTACATTGATAATTAGGTACAGTAAATGAGCTGAAAGAACTTAACAAAAACATAGGCTATTTACATACAAGTACAAGACTGCCATTACTATTTCTGAGATTACTACAAATGTAACATTAATAACATATTAGCAAGGACGGTAGGCAGTATAATGACATAGAGTTAGACAGGATACATATTTCTTTATCACAGTATACAAAGTACTTGTCATCTTAGCTAGTTGTTTATGTTTTAGTTAATGGCACAGAGCTAGTCTGGGTTTGAGCAAGGACATAGCCAGTGTGACTTGAAGTGGAGTTTTAGACTATTTTTGAATTGACTTAGAGAAGTTGCAAGCGTGATGTTATTTGGGAGAGAGTTCCATATTTTACCAGTGGTGTTGGCAAATAGTGCGTCACCACCTAGGTTGAGAGATTTAGTTGTTTGGACAAGGAGTCTGTTTGCTGAGTGAAGGCAGCTTAGATTGGAGTAGGGAGTCATTAAGTTTTTAGTGCTGGGGTATTCTCAGGTTGTTTAAGGATTTTGAAGGCCTCTATGAGTTGGGACTGGTGAAGAAGGTGTGGGAATTCTATCCATCCAAGCTTTTCAGGTTAGTACAGTGGTGTGTTCTGTAGGGTAGGCCTGTAACGAACCTGGCAATGTGATTATAGCAGGATGAGAGCTTGGCCAGATCAGATTTGTTAAGGTGAGTGAGGACAGGAGAGGCATATAGTAGGGTAGAGAGAAGGTGTGAACGGGCTGTGGCTGCCCTGGCATTCGGGGTAAGGAAGGCTTTAATTCTATATAGGGTCCCAAGCTTCTTGTTGACTGACTTAATGGCTTGGTTGATATGTATATCAAATCTGAGTTTATTGTCAATGTTTACTCCTAATAGCTTTGTATAGGTGTCTGGGGAGATGATGGTCCCATTATTGGATTTTATAGTGAAGTTTTCAGTCGGAGATCTATTGGTTGGGTAGAAGAGAAGTAACTTGGTTTTGTTTGGATTTAAGATCAGGAGATGGTTGGCAAGCCAGTTTTCAACTTTGGTGAAGCTATGTTGGGTGGTAGTTAGTAGATTTGCAAGAGAAGCATTGGAACATATTATAGTCGAGTCATCTGCATATTGAATGCAGGTGGCTTCAGGGATGACTGTTTATATAGGAGTATATAGGAGCTTCTTCAGACCACATAAGATAAGTTCTAAGAATCATTAAATACCCATATTCAAAATTACCTCCTTAGACCACATAATCTCAATTGCAGTCTTAGAGGGACATGGTCATTAAGCCCTTTTCCTCTGTCACTCTGTAACTCCAAAATCCACATTGTTTCAATGCATTCTGTCAAAGTTTTAACATCACCACCTCTGATGGACATCCTGAAAGGGTGTCAAATATTTTAGTTTCTTCAAAAAGAAATAATTTAATCTTTGTGGGTAACACTAAAGTGGCTTTTATATTGTTCTTTTGAAGTTCCTTGAGCAGTGGTAAACAGAAATGTATTTTACTCGTTACTCTACTGGAATAATCGTTGTCAAATCTGATTACATGTTTCACCGTTTGCGCTCTCAGACATCTTGACCACACCCCCTCAGTGACTGTTCTTGACGAGTGCATTTTAGAGCAATGAGAATATTTACTTTCAGTTTACCTGGATTGTAGCACTCGTGCTTTGTCTCAGAATTCAGAACCTTACCTATAAAACAATTACTTTTTATATAAGCTGAATAAAGCTTACAGCTTCATTGTTTTACAGTACTTGTTCTTGTTGCTTAGTTCTAGAAACAGTTACTTAGTGAGAAGAAATAGCAGAAATTCTTTTTTTTGTTTCTTTTAATTTTTTTCTATATAAACCTGAAGTTAAAAGCTTTCTGTTTTCAACATGTCCCTTACAAGCTCATTTATTTATATACCCAGGTAAGTTCTTCCATTGCCCTATCTTCTTCAGATTCCTGAAAGATTTGTCCTGCTCCCTGTCTTGTGTTCTTATTCTCCATTTATCTTAGATGCCATGCCTGCCTTTTTCCTGATGCCTGAAATGTGAGTGGGTATGACTACCTGGCAAGTCAAGTCAAATCATAAGATCAAAAGTAAATGTTAAAAGAATAAGTCAGATAGCAAAGAACACAGCTAACAACAAGAAGGGGTTTGACTTAAGTGTTACAGCAGAAAGTAAATTTTGGCAGAAAGAGTGGTGTACTCATGGATTTTTTTTTTTAATTACAGCACAGCATGTGAAAAATTTTAAGGTATTAGATCTGTTGCACTGGAATATTGCTAAAGGACTCAGCCTTATAGAGTGAAAAAAGGGTACATTAAAAGCTTAGAACAAATAAGTGGATAGACAAGATGGGGCCCATGTTGTTTTACATTAGCAGTGTTGCTTACTTACATTTCTGGATATGTCTGTTTGTTTGACTCATAAACATTCAACATGCAGACACACACACACGCACACATGCACACACAAGCACGCACACACACGCATGCACACACACATACGTACTCCCTATCCACACACACACACACACACACACACACACACACACACACACACACACACACACACACATGCACGCACACACACACACACACACACACACACACACAGACACACACACACACACACACACACACATACACACACACACACACACGCATGCACACACACATGCACGCACGCGCACACACACACACACACACACACACACACACACACACACACACACACACACACACACACGTGCTCCCTATCCACACACACACAGACAGCCACACCTGCACATGCACAGACAATTATGGACAACTTTAAACAGAGCTATTGTGTCATGGTGTTTGCCTAAAGTTATGCTACCCATCTGGATTTCAGTCCTTACAGCTGACACATACATTCCTTGTGACACTGAGTAGGTCTTTTAACCTCCTTATGTTTCTGTCCTTGAAAAAGGGTCAGCAGATGTGAAATGTCTAGTATATGAACACATGGAATGATAGGTAAATAGGGAGAGAGAAGTAAATGAAAAAGGAAGCATCTTAACCTGATAAATGGAGAATTTTGTTCATCTCATAATCCATGCAAGCACTCTAAAAACCTCAGATTAAATGACAACTCAGTTGTGTAACTTTTTGATTTTATCAGGGAGGAAAAACTTCAGTTGGTGGGACCTCATGGAGTGTCATCACACTTATTTTTGCTTTTGCTGCTACTACAAAAGATCTGCAGTTGTGAAGTTGAAGTCTGGCTATGCAAACATCATTGCTGACTGAGACTGATTATTTATTTATTTAACCAGGTTTGAAGATGTCTTAGAATAAAGGGCATATTAGACATAAAAATGTAATTATATGTTGCTCATAAAACTGCTGATAGCTACAGTGTATGACAGTACCCAAGTGGATGTTTCATTAACTTTTAAGTATATACTGTCATCTCTGTTTTACTATGCAGTATTCCTGTAGTAGAATATCAGTGTCTGCTGGTACTAGTGTTTACCTTGGATGAGATTAACACGGGTCTAGATTTGCTTGCAAATCTTATTCTTAGCTTTGCAGTTTAGGACTCCTATTACACAGAGGTGGCTGCTATCAGGAATTATAAACCTTATACCAAAGGACACCTGGCAAACATAAACAAACATTGCAGATATATGTGGAGATTTTCATCAGCTTCTTTCTTTATTGCAGCTCTTCTGACAGGAATCTACAGGACAGGTTCTACAAGTACCCCATTCAGAGTGATTATCTTACTTATAATGTACTTCATGTCATGTCTGAGTCCTATCTCCAGTACTATGTGTACCTTTCAAAGTCCATGTCTGCAGAAACAGGTTAAATTATTCAACTGCCCACCTCTGTCACTGCATAACTTAGTCACCTCTCTGACACATTGCTTAGCTTACCCTTGATGTGCACCATAAACCTTACCTGTAGGATACCCTTCATGTGCACCATAAACCTTACCTGTAGGATACCCTTCATGTGCACCGTAAACCTTACCTGTAGGTTACCCTTCATGTGCATCATAAACCTTACCTGTAGGTTACCCTTCATGTGCACCGTAAACCTTACCTGTAGGTTACCCTTCATGTGCACTGTAAACCTTACCTGTAGGTTACCCTTCATGTGCACTGTAAACTGTACCTGTAGGTTACCCTTCATGTGCACCATAAACCTTACCTGTAGGTTACCCTTCATGTGCACCGTAAACTGTACCTGTAGGTTACCCTTCATGTGCACCGTAAACTGTACCTGTAGGTTCCGCTTGATGTGCACCATAAACCTTACCTGTAGGTTACCCTTCATGTGCACCATAAACCTTACCTGTAGGTTACTCTTCATGTGCACCATAAACCTTACCTGTAGGTTAACCTTCATGTGCACCATAAACCTTACCTGTAGGTTACCCTTCATGTGCACCATAAACCTTACCTGTAGGTTACCCTTCATGTGCACCGTAAACTGTACCGGTAGGTTCCCCTTGATGTGCACCATAAACCTTACCTGTAGGTTACCCTTCATGTGCACCGTAAACCTTACCTGTAGGTTACCCTTCATGTGCACCGTAAATCTTACCTGTAGGTTACCCTTGATGTGCACCGTAAACCTTACTTGTAGGTTACCCTTCATGTGCACCGTAAACCTTACCTGTAGGTTACCCTTCATGTGCACCATAAACCTTACCTGTAGGTTACCCTTCATGTACACCATAAACCTTACCTGTAGGTTACCCTTCATGTGCACCATAAACCTTACCTGTAGGTTACCCTTCATGTGCACCGTAAACCTTACCTGTAGGTTACCCTTCATGTGCACTGTAAATCTTACCTGTAGGTTACCCTTCATGTACACCATAAACCTTACCTGTAGGTTACCCTTCATGTGCACCGTAAACCTTACCTGTAGGTTACCCTTCATGTGCACCGTAAACCTTACCTGTAGGTTACCCTTCATGTACACCATAAACCTTACCTGGCCTACAAAACAAATAAACTGCACATGGAACGGCAGTAACTATTTCAGGAATTCAAAACATAGTATTTTACATTTTATACAATTGCGAGGGGCGGAAGTCAAATTAATTAATAAATCTCTAATTCACTCCCCTACTAACTTTGTGACAACAACTGCAGAAATCACCATTTTAAATTGGAGCATAATATATAACATGACCCAAGAAGTAATGTACAGGACACATACAAAAGCTTAGAAAATGCATTTAAATGCATTTCAGTGTTGCACTACAGTTTCCAAGCATATGTAAACAAAGTATTTAACAAACAATAGCAGGTTCAATACCAGAAGCACTATTTCAAGCATGCACTGCACCAAGTTGTTTATTTTGGGTAATGTCACTGAAGACAGTGGCCAGGATATAGATATCCCTTTTCAGCCAGTGCAGTGATGCTTGGTTCGAACCAAGATTTGTTTATTTTGGGTAATGTCACTGAAGACAGTGGCCAGGATATAGATATCCCTTTTCAGCTGGTGCAGTGATGCTTGGTTCGAACCAAGACTTGTTTATTTTGGGTAATGTCACTGAAGACAGTGGCCAGGATATAGATATCCCTTTTCAGCTGATGCAGTGATGCTTGGTTCGAACCAATATTTGTTTATTTTGGGTAATGTCACTGAAGACAGATATAGATATCCCTTTTCAGCCGGTGAAGTGATGCTTGGTTCGAACCAAGATTTGTTTATTTTGGGTAATGTCACTAAAGACAGTGGCCAGGATATAGATATCCCTTTTCAGCCGGTGCAGTGATGCTTGGTTCGAACCAAGATTTGTTTATTTTGGGTAATGTCACTGAAGACAGTGGCCAGGATATAGATATCCCTTTTCAGCTGGTGCAGTGATGCTTGGTTCGAACCAATATTTGTTTATTTTGGGTAATGTCACTGAAGACAGTGGCCAGGATATAGATATCCCTTTTTAGCCGGTGCAGTGATGCTTGGTTCGAACCAAGATTTGTTTATTTTGGGTAATGTCACTGAAGACAGTGGCCAGGATATAGATATCCCTTTTCAGCTGGTGCAGTGATGCTTGGTTCGAACCAAGATTTGTTTATTTTGGGTAATGTCACTGAAGATAGTGGTCAGGATATAGATATCCCTTTTCAGCCGGTGCAGTGATGCTTGGTTCGAACCAAGATTTGTTTATTTTGGGTAATGTCACTGAAGACAGTGGCCAGGATATAGAGATCCCTTTTCAGCCGGTGCAGTGATGCTTGGTTCGAACCAAGATTTGTTTATTTTGGGTAATGTCACTGAAGACAGTTGTCAGGATATAGATATCCCCTTTCAGCTGGTGCAGTGATGCTTGGTTCGGACCAAGATTTGTTTATTTTGGGTAATGTCACTGAAGACAGTGGCCAGGATATAGATATCCCTTTTCAGCTGGTGCAGTGATGCTTGGTTCGAACCAAGATTTGTTTATTTTGGGTAATGCCACTGAAGACAGTGGCCAGGATTTTTAGCTGGTGCAGTGATGCTTGGTTCGAACCAAGATTTGTTTATTTTGAGTAATGTCACTGAAGACAGTGGCCAGGATATAGATATCCCTTTTCAGCCGGTGCAGTGATGCTTGGTTCTAACCAAGATTTGTTTATTTTGGGTAATGTCACTGAAGACAGTGGCCAGGATATCTTTGACAAATACTGGGTGCACATTTCATTAAGTGCTTTTAACTTAATTTTATCTTTGAGTTCCTGTGATTTTCAGTGATGTTAATGCAGCTTTGGAATACATGCATGTTATTTATTGCACTGGTGAATGCATTCTATGTTTATGTTCACAATTGTGAGGCTTCATTACAGCATATGCCACATGCATATACAGGAGAGGGGCTGATACTTAGACTTAGTCATAAATGCATACCAGGAAGGGTCCCTGCAAGTAATGGATGTGTATGTCTGACAGCTTTTATAAATATGTATGTGTAAGTGTATTCTGTAAGACTAGACACAAAAGTTAAAATATAAAACAGTGTAACATATGTTATACTATGAGTAAATCAGGCAGTAAAATCATCAAACCATCTGTAGGTTCTCCAGCTAATAATATATGCAGTACATATGGGCCAAAATCTTGTCATAGTACACTGGTATAAACTAACTAAACCAAACCTAGATTTATGTTTTCATGACAATGACATGTTTGCTAAAAATAAATACTGCATTTTCAAATGAAATTAGAACACACGGGCAATAAGATAAAAGCTGACCAGTGGAGGGCAGTAAGATAAAAACTGATCAGTGGAATAGTTACAATGATCAGTATATTGATTCTTTTAAATGACACAAACAATATACTGTAACAGGGTTAAAAGATATAAATGACAAACTGCTGCAACAAGTTAAATAAGTTAAAAGTTCAGTGAAAGCATGCAATATCATACCAACTACTCCTTTGTACTCATCCATTTCAAATGACCACTCGACAGTTGGGGGCAGAGTCTTCTGCAGAAGATGATAGCTTCCGCAATATCATACCAACTACTCCTTTGTACTCAGCCATTTCAAATGACCATACTACAGTTTGGGGCAGAGTCTTCTGCAGAAGATGATAGCTTCCGCAATATCATACCAACTACTCCTTTGTACTCAGCCATTTCAAATGACCATACTACAGTTTGGGGCAGAGTCTTCTGCAGAAGATGATAGCTTCCTTTCTTTCCTCATTGTAGAAATGATCAGGTCCTGCACTCATCCCAACAATATAGAGGATCAGACTATAACCCCATGCAAAAGTGTATTTATACAGGTCACTCCTTCTGCACCTGCACATTTAGCATCAACCTCACCCACACCCGAACCTTCTAGTACTGTCCACCCCAAAACTTCATCCGCTGACTCACATGGAGATGGGAGCAGTGCACAGCATGATGAGGTGGAATATTTGGGTAAAAAGATACATTTTACTCACCAAAAGGCAAGGCAGGTTATGAAGCAAGGAGAAGCAGATTGATAATTCTCTATACCCCCTCAGACAAATACCCATCCAGATGGTACAATGGCATTAGTCCACAGATCTTAGACACTTATGTATTTACATGATATAGTTAAAACTGTTCCTAAAACCAGGCAAGACCGACAATAGTTTAAGGATGAATTGTTACTCAACTACATAAACCCACCATGGCAGATTTAAGGCAGTTGTTAAAAGCCGTAGTGCTGCCTCTTATATTGTATTGACAAATTGAAAGACAAAGCTAGATTTGCCACAGCAGAAGACCCAAATTACTCAACCACTGAAGGAAAGATGGCATTAATGGAAATCAGAGAGAAGCTCTTACAAAAAAATGTTGACAATCTGTCCTGTTAAACCAAATTGAAATAAAATGACTGCATGTAAGCAAGGTAAGGGAGAAATACCAGCTGACTACTTTAGCAGGCTTAGGGAAGGATGTTCAGCCCTTTCTGGTATTGCAGACCCAGTGGCAAATGATAGTACAGTTTTAATTCTGCTTTTGTGCACAGACTCTTACCTAATGTGCAGGCATTAGTAAACCAAAACCAGGTCATTCAGCAGGAGGAGGAAATAGATAAGTTAATACAATTTGCAGGGCACTAGATAGCTCAAGTAGACAAAAAGAGAAGAGATGCAGAAGATAAACTCATGCAATTACAAATACAGAATTTTAAAAGAAGAGTCAGAGGCAGGGGAAGAGGTAGGTAAGGGGTGTAGAGGCAGGGGCAGAGGTAGGCAAGGGAGTGGTGGGGGTAGGCAAGGGGGTAGAGGCAGGGTCAAGGCTAGGCAGAGGGTAAAGGCAGGAACAGAGGTAGGCAGGTAGGAAGAGAAATGAATGTTCAAAAAATAATCAAGCTGGGAGGTGAGCTTGTCACAACTGTGGACAAATGGGACATTGGAAAGGAAAATGCCCTAATCCACAACAGCAACAACCACAAATGCAGCAGTGGCAACCTCAAAATCCTTCCAATGTGTCTCTACCACCTCTATCCCCAGAGTGGCACCAAATACCAGGAGAAATGTACTGACAACATTCAAGGTGGGGGGAAAGGATGAGGTAAAGATAAGAGTGTTACTTTAATTATATCAAGAAGGGCAATTTTCAAGTTAAAAGTATGACAACAAGATGTTCCATTTCTGTTTGACATTAGTGTGACTTGATCTGTATTGAAAATAAGTGGCCAGGATAAACTTCCAGTATCATCTGAAAAAAAACGTAAGCAGTGGGTGTCACTAACACTCCCACTATCTTTCCTGTATCTAAACCTTTCCAGGTAGAACAGGGAATCAAGCCTGAAACTGAAACTCTGTTTCAGTATGGAATTATAGCAAAAACACATAATTGTTATATTACTCCCGTGTTTTCAGTTAAAAAGCTGGCCAGAGATACATATAGGTTTGTACAGGATTTAAGAGCAGTAAAGCAGGTTGTTATCCCTTCATACCCTGTAGTAGCAATTCCAGCAACCATACTGAGTTGCATATCACCACGGGCTATGTGAGTTTCTTTTTTAGATTTATATTCAGCTTTCTTTTTCATCCCCATTCATCCAGATAGCCAGTAATTATTTACCTTTACATATGACGAAATTCCATATACACGGCTATGACTGCCACAAGGGTTTGTTGATAGTTTCTTGATCTTTTCACAAATTTACAAAAGCAGAACCTTGAAGAAATCTGGTTTCCATGCAAATCTGTATCGGTGCAATATGTAGGTGATTTACTTATAACATCAGACACACTAACACATCGTTAGCAGGGCATTATATATTTACTGACTGAATAAGCAAAACAGGGACACAAAGTATCAAAGGAAACATTTCAGTTATGGTCACCTAAGGTAAAGTATTTAGATCTCTTAATATCACATGGAGAGAGGCATATTTTGCCTTCAAATGTTGAAGCTATCATAAAGGTATCCTAAACTGTTACTCAGAAGCAGCTACAAGCTTTTCTAGGTTTGGCTGGAGACTGTAGGCAATGGGTACCAAACTGTACACAAATTACTAGACCTTTGATTGATATGCCCAAACAAGACACAACAGAGCCATTGCCCTGTAAAGAAAAGGGAGAACGTGTTTTTACGTTCTTAAAACAAGCCCTTGCTATTTATTTATTTATTTATTTATTTTACATTTGTTGACCGGGCTAGTCTAGCTGGATATATTTCCATTTTCAGTAGAGGCCCGGGGAGAAAAGCTCCACACAAGATACAACAAAATGACAAGTTAGTGAAAAACTAATTAATTGATAAAATCTAAAAGAAAAAAGAAAAATAGACAAGCCTTACAATGTATAATGACAAAAATACAAAGTCAATTACAGAGGATATTAATTTAAAAAAAGGGGGATACTGGAAAAAAAAGCATATTAAAATATAGAGAGAGATTAGAGTACAAAGGACAGAAAGAAAGAGGGAGTATCACATGAGTTAGACGAGAGGAAGAGGAGATAAGGCAGTAGATGGGGGAAAAATGAGACAGAGAAGACAGAGAGAAGAGGGGAAGAGAAAAAAAGGAGAAGGTTAGAGAGAGGAAAAAGTCCAAAGGTCAAAGGATAAAAAAGTATTAGCTTGACTGAATAAGTTAAACATAGTAGTAGATGAAATGAGGGACATAGAGAGAGGAAAAGTTTGTCTGGTGTACTACAAGAACAAAGCCAGTGGTTTTGGAAGTACAGTTTAATTTTTTGTTTGAAGAGGGGTAAGGAAGTAATCTGTGTAATTTCCCTAGGTAAGAGATTCCAAATTCTACCTACAGAATTAGTGAATAGAGAGTCGCCAGCTAAGTTGTTAGACTTAATAGAACTGGCCAAGAGTTTACAGGAGGATCGAAGGGAGGTAAGATTGCTATAGGGGATTAAAAGTTGTGAGAGTATAGGGGTGTTATCAGGTTGGTGCAGTATTTTGTGGGTAATAGTGAGTTGTGAGATTGCAAGGTAGTTTTGTAGTTCAAGCCAGCCTAGAAGTTTCAAGTTATGGCAGTGATGGGTTCTGAAAGGGTTACTTGTGGCGAAGCAGGCAATGTTATTGTAGCAAGTAGCTAGTTTGCTTAGGTTGGTTTTCTTAAGGTTGGTGAAGATTGGTGAGGCATAAAAGAAAGTGGATAAAAGATGGGAGTGGGCAATAGTAGCTCTGGTAGTTGGGGTTAAAAAAGGTTTAATACGGTATAAGGATCCTATTTTTCTGTTAACTGATTTGATGGTGTTGTTGATGTGTTGATCAAAAGTGAGATTATTATCAATGGTTATTCCTAACAGTTTAGTTGTGGAGTCAGGAGAGATGACAGTGGCGTTGTTAGACAAGATGGTGAAGTTTGGTGGAGAGGTTCAAGTGGTAGGGAGAAGAGAAGAAGTTTGTTTTTTTTAGCATTCAGAAGGAGGTACCGTCTAGTAAACCATGTTTCTACTGTATTAAAAATATTTTGAGTTAGAGAGATTAAATCCGAGGAGGAAGAAGCTGAACATATAATGGTAGAGTCGTCAGCGTATTGAATACAGGTAGCTTGAGGGATTACTGTGTGAAGATCATTAATATAGAGGGAGAAGAGAAGTGGACCAAGAATAGAGCCTTGAGGGACTCCGATGGAGATGGGCAGTAATGAAGAGATGTGGTTATCCCAAAGAACGGCTTGCTGTCTGTTACTCAGATAAGAACTAAACCATTTAATGGTAAGGTTATCAAATGAGAGGGATTCAAGGATGTGGATTAAACCACAATTCCCCAGAACCACAATTAAGATTCTCAGATTATAAGAAAGCTTTCACTTTGTTCTGTCATGAAAAAGGGGGGTATACAGCAGTGGTGCTAGTTCAAAAACATAGTGATGCATTTATACCTATTGCATTACAATTCATTGTTAGACTTGGTGGCTGTAGGATTACTGGGCTGCCTGCAGGCAGTAGAAGCTGTTGCACTAATGGCAGAACAATCTGCAGCACTGGTTCTAGGATACAGACTTACAATTGCATTTAGCCATGCTGTATCTCCATTGTTGCTAAAATCTAAGGGCCAGCATCTTTCAGCTGCCAGGTTAACAAAATATGAATACTATGAATTGTTGCTTATTTCTAACCCTTCAATCACCAGTGAGTGATGCTGGGTATTTCACTCAGCATCTCTCTTGCCTATGAAAGGAGATGTGAACTGCATGATTATATAATTGTGACTAACCACGTGCTTTCTCCTAGACCTGATTTGAGACAATGGACAATGCAGAAATGGAATTGTTCGTGAATAGATCATGTGAAAGAGACAGAAATGAAAACCTTACTGTAGGCATTGCTATCGGTACTGAAAATACAGTACAGGAAATAATGAAAGGGGTTACTCCTGAACAAGTTTCTGAATTGATTGTATTACGTTTCTGAATTGATTGTATTAACCAAAGCCTGTAAAAGAGTTAAAGATGAAATTGTGAACATTCATACTGATAGCTGTTATGTTATTGAGATAGCCAATCACTTTGGGGAATTTTGGAGACAGAGAGGATCTTTAACATCAGCAGGTACTGAAATAAAAAATGAAAAGTTAGTATAAATATTTTAAATATTTTCAGCCCATTCTGGTATTGCAGATCCAGTGGAAAATGATAGTACAGTTTTAACTCTGCTTTTCTGCATGAACTCCTACCTAATGTGCAGGCATTAGTAAACCAAAACCAGGTCACTTGGCAGAAGGATGAAACAGATATGAAATTCTTACAAATCATTCAATGAGAATGCTACCTTCCTCACATGAGACTCTGAACTGGTAGCTACAGATGAAGCTTTGTTGAACTATTGTTCAAAACTTGTTTCTATCTTACAAATTTTTCACAAACACACTAAGGAGGCCCTTCCATAACCATGCATGACTTATGGCCAGGTGATTGGGTTCATGTGAAAGTATTCCAGTGCAAATCTTCTTTGTAGCCACTGTGGAAGGGACCTCATTTCATCTTACTGGAATACCGAATTGGGTCCATGCTTCACATTGACATCTCCTGCATTGACTGAAAATGGTACCGCACCTCCTTCTGAAGATGTCACCAAGTCCCCCTTCTTCTACTGCTCCTGATTGACATGAGGGAAAACCCATTTCTGTGACTGCTGCATCAATATGTCACTGACATAAATGTTTCCAACTGCTGGGTATGTGGATTTGTTCTCCATGATGCCAAGGGGACTATTCAAAGCCTACTTGTCCCTGTGTAACAGAGTGATTTAGAAATTAAAATTGCTGTAGAAAATCAAACTTGGTGTAACGTGATAGACTGGACTAAGAAAATATAATACCAATTGGCTGCATCGATACAAGGTGGTACTTGTTATGTCAGAGAAGGAACTGTGTGAGTAGGTTACAGCAACTGCAATAACACCGTGAAGAGACTTTATTGGTAGAACTTGGATTTAAGGCATATGACTGGGAAAAGGGCATGGGAATATTGTTCAGCCATTATTACATCTGCGGAGGCTATGCCTATCCCTGATTACACAGAAACTGGTCAGGATGTTGTTATGTGGAACACAAAATGCCAGCTATTTTTCATTCTTTCTCTACACCTACTGAAAGGCTATGTAATAAGATGGCCATACAGGTCTGCTTCAAAATTTCAAAGATTTAAAACTTCTAATTTCTTATGGTCAAGACCATAATATTGAAGTGTTGAAACTTCAAACCGTTTAAATGGAGATTGCCATTCACCATGGAACAGTATATTTACCATTTTCCTTACTGTAGTGTGATATTGGATTTAGCATATTTAATTAGCAGGGGGTGTGGTGGGTGCAGGGGGCTTGCCCCCCTAAAAAAACATAGAAAAAAGTTTTTTTGTTTTTATTTATTTATTTTTTTTATTTACATTTCAAAGTTCCAAAATGTTAATCTTATGGTCACGACCATAAGAAATCTGAAGTTTTAAAACTTTGAAGTTTAGAAGTAGACCCTGCCCATATACCCTGCTGAGCAAGCAGTGGCTTTCTTTTCTCCACAGTATGGCATATTGTGAATTATGCATGAAGTAAATCAGTTGTTCCTTATATTAGTTGAAATGGCTAATAAGACATTGTAACACATTCACATGGCAAATAGAGAACTGACTCAAAGGGCACAGTTTTGCTGCACTTTTGTTTCAGACTTTCATGATGAACAAGAAAAGGTGACTGATTTTTATGGAACAATTGGCCATTAATATGACTAAAACTGAGTCTAGCTGCACCTTGTTTGGGTGGTTGGGTAATATATTTGAAAACATTGGTACCAGGTTAATTCAAAGTGTAATTACCTTTGTTATAATCATAATTTTCATAGGTCTTGTATATTCTGTTATTAAAAATGTGTTGAATGCTGTTTTATGGGAAAAGGTAAACATGCAATTGTTGTCATAGCTGAACAAAAATATTCCAGAGCTTACATGTTTGATAATGATATGATTCAAAATAATCTTGGACTGTGATGCTTTATAGCATCAAAGGGGGGGGGGGTTGTTGTCTATATACATTTCTTTAATGCTTGTTATAATACACTTTTAGTTCAAAACTACTGCAGCAGTTTCAGATTTTCCTTTATCATCTAAAACATGGTTTTGTTTTTGTTACAGTTCATTACAGCCTAGTAAACAGGTGGTAATGCTTCCTCTAATCATTAAAACTTGAAAGAAATTGATGTATCTTGTACTTTATGGAACATGGACTTGCATGGAACATAGTTGTAGATAAGCTTGTTGAAAGTGAAAACATAAACTGTGTCAGGATAATAACATGAGAAATGCTTTAAGCTATCCTCCCATCTACATCTGTTTATTCCTTTTACCTTGAAAATATGTGTACAACTTTTATCGCAGTTATGAAGGCTTTGAACCTTGTATGTTTTTTTTCTATTTTAGAAAATAGTAAAGGGCTTGTATCTGTGTATATAGTTGACTCTTTATACTAAGATATTCCGTATCATAATACAGTCTGTGTACTGGACTGAAAAGCTGCATGGTATTATGTTTTAACAGGTATTCCTTTGAATTTAACTGCATTAGAGTTGATTTCTCCTTTCATCTGACTCAAAAATAGGGAACATTTTCATATCTAAATGGGCCATTTTAGGGTCCTTAGGTAGTTTTCCAACTGGTAGTGGAAACAAACTGTTTGTGAGTGCTCTATCCATGCTTTTCTGTGCATTTTTGATTTTTTGAGGTTTCTGTGTTCTAGTCAGGTAACATATAACTGATTTGCTTGCAGTTAAAAGCATTCCCTAGAGTCTCCTTGCTCCTTTATCTGTTTAAAACTTTAATTTAGTGGCTACAGTTAGTAGCTGTAATAGTGTGCATTACTATAATTGCATGTTTATTTAATTACTAAACTGTAAACTGCTGTTTCATACTGAGACTTATATTTTCTCTTTGTGAGTGCTCTTTCTATGCATTTATCATGAGGTTTCTGGGTCCTGCTCATGTGGCATAATCTTGATAGAGGCCTACTGTTGTCCAGGCCTGGTAGTTTTGTTTGTTGAGTTTCCTGTGTTTCTGGCAGCCATTTTCTGCTGATAGTCTGTTGTCTTCATTATTATTGAGAGTAACAGGGTTTCCTGACCTTCTGTAGCACGAGTGATTGGATAATAGCAGGGGCTAGTAGGATTGAGTAGTAATCCGATCTTCTTGATTCTTCCACCCTGTCTGGTATATAAACCCTTTGGGCCAGATTCAGGAAGCCTCCGTGTAAGAGTTATAACTCTTACACAAAGGCTGCAGTTAAACGGTGTGATGTCAGCATGTCATGCATATGCATGAGGTGCATGAGGCATGCTGAATCACACCGTAACTCTTACATGGTCCGTGTAAGACAGTAGGGGGCGTGTCCGTAGGCTAAGCCCTGCAAGCAGACACGCCCCCGGAAGTCTAGAATGGCTGAAAGTAAACAGCCACGAGAGAGGCCATGGAAATGTGAATAAACACACTACACAACACATGCCCCCACAGACCAGCAATGTAAAAAGTGAACAGATGTTATAAAATGAAAATAAAAACTGTTTTATTTTTTTTAAACCCCGTAAATGTTTGCAACTGTGTGCGCTCGTGTGCGCGGGTGTGCTACTAGCGCAACTGCAGTTAGCAATCAGTGGAAAAGGATATAAGAACTAAATATTCAAAGTAAGCCAAGAAGTAATAGCATAGCAGTAGAGTTGTCAGCTTAAGAGCAAGCAGGCAAGGTTCGAGCCCACACAACAACCTTTTTTTTTTTTTTGTAAATAAGCACTAAA
This sequence comes from Protopterus annectens, assembly GCF_019279795.1. Lineage (NCBI taxonomy): Eukaryota > Metazoa > Chordata > Ceratodontiformes > Protopteridae > Protopterus > Protopterus annectens. The sequence goes on along the minus strand of NC_056750.1, from coordinate 824,838,311 downwards.
AAGGCCCCAGACAGTATTGTACAAATGTAAAAGTATTTCCTTTTGTAAAATGGAATGAAATGGAGCATATATTTCAAGTAATACAATAATAAAATTATTTAGAAATGTAGTGATAGCTAAGCTGCTGTGACACAGAGTGCCCGTAGCTGAATAGTGTTTCAAAGGCTGCAAATTGCTTGCCCGCAGCTAAGTACCGGTTTAACAGGCTCAAACTGTGTGCAACTAGCTGTGCTTAGCTCAACATGCGTGTTACTAGCTAATTAAGGTTTATCCCAGTGCACACCATTTGCGCGGAGGTGCGCGTCGCTCCCACAAGCTAACCACCAGTGCGCATGCATTAGCTCCACGCAAACAAGCGCAGACCTGGTTTTAAGTGCTTAAAAGTGCTTTTGGCATGTTTGATTGACAGGTCCTGAACTCATTTCTAGACAGTCATGAAAATTAAAAATCAGTGGTCAGATTCGAACCCAGGATACCATGCACTAGAGTCAAGGTACTAAATCACTAAGCCATGACAGCAGTATTGAGAAATGCAGAAATAGCATATATATAGGATATAATCCAAAATGGAGCATGATAAAGCAGTTTCTGTGAAGTAGATACAATTCCAAAACGGCCAATCATAGAAATGTGCGGGAAAATCAGCATATATAAGCCCCATAGGTGGGAATACACAGCAGAAACGATTGTAGAATAGACCTGCAGGAAGAATGAGTGGAGTAGGGGAGGGACGTTGCTTTCGAGCACATCGGTGGGGCGTTGAGGAGTCCAGATACATGGTCTGGCTCCTAGTTCACCATCATGAGGCCCAACTCATGCAGGGCCAGGTCTCATGGGGAGCATACAGGGCGGAGGCATGGGACCAGTTGGCTCATGATCTCACTAGTGCTACTGGGATTCCACGTACTGGTGAGCAGGTCCGTCACCACCATGCAGACCTGAAGCGACAGAAAGAAGACCAGTTGACCCAATGGATCCAGGAGGCCCGGGATATGCCCAACACCCCACTACTGAGTAAGTTACATTTTACTTATGTATGTAAGGAATTCAACTAGCTGATACCATGGAGATGTGTATTCCAATATTACTTGTTTTGTATTACAGCTGCAGGTGTCCACTCTATGAATCGAAGGGCGCATGACCGCAGGCTGGTGCGGCTGCGCCACCATGCAGGTTAGTAACCCCACCTAGTACTTGTAAATAAATATTATAGTGTAGCACGTAGCAGAACACTGCAGTGTATTGATTAAAAGTAATCGAATGTGCAAGCAACAAGTGAAAGTCTGCAGGTATGGCTGCAACAAGTTCATCAATATGCAAGTGAAACTGGAAATATAATTGATAGAAATAAATAGTTCTGTAATACAGATGTCCCACCATTAATTAAATGTAGTATAACCTGCAGTAGTCTCAAGAGTACAGGCTCAGAAGCTGAGTTAATCACATGTGAGATATATCCCCTGTTGAAATGCTGAATCATGACAGAAGTGAGGCTGCTGGAAAGTGTTTGAATCACCACAGGTCTAATATGTGAAAAAAGCCTAGAAGTACCAACCTGAGCTGTGAAATAGCAGGATGTGTGAGAGTGACTGAACGGATCATGTATCAATAAATAAAGTAGTAATAACCCCTGAATATATAAGCCTCAGTGTGGTTCTACAGAACTACATGCATGTGGGAATTAAAAAGTAACATCCCAAACTGATTGCAGTGTGTTTGAATCTTGAATGTTTAAGCCAAAATCTGTATATGGTGATGACAGTCAACAATTTTCAGATAGAATGAATGATTGTCTGACATACAAAACATCCATAGTTGCCCCCTGCCCTGTCATCAAAGTGTAGCAGGAGGATGTATCTGATCAAAGTCACAATAACTAGGATAGTGATGTATCTGTAACCGGTCTAGCATGACAGTCAATAAAGAATCATTTTTAAACTATCACCCACAAGTTAATTGTGTTTTTATTACAAATGTATATTAATGTATAATGTATGAATGTGTCATCATTTTCTTTCCCCACCCCACCCTATAATTGCAAATTAAAAACTCACTAAATATTGGTATGTGAACATTTCATTAACCATGGACATTTGTCCTGTTGTTTCAAAAATATATGCATGTCCGTTGTTGTATGTGCCCTGTTCATACCTGCAAACCTGATGGCCTGTTGCCATTAATCAACCCTGCATGTTGTTTGATTGTGTATTTCTGTTCAAATAATGCATGTGATATTGATATGCCTGTTGTTTAATGGGAATATCAATGCATGCTGTTACAACTAATTTGAATGGAATAATATGCTACTAACCCAAACTAACATAACATACTCACAAACCCAGAACGCTTGGGAAGGCAGGTCCCAGCGGACCCACCTCTCCCACCTCAGCTGGCGACTGCACCTGGCACTAGTGCCCAGACTGGACCCTCCTCCAGTGGCCCTGTGCCACCTTCGGGTGGAAGCGCTGCAGGGGATGGGGCCCGTCCCCCCTCTGCAAGCGTGGCCGGAGGAGCCCGTCCACTCACCCTCCAAGGTGTCCGGTCTGTGGTGCGAAGGGAGATCCAAGACTCTGTTCTTGGGCCCCTACGCCAGCTTGAGGCCTGGGTGGCACAGCTAACGGGCATGCCTGTTGTCCCGCCTGCACAGCCCCCAGTACAGCCCCGTCCTGGGCTGTGAAGGAACAGTGGCAACTACCTATGGGTGGGGATATCAGTTCCACTGTTGCCATCTGTGGGCTCATGTGCCCTGGATATCCCAACCTCCATCCCCGTCAATTGTGTAACCCCCCCACATGTGTCATACACCGCCCCTGTATGCGTCTTGTCTGTCTTGTCTGTTAACCTACCCAACCTACCTCCCCAGCTATACCGACTACCTCACCTGACATACCACTCTCACCTGATAAAAAAACAAAAAAAAGGGCACTCTGTACCCACAAATAAATTACGCCTCATACATAGCTGTCCATGTTGCACACATGTCCGCTGGACATTGAAACTGTTAATTACAATTGGCTGCACAACAGGTATTAATGTTGTCCTGACACCTCTCTCAGGGGTGGAAGGTTCCAAATGTCACACCAAATTGCATACAAATGCACAGCTGTTGCTGAGAAAGACATGGGCAGCTATGGGCCTCACCTACATCCTTCCTTTAAATTCCAAGCTTGTTTCCCTACTGTTTTACCCTCTTTGTGACCCCTTTTTCACCACTTTCCTGTCACCCTTTTTTCTTTTCTTTCAAAGAAAATAGCGCGGGTGTGCGCTTGTGTGCGCAGAGCTCACCGCCAGTGCGCATGCGTGAGCTCCGCGCAAACGAGCGCATACCTGGTTTTAAGTGCTTAAAAGAGCCTTAGGCACTTTTGATTGACAGGTCCTGTACTCAGTTTGAAAGAAAAATAAATTCCCACTGCCAGTCTCGAACCCAGGACCTCGGGAACACTAGTCTGTATGACCTACCACTAAGCCATGACTCTCATACAAGAACATAGTGCTAAAATAAATATAACATATAATAGTAGGAATCAATATAAAGGCAATATAGGATGTGTACTACCCAAAGCATGTCAGGTAGAATTTTAATGCCTGATTTCCTGGATTCCCATACTAGTTTAGTGTTAACAGAAACAGCCCTGCTAATTGGTAGCTTGTGCATAATAATGTAAGGTAATGTACATATATGAAAGTATGCATATGTACACATACATATATATATATATATATATATATATATATATATATATATATATATATATATATATATTAATACATATGAAATATAGTGGTAGGTTTCAGTATTCATACACACTCACTACAGGAAACAGTGAAGATAAATGCAGCAACCAGAATCTGCAACACAGCCTGACTCCTGTGAGACTTACTAACCCTTTTAACTGCTTAAAGGTGGCTTCAGCACTTTGATTGACAGGTCCTGTACTCATCCTGAAAGAAAAAAAAGTCCCACTGTCAGTCTGGAACACAGGACCCTGGTAACAATAGTCTGTATGACCTACCACTAAGCCATGACTTTCATACAAGAACATAGTGCTAAAATAAATATAACATGTAATAGTAGGAATCAATATAAAGGCAATATAGGATGTGTACTACCCAAAGCATGTCAGGTGGATTTTTAATGCCCAAATTACTGGATTCCCATACTAGTTTAGTGTTAACAGAAACAGCCCTGCTAATTGTTAGCTTGTACATAATAATGTAAGGTAATGTACATATATGAAAGTATGTATATGTACACACATATATAAATATATATATATATATATATTAATACACATGAAATATAGTGGTAGGTGTCAGTATCCATACACACTCACTACAGGAAACAGGGAAGATAAATGCAGCAACCAGAATCTGCAACACAGCCTGACTCCTGTGAGACCTACTAACCCTTTTAACTGCTTAAAGGTGCCTCCAGCACTCTGATTGATAGGCCCTGTACTCAATTTGAAAGCAAAATAAAAGCATACTATTAGGCCCTACCACAAGACCAGTGTAACACTAGTCTGTATGAGCTACCAGTAAGCCATGACTCTGATACAGGAATATAGTGCTAAAATAAGTAGAACATGTAATAGTAGGAATGAAGATAAAGGCAATATAGGATGTGTACTACCCAAAGCATGTCAGGTAGACTTATACTGTCCCAATTACTGGATTCCCATACTAGTTTAGTGTTAACAGAAACAGCCCTGCTAATTGTTAGCTTGTACCCAATAATGTCAGCTAATGTACATTTATGAAAGTATGTATATGTACACACACACATATATATATATATATATATATATATATATATATATATATATATATATATTAATACATATGAAATATAGTTGTAGGTGTCAGTATGCATACACACTCACTACAGGGAACAGGTGAGAGAAATGCAGCAACCTGAATTTACAACACAGCATGAAGCATGAGTGACTTACTAACCTTCACACTCACAGAACACTGTCGACAGCATACCAGCATGGTCCACGCCCTTACAATCTGAAAGGGCAACGCCTATCTCACATACCCTTTTATAGCACTGTCCTGAAATCACAGTGAGACATGCAATCAGTACACAACTGGCTGCATGCAATTAGCAAATGCTGCCTTACAATTGGTGCAGAGGCCATCACATGGGCCTATGCAGATACCTACAAAAGCATCCAGTACTAACACTCCACACATGCAATACATTCATTGCACAAAACCGACGGAGAAAGAGAGAGAGAGAGAGAGAGAGAGAGACAGAGAGAGAAAAAAAAAAAAAAGAAAGAGCCAGCAACAAAACCAGCAGCAGCAGCAGCAGCAGCAAACAGCAAGTAGCACCACTGACACAGCAACAGCTGACACAAACACAGGTAATGCAAAGTAGCAGGTTAATACTGTGTTTACTGTGAAACCTCCAAATGTATCATAGTTCACTGTCTATAGGTATGTCCATGAGATAGGTTGTGTGTACATAGTCCTGATATATATACATATGTAATATTGCTGTACATGTCGTCCATACTTAAAACTACCATAGCTTAGAACACAAGGCCAGTTATGCATATGATGCAGTAGTTCACAGGGTCAGTAGAGGTTCCTCCTCATTGGTGTGGGACCACTGTGTATGTATGGCACTGTTCAGGTACATATCCTGTAGTATGGCCAGGGTTTACTATCAGTCTGTAATGTGGTGCTATGTCCTCTAGGGGTGAACGTATCACACATCCAGGGATACCATTTTGTAACAGTGATGCTGTGTGTTCTGCAATGTTGAGGGTGGCCCTCACCTGGACATGTGAGATGATAGGGAGGTTACATTCATCTGTGATAACTAATTCCACTTGTGTAGGAGAATGGGGGGGGATACCTGCACCTAAGCTGTCTGCAACAATGTTGCCAATATCTGTGCATTTGGTGAATGTGAAGCATCTTACCACTGCTGACCACAGATGCCTTGCCTTCATGTGAATCTGCCCTGTGCTGCAGTAGCCTCCTGCTATTGTTATACAATGTGCCTGTATCTGTAGTCCACTGGACAGGATAAACAAGTGGTGTGCATACGGTCTGGGTTAGATATGTGTGTGCATATTACATGCACTATGTGGGATGTCTGTGGTAAGCTTTTGCAAAGGGGCCAGCAGTGTGTGTTGTGGCTTCCACTGGCCCAGTGGGCTGCATAGATAGCATCACAGTCCTAACTAGTGAATAACTGTGTAATTACATACATACATAGCAAGGTAGTGTACTGTGCTTGTGGTGTTGTTGGGATATGCATATCCAGGCTGAGTAATGTGTGTCCACATCACAGTGTTGGGTGGCAGCACACATACAGTATGTTGGGATGAACACCCAGAGTGTTCCAGAAGTGTTGCCTGTGCAGAAATATCTGGCCATTACCTGTGCATCCCCCACAACACACACACATGCAACATATGGCAGAAGCAGTATAGCAGTACACATAGGTTCATAGGTTCATACTAGGTTATTTGCCCTAGGGCATTGATAAGCCTAGCCAGAATGTGTTTGTCTTTTGCCACCCAATTAAAATTTATTTTGCTATGCCCTTTTCCGAGGTTAGTATACTGTGCCTCTGTCTAACAGTGACATAGAAGTGATACCCGAGGTACAACTATGATCTCCCATCCACTCATCCAGATTCCTATGGAAGAGAGTCAATGAGGGACTCTGCCTAACCTGTACTGTGAGTTCATTACAGAGTGAAGGGAGCCTCTGTGTTATGAATCTGTCCCTCCAGCATGTCCCATTTATTTCAGTGCTAAGGTTCAGGTCTCTTGAGCGTGTGGCCGTATGGGATTCTGATTTCTTGAGGTGCAGCATGTCCATTACTTCTGGGTTGGACATGGCTGTATACGTCAGACACAGATTGCCTCTGAACAGGCAGTATGCCATTGAGTCCAGCTGGACTTTCTTTAACCGGGCAGCATATGGCATCTGTTTGAGCCCTTTGATCCTCTTGATGAGGTACTGTTGGGGTTTTCCCAGTTGCTGTAGGTGTCTGGTTACGCAGACAGTCACCCATGGGTTCTCGTGGGGGCATCCATGGGCGTACTGCCTCTGGCCGACGTGCCCAAGGAGGTATGTCAACCTCCACTATGTTTCGGACTGTTATGCAGGCACAGGTGCGTATGGAAAGGTACACCAGACAGGGTCTGAGGGAGCTGACAGCATGTTGCACAGCCATGACAGATGGCATGCGTGACATTGCGAATGCTATTCGTAATTTCACAGATGTTGTTGACAGACGTTGCGGGGACATATAACAGCTGCTCCACAACAAGATGTCCATGGGCCAGGGCGATGGTGTGCGTTTGCGGCGTCGACGTGGCCGTATGCCGGCAACAGCAGCAGCTGGCAGTCGCCGCCGACGACAACAGGCCCACTCACGCACCTCAAGTGCCAGCAGCAGCCCCAGCAATGCTGGGTTAGTGCTGTCATCAGGACACCCCAGGAGACCACGTGCACGTGGCTCTGGACAGTTCCAACAGGGAACTGTGTCCAGTCAACACACACCCGCTTACAATGACAGTACCCAGTCTGGGTTAGTACCGGATATGGTCCATAGCACCCCTGCCAGGCACAGGTACCGTGTCCGTGCCCACAGACACTGATCTGGATGACCTGACAGGTGCAGTCTGTGGCTGGCCACAAAACCCTGTACATGGCAGCCATTATGTGGGACTGTGTGCGTGCTTACACACATGCAGAAATATAACACCTAGGGCAAACACATACACACGCACACTGCACCAACACTGGTCCACCCTGTACTGCTGCCCCTCACAAACACACATACACACACATGTCAATTGGCGGTAGCAGTGGCTGGCTTGGGCATACCTAACCCACACCCTGTGCATATGATGACACTGTGCCACCTCCTGCATACTACAACATCAGTGCAGGAAAGGGTAAACATGTTGCTGATGCACAGGGTGACTACATAGATGTGTATAAGTAGTAACATGTTGGTAACTGTTCACTGTTCCACTATGATTGTGTGTATATCCCAGCATTCCTGCTGCAGTAACTGTATGAATGTCCTGAATTGTTATCTGCACCCATACTACTTACCAAAGTGTACCAGCTGCACACCATCACATGCTACCATTGACTATGGGAATGTGCATCATGTGCTGTATTGTAGATTCAGCTATATGTATCTGTTCCATCACACATGCATTTACACACACCCTGCTACCCCCACACATGCACACGCTCACCTGCCATTTCCATTATTTATTACCCTACATGAGTAGCTGTCGACACATGACAGGTACACATTTGAAAAGTGCACTATTCGGATTACTACCGATTTCCTCATCTCTACCTGTACTCACAGGGTGCAGGCAACCTCATTAGTTTAAAAGTGTAATGTGCATCACCCTGATTGCCACATCCAACATGTTTTCCATACGGAAATGCACACACAGAAACATCCCACATCCACACACTTGCCACATTCAGGTTTCAAAACACTATCTAGGTATGTTCTGGTACATGTGCGTGTTACAGTAGCATGTAGCACTATACTGAGTACTGGCAGTTGTCTGTTGTCATGTTGTTTGTATAGGGTGCTGTCAACATCACTGTTTGTTAAGGGAAATGTGCACCCTGCAGTGCATAGCCCCATTTGGCAAAAGCCACATCCCACCCCCAGCATTGTGCACACACACTAACCCCACTCACACTAAAACATATACTTTCCCTTTGCAAGATTCAAACCCTACCTAACTGTGTTATGACACTAGAGACAGACACATTAGCAGAGCGTGCTATTTGCATTAGTGGGAGAAGTTCTTTCTAATGCTGTACTTAGAGGGTGCTGACATCATCTGTGTTTAGGAAGAGGGATGTGCACCCTGTAGTGTGTTCTCCCAGTTGGCAAAAGGCACTTTTCCCTCACAGCATTATGCACACACACAAACCCCACTCATACATTCCCTTTGCAGGATTAAAACCCCTACCTAACTATGTTATGACACTGGAGAAAGACGTAGTAGCAAAGCGCGCTATACGAGTTATTGGAGAGTTTTAATTCAGGTAATATAGTTATAGAGTGCTGACATCATCAGTGTTTCAAAAGGGGAATCTGCATCCTGTAGTGTACTGTCACAGTTGCTAATAGGGGCATTTCCCACACACACATCGATGTGTTTGAGGTTTGCATATGTGGGGGATCCAGTACTCTAGTGTGATTAGTATATGGTTCGATTGCAACAATGAGGGATATACTTCAAGTGGTGAGCATTTTGTACTCATGTTTGTGATGATCAGGTCTAGTATATTTCCCCCTCTTGTGGGAATGTTGACTACCTGTTCCATAGCTAAAGAGTTTCTGAACTATGGGAACCCTAGAGCTTGGGTATTGTGGCTTGAGTAATGTTCACAGTCTATGTTTGGGTAGTTCACTTCAACCAGTATGATGGTGTTTGCAGAGAAATCTATACTCTCCTGTGTCATCATGAAGGCTGTGTGGGATTCCTGAGTTTGAGAGGGTGATGTAAGAGCTCCTCTGTGTCTCTTTCCATGTGGTCCAGGGAGGTACGTCTCAGGTTGTTCACACCAGCATGGACAATGACTGCCTCATACTTGTACTTGCTGTGGAGTGACCTGAGTGCTTGTGTTATGTGGCACATTCTATCACCCGACAGATAGCTAAATGTGACCCTCACCTTGCTCAGTCTGGAGGGCGGGACGTCAGTGTGTCTGACTATGGCATCACCTATTATAGGTGTGTCACACATTGTGTTTGGCCTTATAGGCTGTGCCTGTTATGAACACTGACATTGTGAGGTCTGTGTTGCTTGAGATATGTGTTCATGTGGGATGCAGCATGTCTGGCCATGTCATTTCTGTCTGTGGTCTGGTAAGTATCACCTTTGGTGACATAGGTATTCATATGTCAGCTGGTGAGCATTTGCAGTGTTACCTACTGAAAGTGGTACAGCTTGTTTGTTGTACAATGGACTACATGCAGCCCTGCTTACAGTAGCTATGTTTGCATGCATGTTTCCTTGCAGTTACCCTGGAATACTGATCCGACCTGCCATGCAGAGTTACACAGCTTCTGTGGACTCCTAGTGACATCTGCATAGCTTACTATATGTATGTTCATGTCTCACTTGACAGAATGTCACTGTTTCTCCTGTGCACATGTACGTTGCCTGTGACACTTTGCATATGACTTACCTGGCATCTGTCCACGTGAGCAGTCATATACGCCACTGCAGGACTCTAAACCTGATGATGCACACACTCAAAACATTCCTCAGCATGGAGAACATCATTATCTGTGCAGTAACAGATACCGGATTCAGGGCTACCAACAGCACTCCAGCACTACCAAGTTATACCTCATACCATGCTTTTCAGGCCCAAAACTTGCACAAAACCACAAAAGGAGGGGGTGTATTGATATTCATCCAAGATACCCACACCTCCAGGTTGGTGGCAAAGCACCAAACATCAGAGACTATCCATATGCAGGTAACAATGGGTAAAACTGCCTTCCAGGTTATAGCCTGCTACAGACCACCCTCACTAACACAAGACCGCACTTGGCCTTCCTGAAAACAGTTGGAAATATGTAGGTCTGTCCATACACCATTATATTGGGTGGGTTAAACTACCCAAACATAGACTGGGAGCATGACTGTAGCTCCAACACCCTAGCCTACAGATTACTGGAATTTATATACCAATATGCTATGGAACAACTTGTTACCACTCACACAAGAGGGGAAAACATACTGAACCTGATCATCACCAACATGGGGACTCTATGCTCCAGACCAGAAGTGTATCCCTCACTGGTAAGATCAGACCATAAACTAATCTCACTGGATATTCACATCCCAAGGCCACCCCCTGCACAGAAGAATACAGTCAACAACTCATGTCAAGCATGTTCACACTCCTCATAAATGATGTGGAAACCTTCAAAGCCCCCAGGCCTGTTGAAAATATGGACCAGACTGCAGATACCTGTATAAAGGCATTCTATGGACACATTCAGGAATGCATGGATCATGCAATCCCAAATGAAAGCAAGACCCAATCCTCCAAAGGCAGACGTCCTGTGTGCTAGACACCAGCCATAAACAAACTATACAATAGAAGGATGAAGCTACTACATGATACAACAAACTCCGAAAATGTGAAGGCATCACTGATGAGTATTCGAAGACAACTACAGGCACTCATAAGATTGTCTAAGGCCATCTTTGAGAGAAGATTCCACAAGACACTGAGGATAATCACAAGGCTTTCTGTAGTTATGTTAGGAACCTGGGTGGTAATTCCCAGATATGCTCAGAGGTAGTCCAAGATGTCACAAGAAATACCAAGCACACAGACATTGCCAACATCCTACTGGACAGGTTCACTGCTACCTTCTCCCCCCTCCACACCAAAAGGGCAAATATTTCTCCCAGCAGAGTGCTGCCCCCCCCCTGACATCTCAGATGCTTAGGTAAGAGCTGCCCTCTCCAAAGCAATAAACACTGCATCAATGGGACCAGACAGTGTCCCAGGCTGTGTCCTACATGAACCCCAAGAAGAGCTACACCCAGACATAACACTACTGTTCAATCCCAGCCTTACTACACGATATGTGGCCAAAGAGTGGCATACAGCAACAGTGGTCCCTCTACATTCAGGTGGTGCCTTAACGGATCCTGGACACTATTCTCCCCATACGTCTGAATAGCTTGGTCTGCAAAGCTATGGCAAGGATCATCATGAACCTCATAAATATAGATATTGGGGACCTACAGACACGTCATCATACACAGTTTGGCTTTGTTAATGGCAGATCCTGCCTCTCAAACCTGTTTGATTACTTTGAAACAGTCACCAAGGCCACTGTCAAGGGGAAGGTGGTCTACACAGCCTACCTGGACCTTGCATAAGCCTTTGATACAGTACCCCACTTGTGCAATCTAGGGAAGTTCACCAGTGTACATATTAACCCCTATGTCACTACAGATATTGCACAGTGTCTCAAGGGCAGAACACACATGGTTAGAATTGCTGGAGCCATGTCAGCCTCAAAACCAGTTACAAGTGGTGTCCCACAAGGCTCAGCCCTGGGATCTGTCTTGTTCAGTATATATTTATCAGAGGTACAGGCCAACATGGAAGTACTGTGGCTGAGCAAGTCGCAGATGACTGCAAACTGGACGCCATAATCAACTCTCCAGCCAACACACGCATCCTCCAAAAGGGCCTCTTGGAAACACACGACTTGTGCCACAGCCATGGCCTCAAGCTGAATGCCAAAAAGTGTATAGTTATCCCCTTTGTCAAAAACAAAGTGACCACAAAGTACCACATATGTATTAATCCATTAAGTGCAGACGAAGGAATTATGGACCTTGGGGTACACAAGTTGATAGCATTCTACCATTTGACAACAACATGGACAAAGTGGTTAGGAAAACATTTTATATAGGCCACATCATCATGAAGGGATTCACATGTAGATCAGGGGAGGACATTGTGCCTCTTTACTCATCCCTCATCATGCCCATAATTGACTACAATGCCCCTGTCGGCATGCACCTTACCAGACACCTGCAGCAACTGGAAAGACCACAAAAGTACCTCAACAAGAGGATCAAAGGGCTCAAACAGATGCCACATACTGACTGGTTAAAGAAACAGCAGCTCTACTCAGTGGCATACTGCCTCTTCATAGGCAATCTGTGCCTGACATATAAAGCCATGTCAAACCCTGACTTAATGGCCATGCTGCACCTCAGAATATCCAGATCCCATCAGGCTACATGCTGGAAAGTCTTAAACCTCAGGAGTTATATACATAGGACATGCTGGAGGGACACATTCATAACTCAGAGGCTCCCTTCACTCTGGAATATTATCCCAATAGAGGTTAGGCAGAGTCACTCAGTGACTATCTTCAAGAGGGATATTAATGACTGGATGTGACATTGTAGGTTTACCCTGGGTATCACTTATGTGTCACTGTTAGACAGAGGCACAGTATACTAACCTTGGAAAAGGGCATAGCAAGATACATTTACAATGCATGGTGAAAGCCACACACATTCTGGCTAGATGTATAAATGCCCTAGGGCAGATAGCCTAGTATGAACCTACGGACCTATGTATCTTGTTCACCATTGGCCCTATGTGCTGTTAATCACCAATGCAATCTCAATACTATGGTAGCATGTGCAAAGGTCAGTTGTCAGTCACCTCTATGGTACAGTTGTGGAATATGTGAGTCATGTAGTAATGTCACAGCTTCCACATGTACACAGTCAACCCTATCCCCTACCCATGGATGTACAACACATGTATGAGATGGAAACACATGGCCAAACTGTGGACTAAGCACTCTGAACCCAGTACTGGCATAACCTGTCAGGTGGCATGAAATACTACAGTGACTGCAATACCAGTCTGATGTGGACCTACACTGACAGCAATACAAGCACGGAAACACACCGGGCCATTCATGGAGCCTAAGGATAGCATCCTGCCTGAGTGGCAGATACCTCTGCAGCTGGCACACAGGCATACGTTAGGCCTGAACACAGCACGCATAACACATAGCACACAAATCCTGTGTGCCAAACAAGCACAGTTTGTACAGCTATACAACACTACTGCTGCAGTTGTGTTAGGTACTTTTATTGCCCAGTACAGTGAGGTCATGCTCACCAGGCTGGACAAGGTGAAGGTCACAGTGATATGCTCATGGGGCACTATGGTCCACCACATAACACAAGCATACAGGTCAGTCAGATGCATGGACACATATGACTCAGTCATTGTCCATGCCACTACAGCTGATGTGTGATGTCCCTCACTGGGATACATGATAGGGAACATGGAAGGGCTCACTGAGCAAGTGGCACAGGCTGGTAGAACCCTGACCTTGGTTGGCATCAGACCCTCACCAGGAATGCTGACATATTACTGAATGCTAATGAATTACTGTAGCTACAACACCCTAGCTGAACGGTTCTTAGCATGTGGTCACTGCATTGCTATGGAACAACTTCTTACCACTCCCACAACAGGTGAAAACATGCAGCACCTGTTCATCAACAACATGTAGACTATATGCCCCAGACCAGGTGTGTATCCCTCACTACTAGGTTGATAGCATCTACATCTCACACTGTATATACACATCCCACATGCAACACCTGCACAGAAGACCACAGTCATAATGTTACCCTGTGCAAATACCATGTATTCACATGTGGCAGGCATCACACATGGTAACTATTGAAGGTCACAGGTACATATGTGTATTTGGCACACACATACATCATGTGTGCATTGCCATAACTGGTTTAATCAATGTCATGTATTATTGTGAGAAACAACCCGCACACATGGGCATTCTGTGTGAGCAAAACACACGTGACATGTCTGGAATCAAAAGCCATAAATAATTGTGATATCGTTTAGAAAGGGGTATGTGCATCCTGTAGTGTGTTTTCACAGTTGTCAGAAGGGATGTTTTTTTCATACACACTTATCCCCCTTCGCACACACTTCACTGGATTCAAACTCCTACCTAAGTATGCTATGATACTAGAGATGGATGCATTAGCAGAGCGTGCTATTCACATTGCTGGGAGATTTCTTTTCCCCTGATATACTTATAGGGTGCTGACATCATCGGTGTTTAGAAAGGGGAATGGGCATCCTGTGGTGTGTTTTCACAGTTGCCAAAAGGGATGTTTCTTTCATACACTAACCCCCTTCACACACACTTGCTACTTAATGGATTCAAACCCCTACCTAACTATGTTATGACACTAGAGACAGATGCATTAGCAGAGCATGCTATTTGCATTACTAGGAGATTTCTTTTCTCCTGATATACTTATAGGGTGCTGACATCATCAGTGTTTAGAAAGGGGAATGAGCATCCTGTGGTGTGTTTTCCCAGTTGCCAAAAGGGATGTTCCTTTCATACACAGTTGCCCCCCCTTCACATACACATTTGCCACTTGCTGGATTCAAACCCCTACTTAACTATGTTATGACACTAGAGACAAAGGCATTAGCAGAGCATGCTATTCACATTACTGGAAGATTTCTTTTCTCCTGATATACTTATAGGGTGCTGACATCATCAGTTTTAGAAAGGGGAATGAGCATCCTGTGGTGTGTTTTCCCAGTTGCCAAAAGGGATGTTCCTTTCAAACACACTTACCCCCCTTCACACACACACTTGCTGGATTCAGACCCCTACCTAACTAAGTTATAACACTAGAGACGGACGCATTAGCAGAGTGCGCTATTTGGATTATTGGGGGATTTCTTTTCTCCTGATATACTTATAGGGTGCTGACATCATCAGTGTTTAGAAAGGGGAATGAGCATCCTGTGGTGTGTTTTCACAGTTGCCAAAAGGGATGTTGCTTTCATACACACTTGCCACTTGCTGGATTTAAACCCCTATCTAACTATGTTATGACACTAGAGACGGATGCATTAGCGGAGTGCATTATTCGGATTGCTGGGGGGGTTTCTTTTCTCCTGATATACTTATAGGGTGCTGACATCATCAGTGTTTAGAAAGGGGAATGTGCATCCTGTGGTGTGTTTTCACAGTTGCCAAAAGGGATGTTCCTTTCACACACACTTGCCACTTGCTGGATTCTTACACCTACCTAACCATGTTATGGCACTAAAGATGGATGCATTAGCAGAGCATGCTACTCAGATTGCTGGGGGATTTCTTTTCTCCTGATATACTTATAGGGTGCTGACATCATCAGTGTTTAGAAAGGGGAATGAGCATCCTGTGGTGTGTTTTCACAGTTGCCAAAAGGGATGTTCCTTTCATACACACTTACACCCCTTAACACACACTTGCTGGATTCAAACCCCTACCTAACTATGTTATGATACTAGAGATGGACACATTAGCAGAGCGCGCTATTTGGATTACTGGGAGATTTCTTTTCTCCTGATATACTTATAGGGTGCTGACATCATCAGTGTTTAGAAAGGGGAATGAGCATCCTGTGGTGTGTTTTCCCAGTTGCTAAGAGGAACATTTGGAGTAAGTGTATGAGCATGCCCAGTTCAGCCTTCCCATGGCATGTTGTGTGAAAGATGTCTCATTTATCAAAGTGTGTGAGCATGCCCAGTGTGAGCTTTCCATATGTTGAACTCTGCAGCCCATCACATTTGTGGATGAGTGTGACCTTCAACAAATATCTCCAGTTTATGGTTGTGTGTTCTGTGCCATGTTGTGTAGTTACTGTCCAAATGCTTTTTGTGTGAACACAACAGGGATTATACTGTGCCTGCAGGTTTTGCATGGGATACTTTGCATACAATTGTCAACATCCGTTCATACTGACCTAACACTGTAGTACTGTATAGTGTAGTGGTTCAGTACTTTCACTGTGGTGGACAGTATCCTGGGCTTTAGTCCTATCACTGCTTTACATTTCCATAGTGTGCACAACAGCCTGGTTAGGGTCCAGTTGTGCACATCTGCACAAAGGCGGTGCCTCTACGGACCCTGGTAATTACCGCCCCATAAGCTTAACAAGTCTAGTCTGCAAAGCTATGGAGAGGATCATAATGGAGCTCATAAACAAAGATATAGGGGACATGCAGACATTGGACCCATCCCAGTTTGGCTTGGTCAAGGGCAGATCATGCCTTTTGAACTTGGTCGACTTCTTCAAAACAGTCACTAAGACCATTGATGAGGGAAAGGCAGTCCATACAGCCTACCTTGACCTTACAAAGGCTTTCGACACAATACCCCACTTGGGTATTGTAGAAAAACCTACCAACTTAAATGTAAACCCATATGTCACAAGATGGGTTGCAAACTGGCTTAAGGACAGGACCCACAGGGTTAGAGTTGCTGGTGCTATGTCAGACTCTAAGCCGGTCACAAGTGGTGTCCCACAGGGCTCGGTCCTTGGCCCCCTATTGTTCGTCATCTACTTCTCAGAAGTACAGGCCAACATGGGAGGACTTTGGCTGACAAAGTTTGCAGATGACTGCAAATTGGGCACCATAGTGGACAGTGCATCAGACACAGATATCCTTCAGAAGGGACTCACAGAGACTGATAGCTGGTGCCAGAGCTATGGCCTGAAGTTAAATGCCAAAACATGTATAGTCATACCCTTCGGGAAAAGCAAGGTAACCCCAAGCTACCATATAGGTGGCAATCCTCTAAGCACAGAGGAGGTTATCATGGACCTGGGGACCCAGGTTGACAGTGGCCTTTCTTCTGACACTCACGTTGCTAAAGTGGTTAGAAAGACCTTCTACATTGCCCACCTGATCATGAAGGGATTCACATCCAGATCTAGTGAGGTCATTGTTCCCCTGTACTCTTCACTTATCAGACCAATGATCGAGTACAATGCCCCATTCAGGATGTATCTCACGCGACATCTGCAGCAATTGGAGAGACCCCAAAAGTCCCCCACCAAAAGGATAAAGGGACTCCAACATCTGTCATATGCTGCCAGATTGAAGACACTCCAGCTCTATTCAGTCACATACCGTCTGCTCAGAGGTGACATGTGCCTGACATGCAAGGCCATGTCCAACCAGGAATTAATGGACATGCTCCACCTCAAAATCTCCAAATCCACCAGAACCACTAGGGCAAGTGACTTAAACCTTAGCAGGGATATAAGTAGGACATGTTGGAGGGATAGAGTTATCACTCAGAGACTCCCTATGCTGTGGAATACAATCCCGGTCCATGTGAGGCAGAGCACCTCGCTGGCTCTGTTCAAGAGGAATCTTGACCTGTGGATAGGAGATCATAGGTTTACCCAGAGGATCGTCTCTCTGTCACTGCTGGACAGAGGCACAGCAAACTAATGGGCACAGTATTGTTTCCATATAAGGGGTGGTGTAAGCCACAAAACTCTGGGCTAGGCTTATAACTGCTTTAGGGCAGATAGCCTAGTATAAACCTGTGAACCTATGAACCTCTCTGACCATGTTGCATTATGTTCAGATATGAACTACTTACAACAGCCTCATCCAACATCAGTAGTGTATTCCACAACATAGGTGTACATTGGCAAACACTACCGATGTGCCCTAGGCCATTTCTAATGCTAGTCAGAGAGTGTGTTTGTCCTTCGACACATTGTAAGTGCAGTTTGCCATGACATATGTCTTGTTTAGTATACTGTGCCTCTGTCTACCTGTGACATAACATTGATACCCAGGGTAAACCTACCATCTCCCATCCACTCATTAAGATTCCTGTTGAGGAGAATCAACGAGTGACTCTATGGATAACCTGTACTGGTAGTTTACTCATGCGTGGGGGTGGCTTCTGTGTTATGGATAATGCAGTACAGCTTGTCTTATGTATGTCAGTGCTGGGGTTCAGGTCCCTCATGTGCATAGCTCACTGCCATTCAGATTGTACAAGGTGCAGCATGTTCATTGATTCCGGCTTGGACATGGCTTTCTACATCAGGCACAGCTTGCGTCTGGGTGGCCAGCATGGCAGTGTGTGGAGTTGCACTGTTTAATCAGGCAACACATTACATGTGTTCAAGCTCTTTGATACTCCTGGTGAGGTACTGTTGTGGACTTTACAGTTGATGGAGGTGTCTGCTGAGGTACACCCCACAGGGGCTGTTGTGGTCATTTGTAACGCTGATGAAGGATAACTGCAGAACCACAATGACCTCCCCTTATCTAGATGTCATAACCTTCATGATTAGGTTGGTATATGGATTGTTTCTGTTAACACTACAGCCACATGTTTGTCCAGTGCAGGATATCTATCACCTTGTGTACCCAGGTCTGTCATTACATGTTAAGTATGTAATGGGTTAACACCTATGTGGTAATTGGTGGTCACTTACTGTATATCCACAGAGGTTGACTATACAGTTTTTTTCATTTAACATGCTGACATGGCTATGGCACCGGTTGTCTGTTTCTATGTGGCCCTTTTGTGGGATGCTTGTGTCAGCTGGAGTGTCAGATATGTTCGGCGGTTTGTAGTCCTCTGCAAACATGTTCAGGCACAGTCCTTACATGTTGGCCTGTACCTATGGGGCATATATACCAGACGGGGAAGGTCCCAGGACCAAGCTTTGTGGGATACCTGTTATATGTGGTTTGTAGTTTGACATGGCTGCAGCATGTCTGACCTTGTCAGTTCTGTCGTTGGTCTGGTTTGCAACCCTCTAGTGACATTGGGGTGTATATATAAGCTGGTGAGCATATCTATATTGAACATGTAGGGTATTGTATGGAAGGCTTTGCAAGGTCCAGCTACACTGTGTGGACCACATTGCCCTCATCAGTGACCTCAATTACTGTTTCAACTGAGTCACACATGTTTAGGGGTGGGGTCTGCACTTCATAAACCGACACTGGGTAGGGTCGGGTGTCAATAGATCCCCAATATCGTTATGTCTGCGGTACATGCTGATCCTTTCCATAGCTGTGCAGACCAAGCTTCTCAGGATTCTGTGGTGGTTGTTTTAGTATCCATTCAGGCGACACCTTTCTTGAGAACAACCACTGTTGTTGTACACTGCTCTTTGGGTACATATCCTGTGGTAAGGCTGACATAATGTCAGGGAGGCAGCAGTCTGCTGGGAAAGATATTTTGCATTATGAGGGGGGGGGTTTGCACTGCACCTGTCAGGATGTATGTTGGCAATACGTGTGTGTGTTTGGTATGTTGTTTGTAATATTTGTGTGATCCAGAGCATATCTGGGAATTCACAACACGCTTACTACCATCAGTTGCAGCAGCCTTGGGGTTATCCTTAGTGTCCTGTACAATTTGTATCATAATAGGTTCATAGGTTAATACTAGGCTATCCACCCTAGGGCATTTGTAAGCCTAGCCACAGTGTGTGTGGCTTTTGCCACCTGCTATGTGAATATTATGGCCATTTATGATTTACTTAGCTGTGCCTCTGTCTGGACATGACACAGTAAAGACCCCAGTGTACATCTACAATTATCCATCCATTTTGCTAACTTCCTGTTGAAGAGTGTCAGTGAGGGGCTCTGCCTAACATGTAGTGGTATTCTGTTCCAGGGTGTGGAGAGACTCAGGGTTAGGTATCTGTCCCTCCAGCACATCCTATTTGATTATGTGTTAAGGTTGACATCTCTGACTCACACAGCTCCGATGGTTTTGAGTTTTCTGGGGTGGAGCATGTCCATTACTTCTGTGTTGGACATGGACTTGTACAACAGACATACAATGCCTCTGTGTAGGCAGTATGTGACTGCATTCAGCTGTGGTGTCTGCAGCCAGGCAGCATATGAGATATATTTGAGACCCTTTCTGACTCTTGCTGAGGTACCTTTGAGGTCTTTCTAACTGCTGCAGGTGCCAGGTAATGTACATCTCAAATGAGGCATTGTATTACAGTATGGTCTGATAGGGGAACAGTATAGAGGCACAATGACCTTTGTTGACGTAGATGTGAATCCCTTCATGATACAGTGTCCAATATAGACAGTCTTCCTAAACAAATTGGTGATGTGACTGTCACATAACAGGTGACTGTCCACTTGTGTCACTAGGTCCCTGATTACTCCTTCCACACATAATGGTTTACCACCTATGTGGTAAATAGTGTGTACCTTGTTTTGTATTTGGTGGTACATTCATACTGTCCACTGTCTTCAGGACAGTGGGGTGGGGTTCCTGTGTGTGAGAGTGTGGTCTGTAGCATGCTACAGACTGTACAGCAGTCTTGCCTATGGTTAGTTGCACATGGGTGAACTGCAATGACATAAGCATTGTCAGTTAACTGGACGTATGGATGTCTGTGCTGAATATGGATACTCACCCTCCTTTTATATTTTGTTACAGGTTTTGTGGCCATAACACATGATATGTGGTATTACCTGTTAGTGCTGGTGTGCTGTCACGAGGCTTGCAGCAGGTTTCTATCACTGGACAGACATCAATGTTCTCCATACTGGGGAGGGCCTCAGGAGCATGCATATTGAGGTTTACACATCTGGCATTGATCAGCATTACCCTTCTGTTTCTTTCCAGTTTTGTTTTCTATGGTGGTGGGTTGGTCTTTTCAGCCTTGCCTACGAAAGGATCTCTGTAGGTTGCAAAAGCCTTAGGCAATATCCAGACGCTCATGGGTAACAGGTGCAAGCCATCCCTGGAACAGCAGCATGTCTCACTATGGAGTCACCTATTACAACTTTATCAGGCATGTTGTTTCTCCTTCTGTCCTGTGACTGTTTGGCACACCAGCTTTGTGTACTATGTGTTACACGTGCTGTCTGGAGGTTGTTTTATTGGGTGTCTGCTTTGGAGGCTTGTGTTGGTGTTGTGTGTTTGTAATTAGGGCCTCTGGGAATGTTTTTATGTTTATGTGTTTGGTTTACAGTCGTTGTAGGTCTATGTGGGACTGGGTTTGTGGTGTATGTGGTTACCTTGTCCTCCTGACTAGTTTTGACAGTACTGATTTGGGGGTGCTCAGGCTTCGGTTTGGCTACCTGGTTGCGTCTATCACATACATTTGTATTTATTGGGGTGAGTTGTTGTTGTGTGTGTACTTGGGACAGGTGTCACATTGCCACTGGATTCACAGATTCTACTTGTTTTGCCTGGCCTTAGTGGATTGTATGTGTGGACACATTTTATTACCATACTAGTGATCACTGATTACTTCACTTTTTATGTTTGATCTATCATGTGGTAGCTTCCTCATTCTCTTCAATGGTTTAGTAATTGCTGGAGTCCAGCATGCCAGATGCCTGGGTGTATGGCATTGTGTCTTGTTGTTTGTGATTGCAGACTCCAAGCACTCTTGGTTGTGTTCATGGTATGCCTGTATAACATGTTCTGCAGTGTGTCTCATATTCTGGACCTGCACAGGGCTTTTCATGGATTCCACATTGGTTTGTAGGGGTGCAAGCTATGCTTTATACATGTGTTTCACTGTGGTAATCTGGCCAGGGACTGGGGTCGGGATGTGTAACTACAGTGTGATTACTCTATGGTCTGGTCTTACCAGTGAGGGATACACTTCTCATCTTGACATCCAGTACACATATTTCTGATTATCACATCCAGTATGCTTACCCCCCTTGTGGAAGTGTTACATTTTGCATGTCCATTTTGTTTGATGGATTCTGGGAAATTGTCTACACTTGTGTCAGTGCTAGCATAATACAAAGAGTATAGTGACAAACATCTCAAAAGCTGACTTCACACTTCTTCGGACTGAGATGGTATCCGTTAAGCCCACTGGGCCAGTGGAAACCACAACACACAATGGTGACTCCTTCACAGACGCTTTCTACGGGCATCTCCGAGAAAGCATGGACCATGCAATCACAAATAAAAACAAGACCCTCTCCACCAAGGGAAAGTGGCCTGTCTGGTGGACCCCAGCTATAAACAAACTGTATAACAGATGAAGGATACTAATGCAAGACAGAGCTACATCTCCTAAAGGGAAGGCAGCTGTGATCAGCATTAGTAAAAAGCTACATTCTCTCATAAAGACATCCAAGGTCAACTTGGAGACATAAATCACCAAAGACAATGAAGATAACCACACTGCCTTCTTCAGTTATGTCAGAAACCTGGGTGGGAACCCTCAGATATGCTCAGAGTTGGTACACAACAACATATATTTCAGTGACCTGACAGATATTGGCAACATTCT
Source organism: Protopterus annectens (assembly GCF_019279795.1). Classification (NCBI taxonomy): domain Eukaryota; kingdom Metazoa; phylum Chordata; order Ceratodontiformes; family Protopteridae; genus Protopterus; species Protopterus annectens. Next base: position 824,815,617 of record NC_056750.1, on the reverse strand, counting down.
GGCAGACAGGTTCAGTGCAATATTCCCCCTCCCTCACCCCAAAAGAAGATAGTTATCACAGCTGAATGTAACCTCGCTGTCATCTTGGATGTCCATGTGAGAGCCGCACTCAGCAAAGACAAGTACACAGCATCAGTGGGACCTGATGGTATCCCCAGTTGCATGCTATGTGAACTCCAGAAGGAGCTAAACCCGTATATACAAATGCTATTTAACCTTAGCCTTGCTACAAGATATGTACCTGAACACTGGCGTACAGCAACAGTGGTCCCACTCCACAAAGGATATGCCTCCACAGACCCTGGCAACTACCACCACACAAGCTTAACCAGCCTTGTCTGCAAAGCTATGGGAAGAGTCATTATGGAGCTTTTAAACAGAGACATTGGTGACCTACAGACCCTTGATCCCACCCAGTTCAGCTTTGTACAGGGCAGATCCTGCCTTTTGCACCTCGTTGACTATTTTGAAACTGTCAGTAGGGCCATTGATGAGGGCTACGCGGTCCACACAGCCTACCTGCGCTTGGCTAAGGCCTTTGACACAATGCCCCACTCAGGCATCATAGACAAGCTCAACAGCTGAAATATAACACCATATGTCACAGGATAGGTTGCAAAATGGCTAAGAAACAGAACCCATAAAGTCAAAATTGTAGGTGGCTTGTCAGATTCAAAGCCAGTCACAAGTGGTGTCCCACAAGGATCTGTCCTGGGACCCCTCTTATTTGGCATTTACTTTTCAGATGTGAAAGCAAACATAGGAGGGTTGTGGCTGACAAAGTTTGCAGATGACTGCAACCTAGGTACCATAGTGAATACATCAGCCGGCACACACATCGTACAGAATGCCGTCACAAAGACAGATAGCTGGTGCCGGAATCATAGCCTGAAATTGAATGCAACTGATGTGTAGTCATCCCCTTTGGGAGGAACAAAGTACCCACAAATCAATACATAGACAGCAACCCACTGAGCACAGAAAACAAATCAGACACCTGGGGACACATGTAGATAGTGACGTCTTGTTTGACACCCATGTTGCCAAAGTGGTTAGAAAGACTTTCTATCTTGCCCACCTTATCATGAAGGGTTTTCCATCCAGATCAAAGGAGGTCATTGTACCACTATACTTCTCCCTTATCAGGCCCATGATTGAATACAAAGCCCCATTTGGTATGTACCTCACCCAGCACTTGCAACAGCTGGAGAGACCCCAAAAGTACCTTACCAAGAAGATCAGGGGTCTACAACACATGTCATATGCTTCCAGACTAAAGGAAATCCAGCTTTATTCAGTAGCATACCGCATACTTACAGGTGACCTATGCCTGACATACAAGACCATGTCCAATCAGGATTTGGTGGACATGCTCCACTGCAAGCAATCCAAATCCACCAGAACCATGAGAGCTAAAGATGTGAACCTCAGCAGATACATGTATAGGACATGCTGGAGGGACAGAGTCATAACTCAGAGGCTTCTCACACTCTAGCAGAGTATCCCAGTTCATGTTAGACAGAGTCCCTCACTGACTCTCTTCAAGAGAAATCTGGACAACTGGATGTGAGATTGTAGGTTTACCCCAGGGGTCCTCCCTGTGTCACTACTAGACAGAGGCACAGTCAAGTTATTCGATTACGTAAGGGGGTCATAATGTGTCACTACTAAGTCAGAGGCACAATATTCGGAATCTATTCTGTACACTTATTACCACTATAAGGGGTGGCAATAGCCACATCACTATGTCTAGGCTTATAGATGCACTAGGGCAGATAGCCTAGTAGTAAACTATGAAACTATGAAACTATGGTGTATGTGTAGGTATTGTCAGTCAAGCGATATAATGTGGTTTGGGGGGCTTGATATCTTCCTGTATTCCAACATTTTTTGTCTATTCCTTCTAGCATGTCGAGGGATCAGTTGCTAGTGTCCTCTCCTGCTCAGCTTGTAAACCTGGGAATATTGAGGCAATGTTACAATTGCCTCATGTACACAGACAACCCTCTCCTTCTCCCACAAAACACAAATACATGTGAGAGATGCAACTATATAGCCAAACTGGAGGCTGAGCTCTCTCAACATAGGACTGGCAAGACCAGAGAGGAGGAGAAGGTATCCACACACACCACAAACCCAGTCTCACATAGCACTATCACAACTTCAAATCATACATATAAACACACAAAGTCATACTCGGAGGCTCTGATCAGAAATCTACCAAAACAGCAGAGGCCACCAAAGCAGACACCCAAACAACTGCCTCCACAGGGCACAGCACATGCAACACATAGACCACAGAGTCAGTGTGCCAAACAGTCACAGCCCTTAAGGCCAAACACAATGCCAGACACACTCGTCATAGGTGACTCCATAGTCAGACACAGTGACGTCCCGCTCACCAGATTGAGTAAGGAGAAGGTCACAGTAAGCTGCCTATTGGGCGCTGGAATCCACCACATAATGCAAGCACTCAGGTCACTCAACTGCAAGTACAAGTATGACTCAGTCATTGTCCATGCTGGTGTGAATGACCTGAGACGTACCTCCCTGGACTACATGAAAAGAGACATATAGGAGCTCTCTGATTATGTAGCCCAGGCAGGTATGACCCTGACCTTGAGCAGTATCCTACCTTCACCAAGAATGATGCCACAATACAGAGACAAGATGATCAGCTATAATAATTGGCTTAAACTATGGTGTCATTCAAAGGGGATCCAGTGTCTGTCTGCCTGGGATGACATGCTGGACAAGCCACGCTGATTCACAAGGGACGGCTTGCACCTGTCACCCCTGGGCTTCCAGATTTTGGCTAAGGCTCTTGCCAACCCCATTGTGCCTTTTTTAGGCAAGGCTGAAATTCTAAACCTACCACCCTAGAACACAAAAAAGGAAAAAAACTAAGGGTAATGCTGCTCAATGCCAGAAGTCTCAACCTTGAGATGCACGCACTCGAAGCCCTTCTCAGTATGGAGAACATCGATGTCTGTGCTGTGACTGAAACCTGGTTCAAGGCTCCTGACAGCACCCCGGCACTATCAGGTGTTACCTCATATCATGCGTTCCGGCCCCAAAATCCGGACAACACCAAGAAAGGAGGGTGGGTGTCCATATTCATCAAGGACACCCTCACCTCAAGGTTGGTGGCAATGCATCAGAGACCATCCAGGTGCAATTAACCGTAGGCAAGACTGCTCTGCAGTTTGTAGCATGTTACAGGCCACCCTCTCAAACTCAGGAACCTCACACAGCTTTCCTGAAAACACTGGAGGGGATAAATGTATCTCCAAACACCATCATACTGGGTGATTTCAACTATCCAAATATAGACTGGGATCACTACTCAAGCCCCAACACTCTAGCCCAAAGGTTCCTAGAGTTCATAAACTCAAATGCCATGGAACAACTAGTCACCATCCCCACAAGAGGAGACAACATACTAGATCTCATCACCACGAACATGGGGTCACAATGTTCAACACCAGAGGTATACCCATTATTGGTGAGATCAAATCATAAACTAATCTCACTGGAAGTCCACATCCTGCCCCCACCCCAGATAAAAAAGACCACAGTGAAGAACTTCTCAAAAGCCAACTTCACACTTCTAAAGACTGGTGTGGTCTCTTTCAAGGCCCCCAAGCCAGCGGAAACCATTACCCAAACCGCTGAATCACTTACAAATGCCTTCTACCAGCACCTCCAGGACTGCATGGATCAGGCAATCCCAAACAAAACAAAGACTCTTTGTACCAAAGGCAAGTGTCCAGTCTGGTGGGCCCAGCCATAAACAAGCTCTACAACAAAAGGAAGGAGCTACTACAAGATAGAGCAAAATCCGTAGAAGGGAAGACACCCCTGCTCATTATAAGTAAAAAACTGAGATCTCTCATAAAATCATCCAAGGCAAATTTTGAGAGAAAAATCACTAAGGACTCAAAAGACAATCATAAGGCCTTTTTTAGCTATGCTAGAAACCTGGGAGGAAACTCCCAGATATGCTCAGAATTAGTTCAAAATGATGGAAAAATCATTGAACCTACAGACATTGCCAACATACTGGCTGACAGGTTCAGTGCAGATTTCTCCCCCCCCTCCCCAAAAGGAGAGATATCTATACCAGAGGATTGTAGCCCCCCAAACATCTCAAATGCTCAGGTGAGAACTGCTCTATCCAAGGCAAAAAACACAGCATCCATGGGACCAGATGTTGTCCCCGGTTGTGTGCTCCATGAACTCAATGAGGAATTAAACCCGCAGTTAGGGCAGCTGTTTAATCTTAGCCTCACCTCAGGATACGTACCCAAGGAGTGGCATACGGCAACGGTGGTCCCACTTCACAAAGGAGGTGCCTCCACCGACCCCAGAAACTACCGTCCCATCAGCTTGACAAGCCTGGTCTGCAAAGCTATGGAGAGGATCATAATGGAACTCATAAATAAAGATATAGGGGACTTGCAGACTTTGGATCCAACCCAGTTTGGCTTTGTCAAGGGCAGATCATGCCTTTTAAACTTGGTTGACTTTTTTGAAACAGTCACCAAGGCCATTGATGAGGGCAAGGCAGTCCACACAGCCTACCTTGACCTGGCAAAGGCTTTTGACACAATACCCCACTCGGGTATCATTGAAAAACTCACCAGCTTAAATGTAAACCCATACGTCACAAGATGGGTTGCAAACTGGCTAAGTGACAGAACCCACAGGGTCAGAGTTGCTGGTGCCATGTCACACTCCAAGCCTGTCACAAGTGGTGTCCCACAGGGCTCAGTCCTGGGCCCACATTTGTTCGGCATCTACTTTTCAGAAGTACAAGCAAACACAGGAGGATTATGGCTGACAAAGTTTGCAGATGACTGCAAACTGGGAACCATAGTTGAAAACCCATCTGACACAGACATCCTTCAGAAGGGTCTCATAGAAATGGATAACTGGAGCCAGAGCCAATGCATAGTCATACCCTTCGGGAAAAACAAGGTTACCCCTAGTTACCATATAGGTGGCAATCCTCTAAGCACAGAAGAGGTTATCAGGAATCTGGGCACCCAGGTTGACAGTAACCTTTCATTTGACACTCACGTTGCCAAAGTAGTTAGGAAGACCTTCTACATTGCCCACCTGATCATGCAGGGATTCACATCTAGATCAAGGGAGGTCATTGTTCCCCTGTACTCATCACTCATCAGACCAATGATTGAGTACAATGCCCCATTCGGAATGTATCTGACCCGACACCTGCAGCAATTGGAAAAGCCCCAAAAATTCCTCACCAGAAGGATAAAGGGTCTCAAAAATATGTCTTATGCTGCCCGACTGAAGGAACTCCAGCTCTATTCAGTCACTTACCGTCTGCTCAGAGGTGACCTGTGCTGACATACAAGGCCATGTCCAACTCGTAATTAATGAACATGCTTCACCTCAAAACCTCTAAATCCATCAGAACTACAAGGGCAAGAGACTTAAACCTCAACACGGCTATTAATAGGACGTGCTGGAGGGACAGATTCATCACCCAGAGACTCCCTATGCTGTGGAACAACATCCTGGTACATGTGAGGCAGAGCACCTCGCTGGCTTTGTTCAAGAGAAATCTTGACCAATGGATGAGAGATCGCAGGTATACCCCAGGGATAACCTCAGTGTCACTGCTTGACAGAGGCACAGCAAAATAATGGGCATATTATCCTTCAAACTAAAGGGGTGGCAGAAGCCACAGAACTCTGGGCTAGGCTTATAAATGCCCTAGGGCAGATAGCCTAGTATGAACCTATGAACCTATGAACATAGGCCTGGTGCGGTTCCTGCTATTAGGACAGTGGTCTGCAGCAAGCTATATAGTAGTAGGCAGTTTTAGCCATTGGTATTTGACCATGGCTAATCCATGTTGCTTCTTGTTCATAGTAGTAAGGTTCATAGTAAGGTTCATAGGTTGGTACTAGGCTAATTGCCCCTTGTGGGCCATTTTAAGCCTAGCCAATTACCCCACATGAGAATCAAACCCTGCACCTTGTGTTTGCCAGGTAAACACCTAAACCATTATGCCACCCTCCCACCCTTGTTGTGGTATCAATATGGGGGTGTGGTTATCCATGACATTTATTGCTAGTCACCCTCGTTTTGTAGCTTGTTCCATGTTTTTGCACATGTACATCACTGTATGAGGTGTGACCTGGTAGTGTCAGGGTGCTGATGTGGGCTTTGACCCAGTTTTCTATTACAGCACTGATATCTACATTCTCTATACTGTGTGCCTTTACACTGCATGCATCTTTCTGTTTATACTTCTGGCATTGGGTAGCATTACATCTAGGTTCCTATCCCTTGTGGTACCTATGAAGGTGGGTTTGTGTTTTTGTGGTTTATGATTGGTGAGGGTGGATGTTAGTCAGGGTCCTCAGGTGTGCATATGGTACATGGTGTTACATTACTTAACACATGGCATTCATGCCTCAGGTGGTGCTGCAGGGCTGCCTCTGTCGGATGCACATACTACACTCCCTGTACATGTTTGGAAGCAGGTTGTGTCATGTTAGGCATCCCTGTTACTATATGAGTGAGTCGGAGGGGGTATCAGTCCCAGTGTTCCTACTGAGCCAGTGTATGTGCTATGTGTTGCCTCTTTGCCAAGGCCAGGGCATACTGGGCATGCCTTCTTCTGCCTACTGGGGCAAGGTCAGGTTGTTCCTCCTCCTCCGAGTCACCCTCTGCCTGTGGTGGCCTTGGCAATGGTGGGGGTATGTTTGGCCCAGCCCTATGCTAGTCCTGCTGCAGCTGTTTCCACAGGATCATATTATGTAGCATAGCACATATCATGATCATTTGGGTACATGTAGTTGGTGTGTACTGCAAGGCTCCACCAGATGTGTCCAGACACCGGAACCGTGACTTGAGCAGCCCAAACACACACTCTATGACATTACGTGTTTGTGCGTGTGCCTCATTATGGCATTCCTGTTCAGGTGTGTGTGCATTTCTGATGGGTGTCATCAGCCACAGCTCAAGTGCATAACCTGCATCCCCCACTAGGTGTCCGTGTGGGAAGTCCCCACTGGCAAATGATTGGTACAGCTGCGTCAGATGCCATATGTGGGAATCGTGGTAGCTCCCAGGGCAGCCAGCACACACATTCATTATTAAGCCCTGGGCATCACACACGACCTGGCAGTTGATGGAGGGGAATCCCTTGCGGTTAATATAGGCTCTACCCCGCTCACCGGCTGGTGCTTTGATGCGTATGTGCGTGCAGTCTATTGCACCCAGTACCTCAGGGTATCCAGCTATTTGCTGGAAGAGACGCATATTGCTGGCCAATACCTCACGGGCATTGGGGAAATATACATGATCACCAACATGTGCTGACATGGCATCCAGGAACTGGTGCAGTACCCTGGAGGCTGATGCCTGTGGTATCCCCATCATATCACCAGTTGGTCTCTGGAAGGTACCTGTTGCTAGTATTCTTAGGCCAACACATACCTTGGTTTCCACTGGGATGGGTTCCCCTCTGTTGGTTCTGTGTGTGAGACGTGGCCTGCACAGCTCAACAATTTGCTGCAGAAGGTCTCTGTCCACTCTGTAGCGCACTACTATCTCTAGCTCATGTAACCCATGGTAGGTGACCCTGGGCCTGTATACTCTCCTGCTTCTCCTCACTCTGGGTTGTCTGTCAGCATCTGCATTGTCACCACCCTCAGCAATTCGCCTATGTCTTATTATAACAGCTATGGCAGCCCCTAGCATTTCTGCTCTGAGTTCAGCTTTTTTCAGTTTTCAATTCTGATAGCTTACTCCTTTCTTGCAGTATCTCTTGTGGGAAACAGCCTGCACTGCTGTTTGCAGTGTTTTAAGTACTGGGTTGGGCTTCTAGTCTGCCTGTGTAATTGCCTGCTTCCAATTGTTTCCACCAATTAACTCCAGCAGTATCCTCTGACAGCTTCCCTGTAATCTGGTTGTTTCCTTTTTCCTTTCTGTTTCCTCAAGGGGAGCAATGTGCACACCAGCATAAGCACGCTCACAGTGACTTAAACGCGCGCACACATCCTTACACGGTTTGAACTGGGCTGATTCATGGTAAAACGCACGCACACAGCCTTATACATCAGGCAACAGGCTTCCTGCTGTTTACATTGCCTTCCACATGTGCACGCCCGCGCAAACCGTTGTAAACGGTTTGCAACACGCTCCCACATGTTGAACCTGCCTTACACGTGTGCACACGCACACATGCACGTATATCAAGAAAGTTTGAGTGTAGGGATAGTGTGCACCCTCTATTTCTTGACTTTCCTAGTGTTCTGTTGGGACACACCTCTCTCCCTGATGTCTGTCTGTCATCTGTCACGTTACACTGCCCTCCAATGTGATACATTTATTTCTATCATTCCCCCCCGTGATGTCACCCACCTCTTACTCTATTCCTCCCCCTTCTATAACTCTTACACTACTCAGAAAGTGCTCATTACCTATGTGGCAGTGTGATTCAGTATCGTAACCCTCATTTACATAGGATTGCCTAGTAATGCTTAGTTACATGTTTTACACGGAGCTTCCCCCCTTGACAACCACTACACGGAGGCCATATTGTTTTTGGTCTGCTAGTCCCTGCATTGTCATTCCATGTAATACATAAATCCCACAATTGTGGGCTTATAAACTGCTGTTTTCACTTTTGAGCAGCACAACCCGTTTGCGCGGGTGTGCGCTGCAGTTAAACATCAAAATCCCACGAAAAAAAAAAAGTTAGTTTAAATAATTTTGCAACACTTTTTAATGCCAATGGCCACATATTTGGCCATTGGCATGCTAGATGAAACATATGCACCCTTTATTTGGAGCTGACATAGCTCCGTTGTCAATTTTGCAGAAATGTACTCAGTTGTCAGCTGAGTACATTTCTGCAGCTAAAACGTCCATTACACGGACTGCTTTGGGCTTCCTGGATCGCTCAAATACCTCATTTGCATATCTTTCAGCTGCAAATGAGGTATTGAGCATTTCCACGCCCAGTCCGTGTAAGGGACGTTTTAGCTGTCTCTTACACGGAGGTTTGGGCTGTTCCTGGATCGGGTGGCTTACACGGAGGCTTACACTACTCTTAAACTCTGTGTAAGCCTTCGTGACTCCTGCCCTTTGTCTGTAAAAGGCTGTGCTTGTATTTATTAGGCTGTGAATTGTGATTCATTACTGAGACTAAACAGAAATTCTTTAAGATTCCAAGAGTAGGATAAGGTATTTCTTACACTTATTTAATCGAATTGCACTTCTGTAATGCTTATAATTGTGCTATACAGTTAATCTGCTACAGTTTGCACTGTTATAAAGCTTTTTTACTGTTTCACTGCATTTATGTACTGCTTTTTACTGTTTTAACTGTATTGTCCATTGCTAGATACTGTTTCATTACTCTAGTTGCATGTTTACTGAATTACTTAACTATAAACTGCATTTTCATACTGAGATTTGTATTTTTTGTTTGTGAGTGCTCTGGCCATGCTTTTCTGTGCATTCTTGATGTTTTTGAGATTTCTGTGTTATTTATTTATTTATTTTATTTTACATTTGTTGACCGGGAGAGTCCAACTGGATTAAAGTCCATTTTTAGTGGAGGCCCAGGGAGAAAATCTCCAAGAGAACAATTTTTTACAAAACATAGTTGTAAGGACAGACTTTTGACATACAACTTCCATAGAAGAGACTCTGACAGACATATTAACTAACAGATTTGATACATTAATTCTCTACAATATAATATTGAATTTTAGAAGATATTCCTAAGTTTAGGATTCCTGTGATAGATTTACTATCAGAGTAAAAGCAGAGAGACGTAGAATAAGGCTCCGAGAGAGCAGATGATGCTAGCTATAGATGAGAAGGATAACAAATTGATTCACTATATGTCTTTGCCTGGTTTTAGTTGAGAAGGATAACAAATTGATTTACAATATGCCTTCTCCTGGTTTTAGTTGCTTATGGAAAGCACAACATTGATGGGGTAGTTTTCCCTAACTCCTGGAGAGATTGGATGAGCAGAAGATTAACAGTCCTAAGTGGGTACAGTACTATGATTGGTTGGTTTAGCAGAGTTACTTAAGTTAGGTGAAGTGTTCTAATGAGACATTAGCCAGGGGGGATACAGGAGCACAGTCAATTATTCAAAATGTGAGTTTTAACAAGTTTCTTGAACAGTGATGGGATTTGTTGTCAGTTATGTGGGCAGGAAGGGAGTTCCAGGTTTTTGCTATACAGTGGCTGTAGACAGACTTACCAGCTTCATTGTTATATTTGGTTACTTTAAGAAGGTTTTGTGTGCTAGACCTCAAGGGCCTGGCGGTTGTATAGGGTTGCAAAAGATTTTGTAAGGCTGGGGTGTTTTCAGAGTTAAGTATTATTTTGTGGGCTAGTGATAGTTGATTGAGTTGAAGTAGTAGTGGTTGTTCTAGCCAATTGAGTTTTTTTAGGCATTCACAATGATGTGTTCTGATGGGAGAGGTTGTAGCGAATTTGGCTATCTTATTATAACAAACTCAAAGAATAAAAAGTAACCAAATACTAATAAAAGTAAAAAGAATCCAGGCTACCTTGTTGAGGTAAAACAGTCTTTATAACAAAACGACAATTCCAAATATGAGCGCTTTCGTCTACAACCTAGACTTCATCAGATAAGAAAAAAAAGAGGAATTTTTTTTATTGCGATACAGTAGGCCAAGTTTTTTATGTACTTTTTTTATGGTTATAGAAATATGTAGTCAAATCTAAGGTGATTATCTGTTTCAACCCTTAATAGTTTGGTATGATTTGTGGGAGTGATTGTGGTCTTGTTAAAGGAGGAGATGAAGAAATAATCAGGGAGAAGTATGGCTCTGTGGGAGCTAAAGAGTACTAGCTTTGTTTTACTTGGGTTCAGAATGAGCCTTTGGTTTGTAATCCAAGTTTCTGCTCGGGAAAAGCATTCTTGTGTTAGGGAGTGAAGGATGTCCATTGATTTGGCTGTGCATATTATGGTGGTATCATCTGCATTTTGCACTATTGAGGCTTTAGGAATACTGTTTGGGAGCTGATTGGTGAAGAGGGTAAAAAGAAGTGGCCCCAGGATGGAGCCTTGGGGTACTCCTAGGGAAACTGGTAGGGAGGGGGAGAGTTGGTTTTGCCACATAACAGCTTGTTTCCTTCCCTCTATGTAGTTTTTGAACCAGGAGATGGCAGGGGTGGTAAGGTTTAGAGTTGCTAGTGAAAGAAGGAGTTTATTGTGGTTAACCATATCAAATGCTTTGGACAAGTCAAAGAAGGTGGCAGATACAAGGAGTCCATTGTTTCTGTGAGTTTTGACAATGTTGGTGAGTTCTGTTATTGCAGTGGAGGTGCTATGGAAGGGTCTAAAGCCATGTTGTTGTGTTGCTATTAGATTATTTTCTAGGAGATATTTCATTAGTTTCTTGTGTATTACCCTCTCTAAAATTTTAGATAAAGTGGGTAGTATGGCTATAGGGCAGTAGTTATTGAGTTCCACGGAGGCTCCCCCTTTATGTAGAAGGATGATATGTGATATTTTCCATAGCTTGGGTACTATACACTTGGAGATGGATCTGTTAATTAGTGTGGAGACAGGATATGATATGGCTTCTGCAGCCAGGTGGAGGTATTCAGCGGGTAATTTATCTGTGGCTAGAGACATTGGTTTGAGCTTGCGGAGTAGCTTTTCAATGGATTTGGTTGGCTCTGGGTGGAAGCTGAACTTGGGGCAATTGTTAATTGGGGGTGGGGTGGATTTGCAGGGGTGGGGATGTTGTCATAGGGTTGGTTGTTTGCAAGGGTCTGGATGGTTTCTGTATAGTATTTATTAAATTGAGTGGGGATGTCTTCTTGGTTATTTCTTTTTGGGGTTGGTATCATATAACTGATTTGTTTGCAGTTAAAAGCATTCTCTAGAGTCTCCTTGCTCCTTTATCTGTTTAAAATTTTCATTTAGTGGCTACAGCTAGTAGCTGTAATAGTTTCCCACCCCTCCTCCCTATTGTTGTCTTGTTCCTATACTTGGTGGCTTTACAGTTGCCCGCCCATACTGTATATTTGATCTGGGACACTCCTCCCAGTTTAGTGTCATTAGTTAATTCTACCTAACAGAGATAGAAGGCCAACCCACTTAGATTCTTAACCTTGAATTAACTTCTGTTCCAGCTTTCTCTTTTTCCACTTTACTAAAAAAAAAATTCTAAGCTTGTCTCCCCCTTTCCTGTAACGAGTCTAGTCCAGATACAGATTTGCTGTATCCAGGACTGTTTGTAAGCTCCAGAGCTCCCAAGCCTTTCTGTGTTGAAGAGAAGCCTTCTAGCTTATCAGTGGGAGTGGTAAGCACTAGGTAACCTATCTACAACATAAGGAGTGGTTTCTGGGCCCAGAAATTGTAGTTACTGGCTGTTTGGGCAGTTTTTTCATCTCTCTCAACTTTCTGATTTAAAAGCCCGCATTTGCACTTGTTTCCCCCCTTTTCTGTAACTATAGTCCAGATACAAATTTGCTGTATCCAGGACTGTTTGTAAGCTCCTGAGCCCCCCAAGCCTTTCTGTGTTGGAGAGAAGCCTTTTAGCTTATCAGTGGGAGTAGTAAACACTAGGTAACCTATCTACCACATGAAGAGTGATTTCTGGGCCCAGAAATTGTAGTTATCTGCCGTTTGGGCAGTTTTTCCATTTCTCTCAACTTTCTGATTTAAAAGCCCACATTTGCACTTGTATCACTCCTTTCCTGTAACTAGTTTAGTCCAGATACAGATTTGCTGTATCGAGGACTGTTTGTAAGCTCCTGACCCCCCCCCCAAGCCTTTCTGTGTTGGAAGGAAGCCTTCTAGCTTATCGGTGGGAGTGGTAAGCACTAGGTAGCCTATCTACCACAAGAGGAGTGGTTTATTGGTGGCCTTTTGGGCAGTTTCTTCCATCTCTTTTAATTTTCTGGCTTAAAAGCACGTGTTTGCGCTTATTTCCCCCTTTCCTGTAACTAGTCTAGTCCAGATACAGATTTGCTGTGTCCAAGACTGTAAGCTTCTGAGCTCCCAAGCCTTTCTGTGTTGGAGGGAAAGCCTTCCAGCTTATCAGTGGGAGTGGTAAGCAGTAGGTAGTCTATCTACCACAAGAGGATTGGTTCCTGGCCCAGAAATTGTAGTTTATTGGCTGTTTGGGCAGTTTTTCTACCTCTCTCTCAACTTTCCGGTTTAAAAGCCAGCGTTTGCTCTTGTTTCCCGCCTTTCCTGTAACTAGTCTAGTCCAGATGCAGACTTCCTGTATCTAGGACTGTTTGCAAGCTTCTGAGCGGTGCCAGAGCCTGCTCTTCAGTTTTTCCCTTAGATCTACTAGTTATCTTCTCTCCTGCACTTAAACTAGCTTATTAGTCTAGCACTTTACCAAACTTCTTGTAGCAATTATTGTAGCACACAACGTTCTACAAGGAAAAAGATCTAGTACATATTATCAATGCCCACCCCGCCAGGCATGACTAAAGGTCAGCTCCCTGTGCTTTCTCCTATTAACCTGGTGAACTTGGGCATCCTGAGGCAATGTAGCAACTGCCTCATGTACACCGACAACCCTCTCCTCTTATCTTTCAACACTCAGACTTGTGAGAGATGCACTTATATATCCAAATTAGAAGCCAGGCACTCTCCAGCCAAGACCAGAATAGTTGGTCAAGAGGAAAAGGTCAACACTTGCACCACACCGCATGGAACACATAGCCCTCTGGAACACACACCAGCACTGCCTTCACATAAAAACACAATCCACCCATCTTCACGGAGGCTCTCAGTAAAAATCTACCCAAGCAGCAGAGCCCTTCAATACAGAAATGCACTCGACCACCACAACACAACACTAATCACAAGACACATAAATTTCCAAATCTCCTAAACAGTGTGCCACTCAACCAAAGCCTCTAAGGCAAAACAGCATGCCCAACACACTAGTCATAGGTGACTTGATAGTGAGGTACACTGATGTCCCACTCACTAGGTTGAATAAGGAGAAGGTAACAGTTAGCTGCCAGTCAGGTGCCAGGATCTGACACATAGCACATGCACTCAGGGCACTCAACAACAGGTACAAATATGACTCTGTCATTGTACATGTGGGTGTGAATGACCTGAGACATACCTCCCTGGACTACATGAAAAGAAACATGGAGGAGCTCCCGGATTATGTAGCCCAGGTGGGTATGACTCTAGCCATGAGCAGCATCCTCCCATCACCCAGAATGATACCACAGTACAAGCAGAAAATGATTGATTTGACCAATTGGCTAAGTTTATGGTGTCATTCTAAGGGGATCCAGCATCTGTCTGCCTGGGATGACATGATTGACAGACCTCGATTCTTTGCCAGAGATGGCCTGCATCTGTCATCCCTGGGCTTCTGGATACTGGCCAAGGCTCTTGCCACCACTATAGTGCCTTTTTTAGGTGGTCTTCCAAAGACCAAACTGCCACCATAACAGCTACAAACAAATGCATTCTAAAGGTCATGTTGCTTAATGCTAGAAGTCTAAATCTCAAAATGCACTCGCTCAAGGCAATACTTAAAATGGAGAACATTGACATTTGTGCTGTAACAGAGACCTGGTTCAAGACAGCAGAATGCACCCCTGCACTACCAGGCTATAACTCATTCCACACCTTTCAGCCCCAGAACTTAGACCGAAGCTCCAAAGGCAGTGGTGTCTCCATATTCATAAAGGATGCGCACACCTCCAGACTGGTAGCCCAACGTAACACATCAGAGCTACTTCAGGTGCAGCTAACATTGGGTAAGACAATGATTCAGGTCATAGCCTGCTATAGGTCCCCAACCATGTCCCAAGACTCGCACTCCATGTTCCTAAGCACCCTGGCGAATATTAGGGTCCAACCTAACACTCTCTTACAAGGTAACTTCAACTACCCCTCCATTAACTGGGTAAACTACTCATGTACCAATACACTTCCCCAACATTTCCTTGAGTTCATTAATTCCAATGCCCTGGACCAGCTCGTTCTTATCCCCACTAGAGGTAGCAACATCCTTAACCTGGTCATTACTAACATGGGCAACCATTGCTCTACATCAATAGTCAGCTCCTCCCTGGTTAGATCCAACCACAAACTAATCACCTTGGCAATCCACCCCCCCCCCCACAGCAAAGGCAACCACCATTCTCCAAAGCTAACTTTGGGATACTAAAAACAGAGGTGGCTAACTTCATGGCACCCATGCAAATGGAGAATAATTGTGTGACTGCAGAATCATACACCAATGCACTGTACGAACACGTATACAAATGCATGGATCTCGCCATACTGAACAGAACCAAGACACTCTCCTCCAAAAAAAGGAAGCCAATCTGGTAGTCCCTGGTCATAAACAAACTCTACAACAGAAGGAGGAAACTGATGTGGAATAAGGTGAAGTCCTAAGACTGGAAAAACTCCATTATCTGCCTCAACAAAAAGTTGAGAGCCCTCATCAAATCCTCTAAAACTAGGTATGAAAACAGAATTGCAGCAGATAGTAAAGACAACCACAAGGCCTTCTAGAATCATGTAAAGAATCTCCATGGTAATACCCAGATTTGTTCTGAGCTACTGCACAATGGTACTTCCTATACAGAGCCAACAGATATTGCCAATATACTGGCTGACAGATTCAGTGCCAACTTTACCCCCCTCTCCCCCACAAAGGACCATTCACAATACCAGTAGTTTGCCAAGCCCCTAGTATTACTGCTGCACAGGTTAAAACAGCACTGTCCAAGGCCAAGAATATAGCTTCTATGGGACCTGACAATATCCCTGGTTGAGTTCTACATGAACTACAGAGTGAACTGGCACCTCACCTGTGTGCTCTGTTCGATCACAGCCTCACCTCAGGCTTTGTCCCTGCCAAATGGCGCACTACTACAGTTATCCCTCTCCACAAAAGAGGAGCGACTACAGACCCTAGGAACTATTGCTCCATTAGCCTGACAAGTCTGATATGCAAAGCTATGGAACGCATCATCATGGACCTAATAAACAAGGATATAGGGAATCTCCAAACTCTGGATCCCACACAGTTTGGCTTTGTGAAGGGTAGATCATGCCTGCTCAACTTGGTCGATTTCTTTGAGTCAGTCACCATAGCTGTGGATGAATGCAAGGTGGTTCATACAGCCTACCTTGATCTGGCCAAGGCTTTTGATACCATTCCCCATTCAGGAATCATAGAAAAACTCACTAAGATTGGCATCAACCCCTATATCACTAGGTGGGTTGCAAACTGGCTCACAGATAGAACCCACAGTGTGAAAGTAGCTGACTCCAAGTCACGAGTGGAGTCCCACAGGGTTCGGTCCTGGGTCCTCTACTGTTTGGTATCTACTTCTCTGAATTTCAGGCCAACACGAAGGGACTCTGGCTGACAAAGTTCACAGATGATTGCAAGTTGGGAGCTATTATTAACTCCCCAAGTGATGTTGACATCCTACAGAAAGGCCTCACTGTGTCTAACGACTGATGTCAGAACCATGGCCTTAAGCTCAATGCCAAAAAATGTGTCATTATCCCCTTTGGGAAAAACCCAGTTCCCATGAATTACCACATTGATGGTAGTCCACTGAACACAGAAGACTTTATAAGAGATCTGGGAACACAGGTTGACAGCAACCTCTCTTTTGATTACCACATTGCCACTGTGGTCAGAAAGTTCTTCTATGTGGCACATCTCATTACTAAGGGTTTTGCATCCAGGAAGAAAGAGGTCATTGTCTCCCTCTACTCTTCCATCATTAGGCCAGTCATTGAGTACAATGCCCCATTTGGCATGTACCTCACTAGACACCTGTAACAACTAGACAGGCCACAAATATACCTCACAAAGAGGATCCTAGGCCTTAAACATTTGTCCTATATGGGCAGACTCAAAAAACTACAACTATTCTCTTTCTCATATCGCCTACTTAGAGGCGATCTCTGCTTGACTTACAAAGCCATGTCTGACCCAGCTCTGTTAGAAATGCTACATCTAAAGAAATCCCAATCCCTCTGCACCACACGCTCCAGAGACCTCAACCTCATTACCACAATTAACAGAAAATGCTGGAGGGACAGGTTCATAACCCTGAGACTGCCCATGCTATAGAACAGACTTCCCATACATGTCAAGCAGAGCACCTCGCTGACCCTCTTCAAGAGAAATCTTGATGAGTGGATGGGAAACAGAAAAATCACCCCAGGGATAACACCAGTGCACCAGTGGCTCTACTTGACAAAGGCACTGGGAACTAAGGTCGGGTGGCAGTATGCCAGGGTAATCATATGGCTAGGCTTGTAAAGGCCCCGGGGCCATTATCCTAGTACACACCTATGAACCTACGAACCTAGATCCTTCCCCATCAAAAGGCTTCATTGTTGCCTTTTTTTAGCAAAGTAAAGCTGGTGTGACCTTACTGAAGATATAGCAGTAAACAAGAAAACAAAATATCAACATTTGCTAGTTTCATTTGTAGCTGAGTTGATTTCTAGCTATGGGACATGCATATGTCCAGTAATACTTTTCAAAAAGGCTTTCCCCAGGATTCATTAAACTCTGTGTATGCTCCGTGCAGAGCCTCCATGAAGTATATCTGTGATCATGACTGGGTCAGTGTGCGGCAGTGTGCAATGCATATTAATGAGGTGCAGTGCACATCCATGGTCATGACTGTGGTCAGCTTGCGGCAGAATGCAATGCATATTAATAGGGTGCAATGCGCCTAAGTGGGGTTTCATGACTCATGCCAGTATTACGGGCTGCAAAACCTTGTAAATCAACAAGGATATCGAGCCTGTGTTAAGGAGAGAACAGACAGTTCATCCCACCCCTAAATAAACAGTACACATCACATCATGCAGACCATACCTCTCAACCCCTTAGGGTAAGACATCTGGACAAAGCCATCAATAATAAGGTGGAGAAAGGGCTCAGAAATAGGGACACTTTTGAAATATTGCTCTTACAAACATAGAAAATTGATAGAACATACGATTTTTCAGAGTGCAGCTTTGCTGCCATACCCCCAATGAACAGTACACATCATAAGTCCTGCAGACATCTCAACCTGTCAGAGCAAGATATCTGGATAAAGCCATCAATAATGGGGGGAAAGGGGACCAGAAATAGGGGCACTTTTTAAATATTACTCTTACAAACTTAAAAAATTGATAGAACATTGTATTTTTCAGAATGCAGTTTTGCTGCCATGCCCCCAATGAACAGCGCACGTTGTAAGTAATGCAGACCTCTCAACCTCTTAGCACAAGAAATCTGGACAAAGCATGACATAATGTGGGGACAAAGACACAGATACAGGGACACATTACATATTGCTCTTATAAATGCAGACACTTGCTAGAATAACAGAATTTGTGTTAGCAAGTATTGTCTGAAGGTCATGAAGTCTGAAACTTAAAGGCATGTCACTATTTAGTCAATTTATTCCTCAGATTATACTAGTGATTTGTTATAAACCATGACGTTTATGAGAACAGTCCAAAAATAAGAGGCAGAAAGCTCAACATTCTGCAAAAATTTGGGGAGTACAGAGGTATGTCAGGGAACACTTATTAAATATTACTCTTTCAAACTTAGAAAGTTAATAGAATGACAGGTTTTGCATTCCCATTATATGGCAGAAGGGTATGAAGTCTGAGACTCAAATGTCTGTCACTAGTTTCTGACTTCAGCCCTCAATATTTTGACAATGATTTGCAAGAAAAAACACAATTGTATGAGAAAATAGAGCATAATATGAGACAACATCTGCACATTCTGAAGAAATCTGTACAGTGGAGAGGTATGGCTGTACAAATAGCTGTCGTTCTGCTAGCGCAACAGAACTGCACACAGGCCAACTTAATAAGCAGAAAAATAACCAGTAATAGGGACATATTTGACAGAGACGTCACATGGGAATGTGTTTGAATGTAACACTCTCAACCTCTTAGAGTGAGAAATGTGGACAAGCCATAAAATGGGGGGACAAAGGGCCAGAAATTACGACAGACTGTCAATATTCCACATCCAAACTTATGGAGTGGATAGAATATATAGGTTGTACATTTATTTATTTATTTTTTTTATTTTACATTTGTTGACCGGGATAGTCCGACTGGATATATGTCCATTTTCAGTGGAGGCCCGAGGAGAAAAGCTCCAAGAACTTACTTAAAAATATATAAAACATACATGAAAATAACACAGTTTACAATTGCATCTCAGAGACACAGTTTACAAATTACTTTTCATGAATACAAGACAATGATTAGAAATAGATCATGATTTCCCACTGTTACAACATAAAGAGTTCATAGACAATCAGTATTATACAGTCTAAGTGAAGTAATAGCATGGTTATAAGATCTGAGCTAGTCAGGGTTAAGATCTGAGTTAGTCAGGGTTAAGCAGGGACATAACCAATGTGTTTTATAGTACTGTTTAAGGCCCTTTTTGAATTGGGTTAGAGAGGGGGTCATAGTAAGCTCAGAAAGTAGAGAGTTCCAAGTTTTGCCAACAGAGTTAGTGAACAAAGAGCCACCAGCTGCGTTGTTGGATTTAACTGTTTGAACTAACAGTCTGTTAAGTGAGCGTAGAGACTTAAGGTTGCTATCGGGGGTAAATAGGTTTTCAAGTACTGGTGTATTTTCAGGTTGATATAGAATCTTATATCCAATAATTATTTGGTTATATTGTAGTAGGCTGGGTAGTTCAAGCCATCCCAGTTGATTTAAGTTGAGACAGTGGTGTGTTCTATACGCTGCTCTAATTGCAAATCTAGCAATGTTGTGGTAGCAGCTTGATAGCTTGTTTAGATCACTTTTACTCAGGTTTGTAAATAAAGGGGAGGCATAAAGGAGGGTGAAGAAGAGGACAGTACATGCAATAACAGTCTTGGCTAGAGGGGTTAGGAAGGGTTTAATCCTATACAGTGAACCAATTTTTTTAATGACTGTTTTAATAGTTTGATATGTGCAAATCAAACTTGAGGTTATTATCTTTCATTACACCTAAGAGTTTAGTGGGGGAATCAGGTGAAATAATGGTACCATTGCTAGACTTTATAGTAAAGGTTGCTAGGGGGGACCTACGGGTGGGAGGGAACAGTAGCATCTTAGTTTTTTTAGGATTTAATATAAGTCGATGATTGAGGACGCAGTTTTCAACTGTATTAAAGACACTTTGAGTTAAAGTTTGCAGATCAGAGGGGGAAGTGGCTGAGCAAATTAAAGTAGAATCATCTGCATATTGGATGCAGGTTGCATTTGGGATGACTGCCCACATATGATTAATGAAGATAGAAAAAAGAAGTGGTCCTAATATGGAGCCTTGGGGGACTCCTAGGGTGACGGGTAAGAGGGTAGACAATTTGTCCTTCCAAAGGACAGCCTGTTGTCTACCACTCAGATAAGATTGGAAACATTGGGTCACTTGTTTGTATAGGGAAAAGGTTGGCAGGGTATTAATGAGTAGTTGGTGATTTACCATATCAAAGGCTTTAGAAAGATCAATAGAGAAGGCTGAGGAAAGTATGTTAATGTTGTGATTTTGGTTTATGGTGTTAAAGAAGGAGAGGAGGGCTGAGGTGGTGCTGTGGAATGGTCTAAAGTCATGCTGTAAGTTGGCTAGTAATTTGTTTTGACTAAGATAGTTTAGCAGTTGTTTATGGATGCATTTCTCCATTATTTTAGCTAGGGGTGACAGTATAGCTATGGGTCTGTAATTAGCTAGCTCAGTAGAGTTGCCTTCTTTATGGAGTGGAATAATGTGGGATATCTTCCAGATAGAAGAGATGGTAGCCTCTGATATTGTTCTATTAATTAGGATGGATATGGGGTAAGCAATGGCATCTGCAGCTTTTTGCAGGTACTCTGCGGGTAGGAGATCAGCTGTGAGGGTGGTTGGTTTTAATTTTTTGATTAAGGTTTGAATTAGTAATGTGGGGACAGGCTGAAGGTGAAAGGATAGTTTAGAGCTGGGTATAGAGACAGTTGGATTTTGACCACCAGGAGACAGCTGACTGGCTAGAGATTGAATGATCTCAGTAAAGAAGGAGTTGAAGATGTTGGCCACGTCATCTGAGCACTTTTGTTTGGTATCTGTAGGGGTAGGATTCGTGGATTGTCCTGGGTGAAGAAGTTTATTAATGCCTGCCCAGAACCTTTGAGGCTGACTTTGATTTTTTTTTGTTGTAGATTGTAGTAAAAGTTTCTTTTGTCTAACTTAATGGATCTTTTTGTGTAATTTCTTAGTTGTATATTTTTGCTGATCTGCACAGACTTTGGTGGCATGCCATTTGTTCCAGGTTTTGTTTCTAAGCAGGATTTTTTGTCTGGTTTCTTTTGTTAACTATGGAGCAACTTTTGATTTTGTTCTAATAGTTCAAGAAGGTGTGTGACTGTCAAGGATGGCTAGGAATTTTTTGTTAAACTATTTTACTGTCTCTTCCAATTCCAGGTGTTTTAGGACTGACCAGTCACATAAGTTTAGTTCATTTTGGAAATTAGTGGGGTTAAAGTGTTTGCTATTTTTTACTGTTTTATAGGTGGGTTGGTTGAGAATGTCAGTCTTATGCCTGATAATATAGGTGAGAAAGTGGTCACTCATATCATCTGGCAGGGTTCCCGCTTTGTACATTTGAGAGTGACTATTGATGAGTACCCAGTCTAAGGTAGTTTCATTGTTGTTGGGTTTACTGATCCTAGTGGGGAGTATATGATCTTGGAAAACCCATATAGGTTACATGAGTAGTAGGGTGTTCTGAGGAACAGGTGTTCCAATCAATGTTAAAGTCTCTAAGGACAATGGTTTCTTGGGGGTAATTGGTTGACAACCAGCTTAGGATGTTCTCTAGGGAGTTTATGTTGTTTCCTGGGGATATATAAACACAGATGATATTTATCTGTTTGCATTTATTGATATGTAGTTTAGAAGCAAGAATTTCGGCATTATCATCTCGCAGTGGGTGTGAGAAGTCAGCAGTCACCTGCAGGATAGAGTTATATAAAACAGCTACCCCTCCTCCCTTCCTAGTTTTGTGGTTAAGTCTTATTATATTATAACCTGGAGGGATTACCTCATTATGCACGAACTTTCTGAAGAGTATGAAGTTTGAAACTCAAATGTCAGTCATCAGTTATTGACTGCATTCTGCAATGACATGCCATTGATTTGCTAGGAAAACAACACATTATGAGGAAAAGATAAGAAATATGAGACAAAAACTGGACATTCTGCACAGATCAGGATAGTTGAGAGGTATGCACCCAAATGTCTGTAATATTGAGTCACAGCAGTCCAGAGATCATCTCAGTGGCATGGCAGAAATTTGGTAAGGAAAACATCTGGACATCCTGGGAACATGTGGACAGGTGAGAGGTATGAATGTGAAGTACATGGTCCAAACACAGTACAGGACAGTGTACCTACAGTGCAGAGTATTGTCATCTCCCATTCCTGCCATTCTGTAATGAAGCTGAGTTAATGATCTGTAATGGGACATGGGACTGCCATGTAAAATGTTCACCCAGCGGATGTGTGTTTATTGAATAGGGAAACACAGATGAAATGTAGGAATGAACACAAGGAAAGAGTACAGATGGGACAACCTAATGTACAGCAGAGGAGGGCATGTCAATGGAAGATCGTTGTAGCAGCAACACCAATCACATATCTATATGGTACAGAACGGACTGTACAGTGAAAATCTATTGTCTATAGATGTCACACAAAGTGACATAATGATAGGGAGGATGGCTGTGTGAGATAAGCATCCTTACATGAATAATGCAGAGGACATCTATCAAGGATCTGGCATACAACTGAGGTAGGGTGCATACTGGGAAGTTGTGCAAAATGATAAACCTGAATATGATTGCACTCACAGCAGAGGTCTCCAGCATGGTGGCCACAGGGAAAAGATCATGGCAGACATTACAAGAACCAACCACAATCATGAACAATATCTGACTACAGTCAAGGGAGGAGTCAGTATTGTGACCACATCCTGGTCATACATTGCAACCTCTTCATGCAAGAAATCTGGACAAAGTCTAAAATAATGGGAGGACAAAGGTACAAAAATAGTGACATATTTAAAATATTGATCTTACAAACTTAGAAAGTTGCTATAGTTTGTGTAATCATGCATTTTATGAAGGCTATGAAGTCTGAAATTCAAATTCATGTCACTATTTAGTGACTTCAGTCCTCAGTGATTTACTACTAAATCACACATTTTAAGTGAGACAGACCAAAAATATGTGGGAAAAATCTGGACATTCTGCAAAAATCTGAACAGTTGAGAGGTTCAGAGTTGCTGGATGTACCACTTACACTCTACCCCAGGAAACAGGTCACATACCTATTGGTGTGATATAGGATGTGATGTCCACATTATACTTGGGGCTTGTGTCTGTTTCCTGATGCAACACATCCCTCCATGTGTCTTGGCAATGCAGGTGCTGTCATGGCTGTGGCAGCAGTCTCTGGTATGTAGAAAACACAAACTGAAACCAAATAAAATGCCAAAACCCACTGGAACCAAGCAGAACTGCTGCTAACAGTCAGAAATGAAGTGAGCCATAATAAGGAAAAGTAGCTGAAAACTTTAATAACAAACAGCCACAGCTGTTGAGTGCTTTCTTCCCATTAAGGTACTTCATCAGAACTGTTGTATGTCATAAAATACCAGGATAAATACAATAATGTCATGTCATGTGACACAAAAATTGACCAATAACATACAAAAAGCAGATAGTGGGAATAGTACTCTAAAACATTACTTAAAAGTACTTAAAAATAGCATTCAAATCAATATTAAAAACATATATAAACATGTTTATGTGCAAAACTGCATACTAAATGTAAAATGTTATACTTCCAGTTGTTTTAATTTTTTTTTCAATAATTTTTATTTTTATTTTTACATTAATAAATGTCACAAATAAAAACCATCTTACAACATGACCGTATATATATATATATATATATATATATATATATATATATATATATATATATATATATATATATATATATATATATATATATATATATATATATATATGCATTGATGTCAAATACCACAGGATATAGGTCATACAACATATCTATTTACACTATGTACATAGATGCTTTCACTGTTAATTCCACAGTTATATAGACAGCATATACATTCGTAATATCCAAGTTATTATTTAATATCTGAACTTGTATGTGTTCTTTGGTTCCATTATAGTGTATTTCTAAGTTGCTGTGTGATGAATTTTGCTAATATGATATTAAAGGTTTGTTCCCAAATTTCTCTGAATTTCATGTTTTTGTTTCTTTTATCTGTTACTATTTTATGAGCTAAAAGGTGTTGTATAGCTACTTGTTTAAAACCCTCCCAAGCGATAATTATCGTATCTAGCCATTTAAAAGCTATATACAGTTTCATTAGTAGGAAAATTGTTAAAAGTATATTTGCTTATTTTCTTAGTATGTTGGGTGGGAGAATGTGTAATAGAGTGAATTCCCAAGTTAAGGTTGATGTTTGATAACCTTTTTTTTGTAATTGTACCTTGAGAGAGTTCCAGAGTTTATAGATACATTTACAGCTCCAAAATACATGGATTAAGTCAGCTATCTGGTCCTTACAGTGTGGGCAGAAAGGTGATTTTGATGGGTTAAATTTGTGTAGGACTGCCGGTGTAAAATAAGCATTATTATTGATCATGAGCTGAGTATATGCTAACTTTTTGAGGGGTATAATCTTCAGTGTTAGATTGATTGCTTGACTTGTTTGCTGATCATCTATGGATGATTTAATTTTTCTCCAGTAGTTAGAGAAGAGGAGGTCTTTCTGGTATTTGATTTCATTTATCATTTTATATGAATTAGTAATAGTTTCTTTGTTGTGATAATAGTTTTCCAAAACCTGCTGCAAGTTCCTATGTCACTATTGGTCATAGTAACATTTTGCAGGTAACTGGAACACAGTTCTTTGATTTGTCTTAAGATTATTATGTGTGATTTAGAGAGGTTTAAGTTGGTCCTCATTTCTTGTATTGAACAGTTAAGGTAGGGATAAATATCTTGGATTGTTTTATCTTTCAGTCTGGGAAAAGGGACTAAGTCCAGCATCTTATTGTTTATTTCTAAATTTGTTTTTTTTTGAAGGGGTTGCAGTATTGTCATGGCTTGTCTAAGGTTCAATAATTGAAAGAGTTTTTGCGTTGTTGATAGAATGTTTTAAGGGCTCTATAATGTTATCAGTTTGTATTTCTTTCTGCTTCAGGAATGGAAGTGCTTTGGGATTGAAACCTAGAGCTTTAATAGATCTATAATAGATTGTCACCCAAAGAGGAGACCAATTTTTCATTGACGGGTTATGTTTAGCTATTCTTAATAGTCTGTTAGTGTTAATGATCGAGTGGTACATTTTAAAATCTGGTAGATTTAGTCCTCCTTTGCTTTTGGGGAGTGTTAATTTTGGATAGGAGATTCTGTTTTTTTTTTGGGGGGGATCCCATATAAATGTTGCTAGGAAGGTCTAAATTTGTTTGGAGAATTTATTATATATTGTTGTCTGTGATGTCATGAATATATACATTAGTCTAGGTAAAATGTTCATTTTGATTATTGATACTTTGGCCAAGAATGGTAGTTTTAGGTTCTTCCATCTTTTACAGTCTTGCATTATATTTTGCCATTTAAGGTTTACATTGTGTTGGTTGAAGTCTTCGTTATTCTGGAAAAAGGTGATTCCCAGGTATTTAGTTTCTTCTTTTATTTTTATTGTGTTTAACAATTGTATTAGTGAGATGAGTTTGTGTGTTTTTAGGGGGAAAATATTAGTTTTATTGAGGTTTAGTTTGTACTTAGACATAGTCAAGAAATTTTCAATTGCAGCTATTATTTTGTCTATATCTGAATTTGGTGTAGTGCAGTATATGTTCAGATCATCCGCAAATGCAGTGAGGTATATTTTGAAGTTGTGTATTGATGGAGGGTTGTGGTATGTGTTTTGTTTAATGTATAAAAAGAGTGGTTCTAGGTATCGGTTAAAAAGGAAGGGTGATAATGGGCATCCTTGTCTTATTCCAATTTTTATTAGGATCCTATTTGACCAAGTTTTATTTATATACAGAGATGTGTATGGGTTGCTATAGAGAGTTTGGATGAACTGAATGAAGTTATTGGGTATATTAAAGTAGGGTAGTGTTTGGAATAAGAATTCTAGATTAACCCTATCAAATGCTGTGTGGGCATCCACTACCATTGTGTAAATGTTGATATTGTATCGGTTAGCGTAGGATATTAGTGCATCTAATGTTAATGTATTGTCACTAGTCTGACTACATGGTGTAAAACCGGATTGTTCTGGGGAGATGATTTTCTCTATCAGGTGTTTCATTCTGTTTGCAAGTATAGAGGTAAATATTTTAGTATCTATATTTAAGGGGGAGATTGGTCTGTAGCTGTCAGGGTTTTTTGGGTCTGTGTGTTGTTTTAATATAAAGATTGTTTTAGAGGCATTAAAGTGGATATCATTTATTTTATAGTTTATTATGTAATTCAGTGTATAGTATAGTAGTTTGGCTATCAAGGGGGAAAATGCTTTGTAAAATTCTGATGTGAGTCCATCTGGACATGGAGCCTTATGCGCTTTTAAGTGTTTGATTATTGTAATAATTTCACTGATGGATATCGGTTCAGTTAGTGTTTTTTTGTTGGTCTAAATTGAGTTTAGGGAATTTCAGTTTTTGAAGGAAAAGCGTTCTATCTTCCTTTGAGGTTTGTAATATTTGTGCTCCATATATTTGAGAGTATATTTGTTCAAATGTTTTAATAATGTCTTCATTTTTTGTGTAGGTTTTGTCTCTGTAGTTTATTTCTGATATATTGGAGGCATTTTTGTGTTGGGAGATAATTCTGGCCAGAGCTGTAGATGGTATTTGAGCTTCTTCTGTGTAAGTGGCTAACATTCTGGCTTCATAAAAAATATAGGTTCCTGGTTTCTAACATATATAGATCCCTTTGCAGTTTTACAAGTTCTGCTTCTGTTTGTTTCTTCGGGTTATTTATTAGTTCTTTTTCAAGATGCTCTATTTTCCCTTTCAGTATATGCTCCTCTTTCAGTTGAATTTTTTATAGTATGCTGCTTTTTTGATAAACAATCCTGTAATTTGTGCTTTGGTTGCAGCCCATTCTGTATCAGTTGGTACTTGGGAGTTAGTGATATTTGTAAGAGCTATTTTTAGTATTGCTTCTGTTTCTTTTATTACATCTATTTTGGAAAGTAAATTAGGGTTTAATGACCAATTATGATCCCTATTCTCTAAATATATCTTTTTGTCCCAGTTAATGTTCAGTGTGATTTTGGAGTGATCTGAAAAGAACCTGGTATGTATAGTTATTGTTGGGTCCATGTTAATGAATATGTCAGAGATTAAGAAGAAGTCTATCCTTGACCACATTTTGTGGCATTGCGAATAGAATGTGAATTTCCCTGTTTTATCTGCACTGTTCCCATATTTAAAAGGGTCATATAGTTTGAAATCTTGTTTGAGTTCATTAAGGGCTAATGTGGCTTGTTTATTATGTGATTTGGTCAGATTAGATTTATCATTTTCTGGGTTTTGATATGTGTTCCAGTCACCTCCAATCACTAGGTAGTGATCTTTAAATTGGTTTAAGGTTGGGTATAATGACATACAAAAGTGTTGTTAGTTATTACAGGGTGCGTAAACATTAAGTACCATTATAGGTTTTGGTATTGTAGGACTACTAAATGTTATGTAACACCATCTTCCCTCCTTGCCAGCTTTGGTTTTAAGTATTTTTTCCTTAAATTGGTTTTTAATTATTATGGCAGCCCCAGCACTGTTTGTTTTCCCCTCTGAAGCTATGATTTGACTTATCCATTTCTTTCTGCTAATTTCTGCCCATTGCTCTGCAGTCAAGTGTGTTTCTTGTATTAGTATGATGTTGGCTGTGGTTCTTAATGTAAGGTGTAAGAATAGTTTTCTTTTTCTTCTTGTTTTGGAGTCCTTTAACATTCCATGATTCTATTTCCCACATTTATTTATTAGGTGTATTCCTTAGATATGCCATGTATATTAGTTTTGTTTTGTTATCTTTGTATGTGTTACTGTGCGATGGTTTAGGAAAGCATCTATTTATCCCCATCCCTACTCTGTGCCTAACCACTATATCCCTGGACCAGGAATAATCAGGGGGGGGGGATGAAGGTTCATCATATGGTTTACCTTTACGTCTAATCTTGGAATGTGTTTTCTTTTTAGATATAGATTTAACCCACAGTATCCCCCCTGTGTTACTATAAACAATGTGGACAAAGCTGAACAAACTAGTTCCCTCAACAAACACTGCTACTTAATATCCCTAGCCTCTTCCAACATATTATTTATACAATTATGGTATTGCGTTTAAGGTACAACATATATTGTTTTTGTCTTGTGACTAATTCTTTCTAATAGTATTTTTTAAAACAGCATATTAATATACATTCCTCAGTAAATTATAACAATATATGTACCATAGTAATATTGTTAAACAATCAATCTTGTCATTTTTACATTTTTCTTTCATTTGACTTCTTTTTCCTCCCCTTTATTTATTCAGATTTCGGCCTTCTTTGGTGCCTGTAGTGTTTTACCACATCAATCTGTGTGGGTTATAAAATATATACTTGGCACCTATTTATCAGAGGTAGGAAGTATAGAGGGATAGAAAAAAAAAAAAAACAGCTTAGCCAAACAGTCCTTCTGCTAAATTTAGCATATTAAGGCTATATTTACATTACCCCAAGATTGTTAGGTTATTTTACTTTTTTCCTGAGATTACTTCTCTCCAGGATCTTTTAACACATTTCTAGTATTTACATAAAACATTTAACAATTTTTTTTTCATTTTTTTTCCAATATTAATCTATGAGCTAGCCTGTTTCTGACAGTTTATTTCTTGCCTATTATTTAAGGCTGGATTTTCATTCACCTACACAGTACTGAGTGTACTGTTTTAGTGAATGGTTCAGTTCAACAGTACCTTATTGCTTCAAGGTTTTGCTTGCAGGCTGGTTGACATCTATGATGCAGCTTTCTTCTTTTAGCTGGTGCAGATCAATTTTAATTTTTTAGGCAGTAAAATCTTTTGGAGCTTGCTGAAATTCATTTTGTCTGATTGTTCTTAAAGGAGCCTTCAAAATTGTAGGGGGTCTGATTTTGCAGACCAATGTCCTAGGAGGAGGTTCCTTCCTATATTCATGCATCAGAAATGGCAGTTGATTTTTGGTTCCTACCCAGGCTGTACTTCCTTTTCCTGTGTTCCTCATGGCTCACATCATGGATTTAAGGGCCTAGACAGCAAGGGGTACCTTTCAGAGTTGGATCCCAGCTAGCGTGCTCGTGAATGGGGTCATTTTTTCACCCAAGGGTCCTTTATCATTTTTTTATGGATTTATTTCACTTCTGAAGGTGAAATTTGCTTGAAAATGGCCAGGAATGTCTCTTTTGCCTCTTTGGGGTTAGCAACCATGTATTTAAGCTCTTTGATGTAGAAGATTAACTGATTTGGATATTTCATCTGGAATTTGATTTTTTTTCTATTAGGAACCTGCAGTATGGAGATAATAGTTGTCTTGCTTGTCTTATTTGTATTGGGAGGTCTTGAGCAAAGGAGATTTTATTATTATTCCAGGTTAGTGTGCCTTTTTTCTTTGGTGCCAGTATGATTTTATTTACATCTTGATAGTTTAATATTTTAATATAGACAAGTCTTGGTTTCAGTGGTGTTTGCATTTTCCTCAGGGCTCTGTGGGCTCTCTCTATTGTTATTTGCTGCATTTCTTCAGGTTCCTCTAGCAGGGAATTTATTATTTGCTTGATTGTTGGTATTAGATTGTTATAATATAGCATTGGTGGTATAGTGGTGAGCATAGTTGCCTTCCAAGCAGTTGACCTGGGTTCGATTCCCGGCCAATGCAAGAAATCTGTATATTTAGGTTGGGAGGGTGGCCTAACAGTTAAGGTGTTTGCCTTACAAACACAAGGTGCTGGGTTTGAGTCCCACAAGGGATAATTGGCTAAGCTTAAAATGGCTCGCATGGGCAGTTAGCTTAGTACTAATCTATGAATCTATGAATCTATGAATAAAGTACAGTTTCAGGTATTCCTCTGATGATGATATTGTTCCTTTGAGATCTTGCTTCCAGGTCTGTTATTTTTGCTTGTAAGTTTTGTATTTCTTTGTCATGGGCATCAGTTCTTTGAGAAATAGAGTCTATTTTTATTTCATTTTCTATTATTTTGGACTCAGATTTTTCCATTCTGGATATTATTTGGCTGAATGAGTCACCAAAGGTTTGAAATTGTAATGATAAGTCCTTTATTGCTTGCTGGATAGGTAATAAGGCAGATATTATGTCTTCCAGATTAGCTGGCTGGTCTGTCTTGGATTTATTTGTAGTTTTTAGACTTGTCAGTTTGTTTAGTCATCTTTTGTCTTTTTGAAGTTGTGTCTTTCTCAGGTGAGGCTAATACTGAGAATTTGGTCTTAGTTGTTGTTGTTTCCATATTATTTTCCTCTTTTGGCATCTTGCTGTATAATGTTTTACCAATCTTGCAGTCAGATGCAGGGCCTTAGTAGCACATGACTGTTATTCAGAAATCTTAGTTAATCCTGCTGTTTCTAAGCTGAATCTGTCACTTTATTTCCTCTTTTGTTTGCTGGATGATATTAGCAGTAAAAATCTACAGTTATTTCTGTATTATTAATTCTGTGTTGCCTTCTGTCTTTTTTTTAATCCAGGGTATATCAGAGACCTAGGTGATAGCAGTGCTCACAGAACAGTGGCCATTTTGAACTCCATACTAAAAGTCAGTTGTTGTTTTAATTTTAACACTGATGAAATCGAATATCACACTCAGGACGACAGTCGAGAACTGTAGTAGGAACTTTTTTCCCAACTAAAAACTGAGGAACTCCCTAGGACCCTTAGATAAAATCAGCCATGGTTCCCTCTGAACATCCAAGATGGACACCTGCAAAACCTGTTCATATGTGCTGTCAGCCAGATCTTCACCAGCCTCCAACACAGTTGTGGCAGAGAACTCCAACAACACAGCCTGGTGGACCTCTGGATTTGTAAAGACCTCGAGAGAAACACCTGGCAGAGGCTGGACAGCAGAAGATTCTGGTTGTAACTTTTTCACCTTCTTCTTCCCAAAAAGCTGACCCTTGTGGTGGGAGAGTCTTTCCATTGTATCTTTAGGGAGAAGCTTAAGACACTGGTTCTAAGATACAAGGAAAGGGAAGAGTTTTTTGGGATGAATGCCTAATAAATAGAACAAGACATATGGTCATGAGAAGCTCCTAGGCAAAAAAGACACTTATCATGGCAGTCTTTGTGGGGAATCTGTCTCCCACACTGGCATTTAGCCTTCCTGGATGACATTAACCTCAAGGATCACAAAAAAGCAAAAAAAAAAAAAATCCCCAACAGGGCACTTATCTGCAACTGCAAAGATGTCAGCAAACAGGTGTAGGTAGTCACTGAAAAATGAAAATATGTTCAACTGGCAAAAATGGACACAGGTAAACAGACTGATGGTGAAAATATCCTCAAAAGACAAACTCAAGCTTATGCTGCTTAATGCCAGGAGTCTAAATCAGAAACTGCACTCAGTGGAGGCACTTCTTACTTGGGAAGATGTCAATGTTTGTGCAACCACAAAAACATGGTTTAGGGCCACAGAGAGTACTCCAGCTATGAAAAGCTATTATACTCTTCACACCTGCAGGCCGCAAAAAGAATGTGAAAGAATCAAAGGAGGAGGTGTATCCAATGTCATAAAAGACAAGTACACCTCGAGTGTTCAGCAGCACGACTCTTTAGAGTTACTACAAGTCCAACTAACTATAGGAAAAATGGTTTACTATCATTATTTCTAATCACACTATGTCGACCGCACTATGTTCGACAATGGAAAGTCGAACACAGCAATGTCAAACTTTAAAAGCAAGCCTAGGAATGGATTTTAACATGGGTCGAGATAGGGGTTCACTGCTATTGCCGAACTTACGAACCTTGCCCCTATCTTGACCCATATTAAAACCCATTCCTAGGCTTGCTTTTAAAGTTCGACTTTCCGTTGTCGAACATAGTGTGGTTGACCAAGTGTGATTTGAAATAATAATGATAGTAAACTGGAGAAATTCCCCTTCACATCATTGTTAGCTACAGGTCCACCAACATGAAAACCACACAGTGCATTCATGGACCTACTCGAGTCAATCATAATACAGCCAAGCAACCTAGTCATGGGTCCCTGTAACTATCCTTCCATCAAATGGAATACAAATATGAGCTCAAGCATGCTCACCCTAAGGATCCTACACTGTGTAAACACTAATGATCTGGAACAGTTAGTTTGCACCCCTACAGGTGCCACAAATGTCTTTGACCTAGTACTCACCAACATTGGAGATTTCTGCACCACCCCATTTGTAAGACCCTCATTAGTAATATCTGACCATAAATCAGTCACATTCAGTATAACAATCATACCTAACCCTCCCCCCTGGATATAAAAGGTGTAAAAATCTCTGCAAAACAAACTATAGCCTCCTAAGTAATGGCATATATAGTTTCAAACCTACTGCCACCACTGACAGTAAAGACTCCTATATGGAAGTGTAAACAATGGGCCTGTATAAACACCTTTATAAGTGTATAGCCTTAACTGTACCAGAACAGATCAAAACTTGCTCATGAAAAACAAAGCCACCATGGTGGACATTTAGAATAAATACAAGAGAAAGAAATTGATGTCCAGAAATAACAGAGCACCGTCTCAGCAGAAGAACATCCGCCATAGCTTGAACAAGCAAAGTAGACATCTTGTAAAGTCCTCTAAAGTTAATTACAAAATTAAATTAGCATCCATAGCTAAGGATAATCACAAGGCATTCTTTAGCTATGTCTGTAATGTAAACTGGAAGGCCTGGCATTGCACCAAATTCAGAGTGGACAATTCCAGTCATACTGAACCTGAGGATATAGCCAACCAGTTAGCACACAGGTTTGGCAACAAATTCACACCCCTGTCTTCACCAATAATACCGGTCAACAGTTATCTGCCTATTATCTCCAAATAACTTGTCATAAGTGCTCTCATCAATGCCACAAATACAGCCACTCTGGGACCAGATAACATCCCAGGCTGCTTACTAAACAGTCTAAAGCAAGAGTTAGCAGAACCACTGGGTACTCACTTCAGCCCCAGCCTAAGCACCAGCTTTTTCCTAGTAGATGGGAACATAGCAACTGTAATACCCTTGCACAAAGGGGGTCCCACAACTGACCCAGAAAACTATACACCCATAAGCCTGACCAGACTTGTCTGTAAGGCCGTGAAGAGAATCATCTTGGACCTTATCAACAAGGACATAGGTGACCTTCAAACTCTTTACCCGACCCACTTTCTCTTTGTCTAGGGCAGATCATGTCTGTTAAACCTAGTGGAATTCTTTAATAGTGTCACCAAAGCCCTGTATTAAGGCAAATCATTACATACTGCCTGTCTCGACTTGCCCAAGGGCTTTGACACAATCCCCCACTGAGGCATCAGTGCAGAACTCACCCACATGGGGATTAACACATATGTTATTACATGGGTAGCAAACTGGCTCACCAACAGAATGCATACAGACATAGGTGGGGATTCCACCTCTACCCGCGGACCTGTTACCAGTGGTGTCCCACAAGGGTCTGTGCTGGGCCCCCTACTGTTTAGAATGTAATCTTCAGAAAATCAGGGGAATAAAGATGGCCTATGGCTAGACAAGTTTGCTGATAAGGGCAAACTGGGTGCAATTATTGAATCCCCAGAAACTGTCAGTATACTACAAAAGGTGCTTACATGCATAAATGATTGTTGCCAAAGCCACATACTTAAAGTGAACCAAAATTAATGCTGTATTATCCATTTTGGCAAAGGAGAAGGTTGTGCAAATTACACTATTGGTAATAACCCCCTTGTTCTAACCCAATGGTGAAAGATTTGGGAATCTAGGTTGATGGCAATCTCACCTTTGATCACCATGTGTCCACAGTGGTAATGAATGCCCTTTACACTGCACACCTCATAAGTGAGGGAATAACATCCAAGACTTAGGATGTAAGAACTCCACTGTACTCATCCCTCATCAGACCAGTAAAAGAGTACAATGTTCCCTTTTGCATGTACATCACCAGACACCTGCAGCAGCTGTTGAGATCTCAGAGATTTCTCACTAAGAAAATCCAAGGCCTCCAAAACATGACCTACATGGAAAGACTAAAAGTCCTGTCACTGTACTCTGTATCCTACAGGCTGCTGAGAGGTGACTTTTGGCTAGCCTATGGAACAGTCTCAAATCCTGCCTTAAAGGAAATGCTGCACCTCCCCAAATCACATGGGACAAGACTTACTCACTCTACGGACCTTAAATTAGCCTGTGTCATCAACAGGACATGCTGGAGAGACAGATATGTCTCCCAGAGATTGCCACTCCTAAGGAACGAACTCCAAATTCATGCAAAACTGATCTCCTTGATGACCCTACTTAAGGGTAACTGGGACAATTGCATGAGAAATCTTAGATTTAGCCCAGGGGTTTCACCTATGTCACTCTTAGACATAGTCAAGCAGTGCTGATCATGGATTTGCAAATATGGACTACAAATCTTGGTCTATAAGGGAACAATGGTACAGCCTGGGTAGGCTTGACAAGGCCCTAGGGTCAATAGCCTAGTAACTGCTTATGAATCTTTGAACTTAGGGCCTTATGGTAGTAGTCATTATCAATCTATGAAGCTATGAACCTATGCAGGCCTGCCAACATCTTGTCACACACATGGGCTGCTGATACAATGTACTATAAGTTCAGCTACAGTCTTGTAAAGGCAGAGTTGTGTCATGGTGCTTGCATTAAGTACTGTGTTCTGTAATCTGTATACATAGATAGGTAGGGTGTGTGTGCTTGACATTAAAGAAAGCCTTTTACCACAGTATGTAGGGCACTGTTATTACCATAGTCTCAATGGAGACTGCTGATGTCATCAGCTATATCAGATGTCTGGATATGTAGTCATCCCACCAGAGCATGGTCAGGCACTGGCCTGGAGGTCAGGCAGACGTCACCTCATCGTATACCAGACAAATGACAGTGACATGGTGTGAAGGCTGCCAGTCCAGCTAAATAGAATTTTGTAAATAATCCTATGTCATTTGTAAATATTAATGTGATCCACATGCAGGTCATATGAGCATAACATGTACAAAGAGTCATATTATACAGAACTTTATTGGCCTGGGATTTCCAGAGATGTAACAGGGTACTGCAGGACCTGTGAGCAGAGCCAAAAGGTAGGCAAGGCAGGAGACAAGGTGAAAGCTCCTTTTATGCCTTTGCTTATGATTGAGGAGCCATTTCAGAGGGTAGCTATGGATATTGTATGGCCTTTGAGTACCTCAAGTTCCACAGGGAAAAATTATATCCTGGTGGTAGTAGATTATGCTACCAGATACCCTGAGGCAGTAGCTCTGAACTCCACTGAGGCAGAAATGGTGGCAAATGCTTTGTTAGAGATGTTCAGCAGGGTAGGTTTCCCAAAAGAAATACTGACTGACAGAGGTGCCAATTTCATGTCAGACCTGCTGGCTTGTCTGTGGAAGTACTGTGGGGTGAAGCACCTAAAGACCCTGCTGTACCATCCCCAGACTAATGGTCTTGATGAGAGGTTAAACTTTACACTCAAGGCCATGCTATAGACATTTGCAGGCCAGTTTAACTCATTACATCTGAGTGACGTTGCCAGGTGCATTTGTAGTTAACACCTACTGATGCATCTAGGCATCAAATATTTCTTGTTCATATTTGCATGAATAGTTCCAAACAACATGCTATGTACAAGGTTTTAAAAACTTTCATCTTAAAGCTTACACAATAGCAAACTCAATTGCATTAATATTTGACCTCGGTCTAGTGCAGGTACATAGATATTAACTGTTGTTTTTATGCTATTAATTTATATAGACATAATTTCACATTTTTCTAAATATCTGAACAACCAAGTTATACAGATGGAACTCCTTAGCCTCATATGAAAGCTCTCAGCCAGATTAATAAAATGCTGCTGACAGTATGTGTGTAACTTGAGTGGCTGCTGAGATATTGCAAGTTGTCTACAAAATATTGCAAATGTAATAGTTAATGTTTACTGCAACTTATAAAATTCAGTTTAAGACCTAGAAACTTAAGTATACTACCACTATAAAAATTGTTTCTGCTGAAGAGTTTGCCATTTATACTACTTTCATAATTTGTATGGTTCCAGAGATATGAGCATTTGTTTGAAATGTGAGGACATAATTTGATGCTGTGAAAAGGCTTAGGCTCTGCCCATTGAGAGTTACAGTACAAACTTTCAGAGGTCCATTGGAGTGAATGAGTTAAGAGTGACTGGGACAAATATTTACCCCATCTGTTGTTTGCTTACAGAGAAGTTCCCCAGGAAGCCAAAGGTTTTTCACTCTTTAAGTTGCTGTATGGGCATAGGGTGAGGGGGCTTCTAGACTTAATTTGAGATTAGTGGGAGGGTGAATGTGAATCCCACAAAGAGTCTGTTGTGGCATATATCCTAAACCTCAGGACAAGGCTCAGGGAACACATGGGCTTGACCCAGGAGAAACTGGCAGAAGCCTAACAGCAGAAAAAGGTCAGGTATGACAGGAATGCTTGAGCTAGAGAGTATGCTATAGGGCAAAAGGTAATGGTTCTCATTCCTGTCATACACAACAAGCTGCAGGCAGCTTGAGAAGGACCATACAAGGTGGTAAGGAAGGTCAGTGATGTTAACTACATGGTGGAACTGCTACGCTGGAGGCAGAGGCACAAATTACACCATGTTAATATGATGAAACCATACCATGATAGGCAGGCAGTTTGTGCTAAGTATTTGCAGTGGATTGCAGCAGGAGTCTGAGGGAGATCTGATGACTGATCTCCTCAGTAAGGCTCAGACTGACACATCATTGGAAGGAGTAGCAGTGTCCCAGCAGTTATCTCCTACCCAGGTTTGAGAAATCCGAGCAGTGTTACAGGAGTTTGGAGACATGTTCACTGGGAAACCAGGGTACAGCCATCTGGTGCAGCACCATGTGGATGCAGGACCCAAAAGGACTATTAGGCAGGCCCCTTATATGGTGCCTGAGAGAGTCAAACCGACTCTGTGGGAGGAGATACAGAAAATGTTGGAACTAGGGATAATTCAGGAATCCAGCAGTCCCTGGTCCTCCCCAGTGGTGTTGGTGCCAAAGAAGGATGGCAGCACCTGGTTCTGTGTGGACTCCAGGAAATTAAATAGTCACAAAGAGTCAGATGCTTACCCCATGCCTAAGAAAGATGAAGCCCTAGAGCATCTGGTTAGGACTAAGTATCTTACCACCATTGATCTTACCAAGGGTAACTGGCAGGTGCCCAAGACCACCAGTGCTAGAGAGAGGCCAGCCTCTGTGACTCCTTTTGGCTTGTATGAGTTCACAAAGATGCCCTTTGGGATGCAAAATGCCCCAACAACATTCCAGAGGCTGGTAGATCATATCCTAGTAGGAGAAGGAAATTTTGCCCTTGCTTAACTAGATGGTATTGCCATCTACAGTCATTTCTGGCAAGAACATCTTCAACATGTCAAGGAGGTGCTGAGTAGACTACAGAGGTCAGGGTTGACCATTAAGCCCAGCAAATGTCAGGTGGGTATGGCAGAGGTCTCCTACCTGGGTCATAGAGTAGGGAGTGGTAAAATCAGACCAGAAACAGCCAAAGTGGAAGCCATTCAAGCATGGCCTGCACTTGTTATCAAAAAGCAGGTGAGGGCATTTTTAGGGACAGCAGGGTACTACAGAAAGTTCATCCCAGTCATAGTACCATAGCTGCTCCCCTCACAGACCTGACAAGGAAAAACAGGTCAGATAAGGAAGTGTGGACCTCAGCATGTGAGCAGGGATTTCAGAAGCTTAAAGAAGCTTTGGGAGGACCCCCTGTGATAGCCATTCCAGATTACAGCAAAGAATTTGTTGGGCAGGTGGATGCTTTCAACCATGGGGGTAGGGGCTGTTTAGCCAGATTTCTTCAGAGGGAGAAGAGCACCCAGTGGTTTATCTTAGTTGTAGGCTCCAACCTAGGGAGAAATGCTATGCAGCTGTAGAAAAGGAATATTTAGCTATAGTGTGGGCACTGCAGAAACTTCAGCCTTATCTGTATGGAAGGAAATTCACTGTAGTTACAGATCCCAATCCCCTAACATGGTTACATTGATCCAGCCAGTAAAATGCCAAGTTGCTAAGGTGGAGTCTAGGGTTTCAAGCATTTGATATGACAGTGCAGCACCGCAGTGGGGTTAGCAATCCAATGCAGATGGGCTCTCAAGACAGTGAGTAGGGTAAGGTATTCCCAGATAAGCTCAATCCTCTCAAGCAATGTTTCTCAAGGGTCACTTGAAAAACTAGCTTGAGTTCTCGGGGGGGGGGGATTGTGAAGGCTGCCAACCCAGCTAGACAGAATTTTGTAAATAGTTCCGTGTCATTTGTAAATATTAATATGATCCACAGACTTGCCTTACAAATGTAACAGAACTTTGTTATGATTGAACTATATGTTATGTGCTGAGCTTCAAAAATGTAACCACAGTGCACTCTGCTGGAGAAGAGCAAAAATGTGTATGGACTATATGCCTGGGCAAATGTATGTTTTCATAGCAGAAGTTGGGACATACAGAGTTAACTTGTAAACTCTGTGAAAATAAATAAAGAATTTTACGAGTGTGTTTACCAGAACTAGAAGACAGAATGCCCGCAGCTGGAAATTCTTTCTATTGTTTGAGACACAGATAATTATAGGTTTCAAAGGTAAAAATATTTAACAGTTTTATGATTCCCAGTTCCAGGCAAGCCTCTAAGAGATAAGTGTCAGCATCTGAGAGATAAGTTTTTTTCATGGGCACATGTTAAATATTAAGTTCCTGTTGGCCTAGAAGCTAAGGCAGAGGTGACAAGAATGATGTCATCTGAGATGACCCAGCAATAATGTGTATTTTTAATTTAATAAGAACTATCTCTCAGAGAAAGTCAGGGCATTTTGTATTTTGTTCTGGACCTGTATGCCTCTCTTCAGCACTTCTCATCTATATCTGCCTGGCTCTGTAAGTAAGATATTTAGGGCATAGTATCTCTTAGAGATAGATAGGAATATAGCAAGAGTAGTCTAGATGTTTTCTGTACTTATGTGAGACTGTTCTGAAATGTTGTTTTAAAGTGTTTCCTGTGATTCTGAACTCTATTGCCACTGTGTTGAGTTAATGAGTATTGTCTTGTGCTTTTATTATTTATTATTAAATATTTTAAAATGTTTTAATTGTGGCTGGTTTTGTGCAAGATATTTAAGCTCTTAGCATACTTGCATATGTATTTGGGGACACTATACAAGCCACTCCAATAGCCTTCAAGTCTCAGTTACACTTACAATTTGGATAACAGTAACATTGCACAGTAGAATTGATCACCCTTTGGGAAGGGCCTTAAGCAGCTGATAAGTAAGTAGTGGTTGGTGGCAGTGATAACTACCTTTTAGTCTGGGCAGAAGGGGGCATAGCTAGTGAACCTGTGCCAGCCTTTTCCAGGAGTGTCTGTGTGTTGGTATATAAATCAAATCTCAGTGTGTGTGTGTGCCAGCTACTTGGGCAGGGACATGAAGAACTGGTGGGACAGATAGGGTGCTGGAGGTTTTGGCTTGACCACTCAGCTTAGATCTTAACCCTATAGTTATGCCAGTCAGGAGTCTTATTGAGGATCTGGAGAGAGAGAGAGAGAAAAACCAGCCCCAGACTGACTGTGATCCCTGTATGCTCTTAAGGGAAACTGTACTTTACAGTGTGTGTACTTGTCATCCTCCCAGTGTGCATGTCCGTCACTAGTGTTAGTGGTGAGGATTGAGGTTCTTCAATTACTGGGACAGTGCACATGCATCACACATGGCTTTTAATCTATCCACATACATCATGGCATGATTTGTAGCCACTGTGTTATCTTCCTGAGAAAGCCCCGTGGTCTCTCCAGGTGCTGCATGTGTTTGTAGAGGTACATGCAAAAGAGACCATTATACTGTACTACTGTTCTGATGAGGTTTGACTACAGTGCTGCCATACAATCCTAAGATCTGAATATGATGCTGTGACTTATGATGTACACCATACATTTGTCCTGGAAGATCATTAAAGAGAAGGTAGAAAGTAATGATACACGTTGGAGATTCTTACAAGAGGATTCATTATAACATTGTGAAAGTCTGAGGCTATCAACTGTCTAACTTTCCAAGGTCAATATAAGTCAAAAATACAATGACCAGTTCAACAACACAAATGCAGATATACTAAGCACTAAGTTAGCTATGCACCCTGAGCATCACACTTAGCTTTTGTATCCCTGAATCCAAAAGATAGAAACAGGGATATGACACAGTTATCATCACTTATACAGGGTGTTGTGGGGGGAGGGGGTCAGGAAGCTTAGGTTAACACAAATGGTCAGTGAGAGTGTGTGTGTGATTAGGAAAAAAAGAAGGCAGACATTGGAATAAAGTAACGAATGGCCAGTGAGAAACTGTAATGGTTGTGTGTGTGTATGTAGGGGTCCTCCAGGTGAAACTGGTGTTTGATTGAATGCATGAACACAACCAAGCTCTGTGCTAGCTCTACTTCTTGGTCTGTTGTGCAGGTGTGAGCCATGCATGGTAGAGGTGGCAGTTCATCATTGTAGTCCCCGGCCAAGAGAACTGGCTCTGTCAGGAGTTGCCCTGGCATGTCTATGCCCATGGTCAGATGCAGTGCTGCTACCCGAACTTGAATGATGTCTGCTGGACAAGCACCCTAAAAGGGGACACCCAAGACCATGACCTCATGGCCTGCCACATCTGGGTGTGGACAGAAGACTCACTGATGGAGCAGTGGGACTACTTCCACTACGGGAGTATGATAGGTCACTGCCACATTGGCTGACTGCAGATGATGTGGCTGACCTATGCCCATGAGGATACTGTTCCCCTCTCAGCAGACGTTCCATCACAGACACTGCTCGTTCCATGACAGACACCCATTGATCCATCACAGACACCCCTGTTCCAAAGTGTCATTCCTCTGATCCACTGAATTGGCAACATGGTATATGCAGTCACGCATGTCAGACTGTGCCACATCTATAAACCTGAGCATTTGTCTGGAGCACCTATGGAAACATGCCTGTGACTCTATGATAGCCCTAAACATACATTGAGTGGCACGGGAAGTGGCACCTGCACCAGGTGTTGAAGGGACAACAGGCCCTCTCCAAGCACCCCTATCAATCTTTCTGCATTGCACCTAACCAACACTTTGGCTATAGACAGACTCAACAGGCAATGAAGCCACAGTAGCCACACTTTCCTGATCAATGTCCTCACCCTCCACCTGTCCAATAACTATGGCCTCAGTGGATGGGGTAGGTGTAGGCCTACTGGCTGTGTCCACTGGAAATGCAGGGGATGGCTGTATGTCAACCTCTGTGTCATATTCAACCTCTGCACCCCCCAACTGTGCCTCAGTTTGGCCACCATCATCATCAGAGTCTGTGAATTCCACTGACATCATGTGGCATAGGGGCCACACTCCTGCTCTCACAATCACCTGTGATAAAAAGCATGAAGCACAAGAATACATTAATACTTTTATTTATTTATTTACATTTGCTGACCGAGAGTGTCTGACTGGACGTAGGTCCATTTTCAGCGGAGGCCCAGGGAAAAAAGCTCCACAGTTAAAATATACAGACAGTAGTTACACTGGATTTACATAGCAATTAACAATTTGATCAACATAGCAATTAACAATTACAAACATAGTTACAGATGAAGAACATAGTACATCAGTAGACAACTAGAATCTTTAACATCTGTGAAGTACATAACAGACATTAACAATTGTTACAATAAGAAGTTCCTGCTGTATAATAAGCAGTTAGGCTTATGAGCATCTGAGCTTGCTATGATCAAGGTAGTTAGTGGGGTGGAAAGAAAGGTAGTGGATGGATAGGGTGGATGATATTAGAGGGGGAGTTGCAAGGGCATAGCCAGCATGTTTTAGGTGCACTTTTAGTAAAGTTTTGAAGTGGGTGCATGATGGTATGGAGGTAATTGTGGGTGGGAGGGAGTTCCATAATTTGGCTATGGTGCAAGAGAATAGTGCTTCTCCAGCTGAGTTATTGGCTTTAGTGACCTGTAAGTGATTTTTCTTGCTGGATCTTAGTGGTCTGGTGGTGCGATAGGGATGGAGTAGATTCTGGAGGGATGGGACTTTTAGTGGATGGCTTACTAGTTTGTGAGCGAGTGTGAGTTGATACCATTGAAGGAGGTGAGGGAGTTCAAGCCAGCCCAGGTCAGCAACTGAGACAGTGGTGACTATGGTAGGATGCCCCTGTGGTGAATCTGGCAATTTTGTTGGTGAATCTGGTGATTTTGTTGTAGCAGGTCTCGAGCTTGTTTAGATTGCATTGCCTTAGGTTGGTATATATTGGAGAGACATAAAGTAGGGTGGAGATAAGCTGGGAATTTGCTACTGAAATCTTTGCTGCTTTGGGGAGAAGTTGCTTATTTCTGCATAATGCTCCTATTTTTTTGTGGACTTTTTTTATGGTCATGGATATGTGAATGTCAAATTTTAGTTTATTGTGTATTTCCACTCCTAGCAATTTGGTGTGTTCTGTTGGGTGTATAGTGGTGTTGTCTTTTGCTGTGATGTTAAAGTGAAAGTTGTTTTGAGTATATTTGGTGGGTTGGAAGATGAGTAGTTTAATTTTGTTTGGGTTGAGTATTAACTGGGCATCGGATAACCAAGTTTCAACAGAGGAAAAGGCTTCTTGTATGACTTTTTGCAGTCTGGGTAGGGACTGGGCTGAGCAGATGATGGTTGAGTCATCTGCATATTGTATGAGTGTGCCATGTTTGGTGACAGATGCTACATTATTGGTGAAAATAGGGAAGAGTAGGGGGTCCAAGGATGGATCCTTGATGAACACCTATAGAGACAGGTAGTTGGGGAGATATGTCATTCTGCCATACAACGGATTGTTGGTGGTCAGACAGGTAACTCTGAAACCAGTTGGTGACTGATTGAGAGAAGGATAGGTTACTGAGGACAGAGATGAGTTGTTTGTGTGGGACCATGTCAAATGCTTAGCTAGGTCTAGGGACGTAGCAGAGGAGAGATAGCCATTGTTTTTATGCTGAAGCATAGTGTTAGTAAAGGAGAGTAAGGCAGTGGTGGTGATATTGTTTAGATTGAAACCATGCTGAGTATTGGAAAGGAGGGGAATTATATGTGATACTTTCCATAGTGTGGGAATGTAACTTTCTGACAGAGATCGGTTAATCAAGATGCATACCGTGTAGGCTAGAGCATCAGCTGCAATTTGTAGGTATTCACTTGGGAGGTTGTCTGCTGCTAATTTGGTGGGCTTAATGTTGGAGTTAATGTTAGTTTTTTATGTTGGAGGTAGGAACAGGAGAAAAAGAAAAGACAGTGGAGAGATTACTAGCTAAAGGTGTGGGTTGGAGGGGAAGGGATTGTGTTGTCTAGCTAGTGATAGTATGGTTTGTGTGAAGTGTGTGTTGAATGAGGTAGCAATATTTTTTGGAGGAGTGAGGGATGTTAGGAGGAGGGGTACTGACTTTACCTGGGTGGAGGATGGAGTTTATGGAGGACCAGAATTGTTTGGGGTTGGGTTGGGAGGAGTCTAGGGCAGACTGGTAGTATTGGAATTTGTCCTGTTTTATTAGCTTTTTGACTCTATTGGGTAGTTCTAGGAATTTCTGTCTAGTTGAGGGGATTTTGGTTTTGCACCAGTGCTCCCAGGCTTTATCCCTGTTTTTCATTTCTGACTTAGTGGTTTTCTGTAGCCATGGGGAGGGTTTTGCTTTGGTTCTGGAAAGTCTTATGGGGGAGTGGTAATTAAGGATGCTCAGGAAGGTAGTATTAAAAAAATTCAACTGCCTCATCAAGATTGAGGTACTTTTAGAGGGTGCCAGTTACATTCTTTGAGGGATGAGATGAATGTGAGTGGGTTAAAGTTTAGTTTTTTACATATTTGATGGTAGATGACAGGTTTAGCTTGGTATAGGTGTTTTTTTTAAGTAGGAATGTTGGGGAGTGATCACTGAGGGTATCTGATAAGCAGCCTGCTATATATGATTGGGGGCTCTTACTGACTAGTATCCAATCCAGGGTAGTGTGCTTGTTGGAGTTTTTATTCATCCTGGTTGGTGACTGGACTAGTTGGGTGAAGCCATGAATATTTAGATGATGGGTTTGATGGTTGCCAGAACAGGATTGCCAGTCAATATTGAAATCACCTAAAATTATAGTTTCTTGGGGGAGATGGTGGGTAGACCAGCCGAGGAGGTTTTCTAGTGGAGGGATGTTTTGGCCAGGTGGGAAATAGCATCCAATTATGTTGATGGTTTTATTTTGGTTTATTTTGAGGTTGGTATATATTATTTCTTCATTGCCTATTTGTGGAGCTAATGATTTTAAGATCTGGATGTTTAGATGCTGTTTAAATATTATAGCTATGCCACCTCCTTTCTTGTTTAGCCAGTCTACTCTTAGTATG
This sequence comes from Protopterus annectens, assembly GCF_019279795.1. Lineage (NCBI taxonomy): Eukaryota > Metazoa > Chordata > Ceratodontiformes > Protopteridae > Protopterus > Protopterus annectens. The sequence goes on along the minus strand of NC_056750.1, from coordinate 824,770,844 downwards.
CTGTAACCAGTAGGGAGGATTTGTTCACTGGTAATGTGAGGTTTTAGCCAGGTTTCTATCAGGATGACTACATCTGGGGAGTGCAAGTCTATGGTGGCATGGAGTTCATGGACCTTGTTGGATATACTTCTAATATTTAGGCTTAGTAGAAGGACATCACTTGGCTTTCTATTGGCTCTGCTTTAGGAGTTGTGGTTTCTAGTCTGATTATGAGGAGTGGGGTTGGAGATGGTGGGGCCAGGGTTGGGGTGGATGTCTCCACTTAGGGCTAGTTTTGATATGCATGAGGTTATAGTTTTCTCAGTTTTTGAATGTGTTTGTTTATTAGGGAAATTTTATGATTTTGCTCTGTGGGTAATAGGTATGGTGGGAGGGTTACTATGTTAAGTTGTATGGTTAGTTGCATGGATGATTTTTGTTTGAGTAATATAGTTGATAGAATATGTGGGGGATGCATACGGATGGTTCTTGAGTTGGTGGGAGGGGAGTTGAGTGAGGGTGAGACATGAGTGGTGGTGTGAGTAGTAGTACAGTGGTAGTGGTTGAATGAGAGAATGATGGAGTTTTGGTAGGTTGTAAGATATGCAAGGAGAGGGCATGCAGTGAGCGTAGGTATGGTATGATTATGCATGTTAGCTGAGGAGGAGAGATAGTGTTGGGAAGATGGAAAAGGTAGTGTTGGGTTTAGTGCCGTGGTTGGTTGTTGGGAAGATGGGAGGGGTTTGCGTATGTAATAAAGTTAGGACCACTGGGAGCAGGAGGGAATTGGGGGCAGGGTGGAGAGCGAAGCAGGCAGAGACCCTGTTAGTTGCTCTTATGAGGGGGCTGGAAACAATCAGGTAACAGAGTAAACTGATAAAAGAACATATAATAGTGAATGTGAAGACTCAGGCAGGTACCCTGTATTTCCACAAACTATCAGTTAGCTGTGGCCCAGATCAGGCAGGCTTAGTAAGTTTTATGGCAGGGCTGAGCATAAAGTGCTCAAAGGGTGGTTGTAGTTTTAAAAATGGTGCCCTCCACAGGTAATATTTATTAACTTTGGGATTGGCTTAAGGTAATAAACAGGGAAGGGGGAGGGGGAGAACAAGGGTGTGAGCAGGCAGTTCTTTTGTATTGCTGCTAATGAGCTAAGATCAAGCAAAAACAAGTTTGTGTTTAAGAAACAATCAGAATTGACCAAGGACTGCTCTGAAACTGTAAATCATTTCTTAACCATTTCTCAGGTGGAAAAACAGGATAACCTTGTATCAGTAGGCTACTGTGGTCTCAGTTTAAATTAACAAACACACAACATTTATCAGTTATGGATACTATTTGCTAACAGAAGGGAATAAGAGAGGAAGTGGAAGATGAGTGTGTGTGTGTGTGTGTGTGTGTGTGTGTGTGTGTGTGTGTGTGTGTGTGTGTGTGTGTGTGTGTGTGTGTGTGTGTGTGTGTGTGTGTGGAGGGTGGGGGTCTGCTTACAAGCCAAAGCAGAGTGCTCTCCAGAGGAAAATGAATATTGGCTCAAACAGGTAGACACATACTCAAAGTTAACTTTAGTTGTTTGCAGACAGTTCAGACCTGGACTGCTCTTTTCTTACAAGAATGTTAAACGTGGTACCGCAGTTGAATACTTAAGAGTGGTGTTAGTTCTAGAAAAGAAGAGTACAGAAAGGAGTAAGCACTTTGAGATGGTAAAGCTATATTATAAAGATTATAAAAAACACACTGAGCAAATAGCTACTGCATACAGGAAAATATGTCTTGAATCACCTACTAGTATATGCGGATACTGAGCCAATTGGAAAAACACATCAGTGAAGAGGGACCACAGCTGACAGATATGCAATCACAGATAAAAATATAGTGAGCAGCACTTTGTCCTGGGTCTCAGTGTGATTCTATCCACCAGTAACAGCACAATTGTATAGAAATAATTGGACACCAGTATGAGCTGTCTGCACACAGCACATATACATGAATGACATTAGTTAACAAGGTGCAGCTATGGAAATAGACTACACTATTATACTAAAATCAACTTGGTGCAGACAAACACCATGCTAGCATGCCATAGTAACTTCCAGTAATAAAGCATAAATCATATTAGATGTCTAACACAATTCAACATAAATAAGTATATACAGTTGTAAAACACTTACTGGAGAGACACTGCACTCCTCATGGGGTCTGTAACAGAGTGGTTGTAGTTTTAAAATAAAAAAATACCTGCACTACTATAGTGCGATATATGCTAACAAACTAACAGTGCTGCTACTATTACAGACAGTGCAGGAATACACACAGCAGGTCTCAGATCAAAATCATAGACTACAATATTACTTTATATTGCTCAGCACTACTGACATAAAAACATTTGGCAGAAGATGTACTGTGCTGTACTCCAGACAATCCTGGAAGATGTTAAGCAAGAGGCAAGAGCAACATAATTAACAGCAATACAGGGGTTAACACATTTATGCTTGTATATTTGCATTAATGGTACTTTGAACATGAATGTGGCTGACATCTCCAAAAGTAAGTTTCTAACTGTAGTAACCTTCAATCCCCCCCAAAAAAACAAGACATGTTGATACCAAATTAACTTATTCATTTCAGTTGTTTTACTACAACACTATTCAATTGTTGAGATATCAAAGCTTACTTGGAAGCTCCTCCTGGGATGTGCTTGCTGTCTCAGAAGGTGTGCCCACATCCAGGACATGCTGTACTGCACTCTCCTGTGAGCTATCTGGATCTCTCAGATTGGCCAGGAACTCTTCCATGGGGGTTAGTGGTGGTTCTTTAGCAGGCCCCAATAACCATTTGGTCAGAGACTACTGCAGCTGCTCACCACCTTCCAAATGTTATCATGTCAGTGGTCCTGCAGTGCACCTGTTCATATGTTCTGCAGTGGCCTCTCACAGCATTAACATTGTGAACAATCTGCTGCCACATTCACATCCTATGGGCCATATCTTCCTGTCCCCTTTCCAGAAGAAAAGCACCATGTTGCCAAAACCCTTTGACTATGACTTGAGTTTTGGTATCATTGAAGGGAGGGGTTCCCCTAGACTGACATGCCTGAGTAGAATACTTGTAGGTGTCATAAAAGACAACAGACGTATAATGCACATAAGTATCACATAACTACAAAATAACTGTTTCCAGATAAAACAGAAAAGGTAGCCAGTCAGTATTGCCCACTGGAGAAACATAAAACAGCCCAGAGATGTGAAATACTAACAGGAGGCAGGATGAAAAACAAGGAGAGTAACAACATCAACATATCCTTGTTTGTGCTATAGCAGTAGCTCACCTTTGCTCCCTCCTAAAGAACAGTCCATTCTAGTTTGTGCCATAACAGTAAGTCATCCTTGCCCCTCCCCCCAAATAAAGAACAGGCAAATGACCCATTTTGCTAACAAAACATCTTTGAAATGCTAAAAGTGCAATCAAAGGATGTGTCCGTGACACATTTGTACATATTTATCATACTCACAAAACGACAGTCATATCTCCTGACACAACAACCAAACTTTTAGTTGTTACTATCGATCATTGCCTAAACTATGACACTCATATTAATACCACTATTAAATCTACTAACAAAAAGCTTGGCTCCCTCTACAAAATCAAGCCTTTCCTTACTCCTACAGCCAGAATTACCATTGCTCACACCCATCTTATCTCCACTCTCCTGTATACATCACCTTTATTCACAAACCTATCTAAAACTAACCTGAACAAATTAACTACCACCTACAATAATATAGCCAGATTTGCTACCAGCTCCCCTTTTAGATCTCACCATTGCCTAAATTTAAAACAACTTGGCTGGCTTGAACTTGATAATCAGCTTTTATCTCAGCAACTTATAATCACCCAAAAAATCCTTTACTTACCTGAAAAAACACCTATCCTTACCAAACTTATTAGTCCCAATAAAAATCTTTCTAACCTTCGCTCTTCACACATACTTTTAGTATCCATACACAAATCTAATAACAAAGCAGGTGACTCACTTTTCTCCTATACAGTCAGGAAAAGTTGGAACCTTCTTCCTAAGGACGTCACTATGATCTCCTCTTCCTCACTCTTCAAAAAGAAGCTCAAACTTCATCTTACTAACCACTGGCTCTGCCCATGCAGCACCCAGACTAAACTCTCCCCTCCTCTTTATCACTATTTCTCATGTCCTAAGCACATCCTCCTTCCTCTCTTCTCATTCCTTAGGTCACTTAAAATCTTACTATGAACTACCTTCTCCAAGCTCCTCATATTAGATATTACTTCTCCTTTCTACCTTACTTTTTCCAAACCTCTCTGCATTTCTCTCCCCACTTTCCTTGTGTCTTTTCTTCCACTATTACTTCCCTCCCTACTCCTTGTACTTTCCTAAAAAAAAAAAAAAGTTTGTGTTTTTTTTTTCCTTTTCTTTTTGCTGTATTGTTGTCACTTGTAAACTATTATCTATGTCTTTTTGTCTATACATGCCCAAAAACTTTGATTTGTTTTAAATTGACTGTTCTTTGTGGAGCTTTTCTCCCGGGCCTCTACTGAAAATGGACATATATCCAGCTAGACTAGCCCGGTCAACAAATGTTGAATAAAAAATAAATAAATCAAATAAATAAATAAATACAGCATTCCATTTTCATGTATTGGCAATCATGTGTACCTTTGAAATGGCTTGACAGACATGCCCATGCCATCATTACACTTCTAACTAATGCACACAGATAAAGTGTAAAAGCCTGTGCTTTACACTAGTCATAAATACATTCAGCATATGCAGTATGTAGGTGACAAACGGGGATCATACCTGCTATAGCTCAGTGCTCCTCTGTACAAATATATCCTAAAAAGTGTTTTTACACTCTTCCAAACATATACAACTCTCCTCACCATCATTTTGACTAGCTACACATTTACCTTTTTATAATGGTGTAGATTATTAATGGATTGTTATCTGTCTTTATCTCTGTTTCATAGATGCAAATTACAGCATAAGCATCTGCATTGCATGCTAATCTACCAATTCAACATGGTGGAGCTATTCAGCAAGCTATAAAGCATCCATTTAGACTCCATGCTGGTTTTCCTGTGGATATCAAAACTTTTGGAGTACAGACCGAGAAAGTCTGCACAGACAGAATGCTATGCCCTACTGCTGTTTTAATTTATTTGTATGTGCAAGAGGCTGAAGCCAATGTATTGCTGCTGCCAATAGGCCTAGGCCAGAAGGAGAAGAGTTGTCAGGCCACGTTAACTTATCACAACCTACACGACATTGAAATTGTAGAGAGCTACAGGGTAGATAAGTACATGCTACAGGAACTCTGCGACATATGACACCCTCAACTCACTGCCATAACCAACCGAGGGGAACCCATTCCAGTGGAGACTAAGGTATGTGCAGCCCTTAGAATATTAGCCACACGTACCTTTCAGAGACCAACAGGGGACATTCTGGGGGTGTCATAAGCATCAGCATCCAGGATTCTTCAGCAATTCCTGGCTGCTATGCTCCAACATGCAGTGAGCACATATATTTTCTCAGTAGTCCTGAGGAGAGGGCCAGAGAAAAGCAACAGTTGCAGCAGGTAGAGTAATACGCTGCAGTGCTGGGTGCCATAGATTGTACTTATGTAGAAATGAAGGCACCCCCTGGGGAACAGGGTAGACTCTACATTAACATAAAGGGCTACAACTCTATCAACTGCCAAGCCATGTGTAATGCCAAGGCAATCATCTTACACGTATGTGCTGGGAACCTTGGCAGTTACCACTACTCACAAATCTGACACACCTTCCAGATGTTTGCTATGCAGGATATCCCACAGGGTCATCTACTGGAGATTACAGGCTATGCACTGGAACTGTGGTTGATGACACCCATCAGAATTGCACACACACCTACACTAGAATGCCATAATGATGCACACACTCAAACCAGAAATGTCAAAGAGCATGTGTTTCACTTGCTGAAGTGATGGTTCTGGAGCCTAGATACATCTGAGAGAGTCCTGCAGAACAATCCACAATCATCACAGTATGTGCCATGTTACACAACATAATTCCAAGGAAACAGCTGCAGTAGGGTCAGCAAGGGAAAGGGGCAGACATCTCACCATCAATGCCAAGGTCACCACAGCCACAGGCAGATGAGGAGTCAGAGGGGGAACCACCATCTGCTGTGGGTGCAGGCAGACATACATGTGCTCAGTATGCCCTTGCATTGGCTAAGATACAATACATAGCACACTCACTCACTCACCACTTAGGGTCCAAAAACCTTCCTTCTACTCACATATATATAGTAACATCAATGCCAGGCAACTCACACAACCTTTACCTCCCAATGTATTATCTATGTCCTGCTTGTATCAGACAGAGTCAGTCCTGGACTAACACTGTGGCAACTGCTGCATCTACAAGGTAAGTCCTGAACCTGGAGTGTATTATTTCATAATATTATGACATATCTTTGTATTTCATCAGTTTTTACAGTAAGCAAGTAAAGGGTGGGGTATTTGTACAAACATTACCGTAACATGTAACAGCAGAGACTTATTTGACTTATGTCTGTCCATTAGTAAGTAGTAGGCCTCAGGCATCAAAATTCACACAGTCATACCTCTCAAAGGTACCGATGATCACTGCATGCCCTCAGTTTAGAAACATATATTTGTAATAGAAAATCATTGAAGAGAGACTTTAGAAAGGAATGATACACATTGCAGTTTCTGACTGTACAACCCTCACATGATCAATCAACAGGCAGGATGCAAAACAAGGAGTGTAACAAGGGCAGCATATCCTTGTTTGTGGCAGAACAGCTACTCACCTTTGCTTGCACCAAAACAACAGTCTATGCTTGCATGTGCCATAAAAGTAACATAGCTTTGTCCACCCTCAACAGAACAGTTGTACCCTTGTATGTGCCATAAGAGTAACTCACCTTTGCTCCCCCCACAAAAGAACAGTCTATTGCTTGTTTGTGCCATCCAACCTTGCCTTCAGTTGTTAGCAAATGCATATCATATTATTGCCAGGTGATAGCCTCCCAAGTTTTAAGACCAATGATATAGCATGGCTCACAGACTCCATGTCTCAGAGTAGTGGGCAGATAACAAATGAATGACCAGGAAACACAGAAAGGAAAGACAGAGCTATAAATATGTAACAGATAATCATATCAGGTTGTGTGATCACTAAGTGCACTATGTCAAAATATAATAATACATGTGAAAATAACAGTTCTATGGTATATATATTAGTGTGCACTCTGTTGTAGATGGTTGTGTGAAGAATGATGTCAGTTCTTTGGTGCAAAGCTGTTTGTGTAGCAAAGAGGGAGAAGGCGCCTATCTTGTTTACTGAAGGTGCATTGGAGTGAGAGTTGAAATCCAGACCTACGTAGACATAACTCATGTGTAGTAAGATTTTTTTACTCTGTATATGTCATAGATTGCTTTTCCTCATTTTAAATATTTCCCCTTTTTATTTATTTTCTATTATAATAAATAATACTAAAAACCTGATACAGAAAACACAATTTGCTGACAAATGAAGAGGAGGTTGGATGTTAATGAAACCGAGCCTGTAAGCTGTGCACTGCTTACTTGCATTTACAAACTTGACAGGCCTAAATGTAACCTTTTGTAAGGCTAATCTGACACACCCAGCTGATGTAAGCAATCACAGTTGCCATTTCTTTAACCTGACACACTCAATCACAGTTGTCATCCCTCTAACCTGACACACCCACCTGATGTAAGCAATCACTGTTGCCATCCCAGCAACACAAACACCGAGTGAGTGCTTACATGATGTGAACATCCATACAGGGATCCAACTTTTGGGATTCAGTAATTCTAATGAGTTCAGACCTCATTTGCATCTTCATCATGCTGACAGCCCTGACTCTACACAAAAAGGCAACTGTATTGCTGGGGAAACTGAAGAGCAGCCGAATGTTGAACACAGTCCATTTGTTCTTATTTTGAGCCTTTGCTCTAGCACACCTCTCCACTGTAAAGACTTTTGATGTCCTGCACTGTTTCTGGCCCTTTTCCCCCATTATTGATGGCTTTGTCCAGATGTCTTGTTGTAAAAGGTTAAGAGGTCTGCAGGACTTACAATGTGTACAGTTCACTGGGCGGCATGGCAGCAAAGCTGCATTCTGAAAAAAATGGTGTCCTTTCAATTTTCTATGCTTGTAAGAGCAATATTTTAAAAGTGTCCCTACTTCTGGCCCCTTTCCCTACCCCATTATTGATGGCTTTGCCCAGTTATCTTGCCCTAAGAGGCTGAGAGGTATGCCCTGTAGTCCAGTTCTGTGCATACCTCTCAGCTGTCCAGATAGATCTTTCCCTCATATTTTTGGTCTGCTCCTCATAAAATTTGTTATTTTCTGGCAAATTACTGGGATGATCTGAGGATTGACGTCACTAAATAATGACATACATCTGAGTTTCAGACTTTAAATCCTTTGGAAAATGCATGTTAACACAAACCCTGTTCTAGCAACTTCCAGGTTTCAGTGGCTGTATTCGAAAAGTTTTTGAATACAAACAGAACACCGGCATGGAGCCTACATGGTTGCTTCCTACCATGTTGAATAACTCTAGCCTCTATCCCTGCATTATTTGCATGCTAATAGGTTGCTTATGCAGTCTATTAGCATGCAACAATGTTTTACTGTGTCCTCGGGGTGTGCACTTCTTACACGGTGCTTACTGAATTTAAATTTTCCCATGCCATGATGCAGCCACAGTAAGAACACTGTGTAAGCCTTATTGAATTGCCCTGTTTATGGTCTACAAACCAAAGGTCAACAGACTATTCATGTTTGCAGCACCGCCGAGCCACCCTGTAATTATAACTCTGTCTAAACAATCAAAAATCTTTTCAATTCTTATTTCAAAGGTGAACAAGAACAAACTTTCTTTCAAAGCCTACAAATAACATCATAAATCTTGAATCAGAGCCATATAACATTTGCCAATGAAGAATGTTACTCCTATGAATGGGACCTTTTTATTTTGTAAAACAACATAAACTTTATTACTTGCCCTTTAGCTACATGCTAAAATAAATACAACACATAAGAAGCAAGACAGGCTATGTTACTTTTATAAACAGAATCTTTACTAGGAAATTCCTGAAATAATTAAATGAGCCATGCTATTACCTAATCATACATATTAGACAAATAATATGCTTATTAAATAGTTTTATCATATGAAAGGTCTTAATCTCATGAAACAGTAATTGAGAAGATCTAAGTAATAAGGCACCTGAAGGGGTGTGCTCAATTTTTAACCAAGTATATCAGAGACAATACATAGAAAAGATGAAGAACACAGTAGCAGAAGGAAAGTGTTTAAGTGTCATCATTTAATTTAATTATCTAAGACATATCTTTCTGAAAAATAAGCCTGAATAAATAATGAAACACAATATGAAATATGTGTTGATGTTTTTGCTTGCATTTGTATGTGTTGAAAGTGGTGAGCATAAGTGATGAGCAAGCGTGTGTGTGTGTGTGTGTGTGTGTGTGTGTGTGTGTGTGTGTGTGTGTGTGTGTGTGTGTGTGTGTGTGTGTTTGTGTGTGTGTGTGTGTGTGTGTGTGTGTGTGTGTGTGTGTGTGTGTGTGTGTGTGTTTCTTTTGGGTTTAGTGAGTTTGAAACATTGTGTGCAAGTACACTTCTTCATACAGCAGATCTCAAAATGCATTGGGTTCAAACACTGTAAGAAAATCCTCAAAAGCAATGAGCTAATAAGAATGTATTGCTATTGACAGATGGAGAAAACAGAAACTATCCATATCTGCATTCATAGCTGATATACTGAATCTTAAAAAGAAGCATTTTCACTAAATAAAGGCATTGATATTCAGAAAACTATCCAAAATAAATGAAAACATTCTGTATCTTAAATGTGTCAAATCTGTATAATTTCAGTGAAGGCAATGAGTATCCATGGGACATAGCACAAAATGTCATAGGGACGGCCTTTTACTAATTACTACTAGAGAAGTTGGAAGGCAGGGCACATGGCTGGTTTCACAATACCATCATTGGTCTGAATGATGGAAAAGAAGCAACATGGAGTGGCTACTTGCTGCATTAAGATTAAATGTTCACTTTTGTAGCCTACATTTTGCTTTTGTTATTAATAGAGTAAGCCATTGTATACAGTTTATATTCCTTGTTGTAATAGAATCAGAAGGTACCATGTGTTTCCAACCATATTGTCTCCCAAATGTTTCTAAAATCCCCCGTGCATGCGAGCGTGTCCCCCCCAACACACACCCACACACACACACACACACACACACACACACACACACACACACACACACACACACACACAAACAGCATAGCAGAAAAATGACTTAGAGATATAATACTTGCAGATCTTACAAAAATGGCAGCATGCCTGAACACCATATGATGTTTGACAGAAAAAACTTACCATAGGATCACTATAAAACTAATAAAATGTGAACATAGTCTGTGCAGACAGAAAGTCACTGTGACAGGAAATCTATAAACCACATACATTTTAATCACCTTCATCCTCACCTACAGCACTGTGTCTGTATGAAACATTTACCTAATGTTATGTTACAGTGTTTCTGAAATTTGTTAAGTTTTACAAAGTTGCTTACCTTCAAAAGTTCCAGTGACAAGTGTACATATTTAATGATATTTACATATAAAAATCTGTTTATATTTGCTCAGATTGCTAACATTTTTCCTTCAAAAATTTAACAAATTAGAAAATAAACATGCCATTTTAAGTAGCATTTATTTATTTACTATTGCTTTATGAGGTATATGGACTGATCTATTGAGTCTTTTCGGCCAAGACCCAAGATCAAATAGCAGAAAGTACATCACTGTCTTTCTAATAAAGAATGTTATATGTAGAATAAGTACATAGAAAAATTCAACACATTATGGTAAGAATGAATGTAGATAAGGCAAGATTAAAAGATCTGATCAGAGTGCATTGAGAAAAAAATAAAAATATATACAAAATTCAAGCTACGATATGTATCAGATAATGCAGTAAACTTCTATATACATTTGAAACACGTGAATAAGATGCCAAACTGAGTCTGAGAAATTTCTTTAATCTAGTCTATTACTCATGATCTGAGTTGGTAAGTTACCTAGCCATTGTCATGGTAGCAGTTGCAGATAGGTTATGTAAAGAAGCACTCTTTAAGTGCATCTTTGAAGCTTTTAATGGGTTCTACATTTCTGGTGTCTCTAAGCAGGTGGTCCCAGGTAGCAGGCTCCAGTCTAGAGAAGGCCATCTTACCTGCAGCAGTTTTAAATGGAGGGTGTATTAGACAGAAACTACTGTCCTGTGTACTTCTGAGAACATAAGGGTTATCTTGTAAAGGTAGTTTCACTTTTAAAGGGGGGCAGTGGCAATGTTTTAACACCTTGTAAATTATGAGTACAAGATGCTAAAACATGGCACCTTGTAAATCAGAGTACTTAGAAGAAAAGTGGCCACATGAGGCAGGGAAAGCCAACTGGAATTTTTTAGCAGTTGCAATAGTGCATATGCATGTCTGCTAACAATATTCATCTGCAGATTTTATTCTTGGCAGTGAATATTGTGGGCTGAATGCATAACGAGAAAAGGAAAGCATATTCTAGTCTCTGTACAAAAATATTTTTAGCAATGGAACTGAGAACAGTGGCAGAGGTGAATGATGTAACATAGTTTTAACTGAGCAAGGACTTTGTTAATTACAAAGTCTGTATGTGTGGAAAAGGCAAGATTAGGGTTAAGTATTAGGCCTAGGTGCCTCTGTTTAATGGCATTAGTTATTCTGTAAATGAAAAGATCTGTTAAGAGAATAGGAGGGAATCATGGGTAATTTCACTGCTGAGCAAGACCATGACATTGGTTGTCTTGAGATTGATAAGTAGGTTGTTAGTACTGGACCAGGAGGCCTGAGTGAAATTGTCCTGTAACTTGATTTGCAGATAAGAGTGGCTCATACTGGACCGTAGGAGCAGCATATCATCTGCAAACATTATTAGCTAATGATTTGGTAATTCTTGAGGGAGACCGTTAACAAAGATAGATGAGAGAAGAGAAAAGAATCTAGCATAGACCCTTGCAGTACACCTGCAATAAGTTCACTAGCTGTACAGGATGAGGCATTGCTATGGATTTGCAAAGTTCTGTCATTTAGATACGTGTGAAATCAGCAAATAGTTTTATCTCCAAAGCTGAATCTATTGAGTTTGTTGACAAGAAGGGCATTCTATTTTATTTATTTATTTATTTAAATTTTATGACCGGGGAAGTCCACTGGGCCAAAAAGAGCCTGTTTTCAGTGGAGGCCCAGGTAGAAAAGCTCCACAATAATTCCAAGTTACATTTCACATGTTACAAAAAGACATAGTTCATACAGCTAATTAAACATTTAGAGATAAGCTCCATGATATTTGCAATTGACTTGTCGCAATATTATAAAAATGAAAAGACATAATTCAGTACAGAAATGTCAACATTTACATAAAGTGAATATTTTTGTTATAAACTCAATTGTAGGTTTAACATTTCAAAATATATAGATACTAGCCATTAGTAGGGTAGGAAATTATTATGCATGGAGAGGGTAATAGTATGTTTGACATTGGAGAGTATAGTACAATAGATATTAGAGAGAAAATTAGTTTTTGGTAGGGGAGGGATTGTTTTGGGTAGGATGAAGTAATAGCAGAGGTAGTTGGATGAGTCAGTGCAAGGTGGAATGAGGGGTGGAGGGGTTTAAGTTGGAGCGTGGCAAGGACATTCCCGTTTGGAAGAAAGATGAGACAGTAGCTGAGATTTGAAATTTGTATGGTTAGGTAGGTTACATAGGTGTGTGGGAAGAGAGTTCCACTGTTTAGCTAAGGAGTGGGACAGCAGTAGATGGCCAGGAGGTCGTGCAGGTTTGTGGACCTGAAGGGGATTTTGGTTTTTGGATCTGAGTGAGCAGTTGGGAATGTAAGGTTTTAAGGAAGTAGTGAGAGCTGGGCAGTTGGCAGGTTTAAAGATGAGCTTGTGGGCAATGGTGAGTTGTAGGTAACTAAGGCAGTTGGGTAGTTCAAGCCAATTGAAGGTGAGGAGGGAGTGGCAGTGGTGGGATGCGTTTTTTGAATTGGTTGCAAATTTGCAGATCTTGTGGTAGCAGGATTCAATTTTGGACCAAAGGCCAAGATGGAAATTGGTGAAAAGAGGGGCACCATACATAAGGAAGGGGAGTAGGAAGGTGGATGCAAGAGTTTGATGGGTAGAGGGGCTTAGGAAGTGGTTGTGCCTGTAGAGGAGACCTAACTTTTGGTGGGTTTTCTTGATCATGGAGTGGATGCGGGTGTCAAATTTTAGTTCTTCTTCAATTATGATGCCAAGAAGCTTGGTGTTGGGAATGATTTCAAGGAGGGGGTTATTTTGGGTCTGTATGGTGAATGTGGATTTGTTAATGGTGTTTTTGGTAGGGGAAAAATCATTAGTTTGGTTTTATTTGCATTTAGTGCCATTGCATCCAGGTTTCTGTTTTGGAGAAGGCTAGTTGGGCTTTTACTAGGAGCTCGGAGGGGGAGAAGGCTGAGCAGATGATTGTTGAATCATCTGTATATTGGATGATAGATGAGTCTGGGATAGACTGGTGAAAGTTATTAATGAATAGATTGAAGAGAAGAGGGCCAAGAACAGAACCTTGTGGGACACCTGTTGGTATGGGAAGGAAGGAGGAGGTTGAAGTTTTCCATTGGACAGCTTGTTGCTGATTGGACAAGTAGCTGGAAAACCAGGCGATGGTGGTGGAAGAGAGGTTTAGGGTGGAGAGTTGGGATATAAGTAGGATGTGTGAGAAGGTGTCAAAGGCCTTTGACAGATCTAGGAATAGTTTGGATACAAACTTGCCTGAGTCACGTTTGAGGTTTATGGTTTCAAGAAAGGAAAGAAGGGCAGTCATGGTGCTGTGGCCAGGGCAGAAGCAGTGTTGGGTACAGAAGAGGATATTGTTTAGTGTTAGGTGTCCCATGAGTTGTGCTTGTATTGTTTTCTCTACTATTTTTGAAAGAGGGGAATGGATGGCGATAGGCCTGAAGTTGATGGTATCACTATTTTTGTCACCTTTGTGGAGGGGGACGATATAAGCATGGTGCCAGATAGAAGGGATGTATGATTCTTGTATGGATCTATTTATAAGAATAGAGATGGGACAGGCAATGCTGTGTGCAGATTGTTTGTGGAAGGTGGGTGGAAGGTTGTCTGGTGCATTGCGACAGGGTTTGAGTTTGAGGAGAAGTCTTTTTATAGTGCTTGTGGGGATGGGCTTGAGGCAGAAGGATGTGGAGGAAGGTTGATGATTGGGGTGGTGGTTGAGGCAGGAGGGGGTGGTGGTAGAGGAAGGGGGTGGGAAGGAGGCTGATTGTTTAACTATGCAGTCTATGAAGAATTAGTTGAATTGGCTGGCTGTTTCAAGGTTGGAGAGGTTGGGGTCAGGGCAGGGGTTTTCTTTGTTGCCAGGATGCAGCATGGATGAGATGGAGTCCCAGAATTTTTTGAGATTTGTTGAGTGCAAGGACTGGAGTTTGGATTAGTGGGCTTTGCTGTCTTTAATTATTATTTTTTTTTTGCGGAGTTTCATAGTTGCTTATACTCTAGGAGGGTTTTTATGTTTTTGATATTGTTTTAATTTTTTTGTCCCGTTGGTGCAAGGCTAGTTTAGTATCTTTTGATAACAATGGGCAGGGATTGGTTTTGATGTGTTTTGTTCGCGGGGGGGGGGGGGTGGGTGGCTTGCTGATTGAGAAGAGTTAGGAATGAGTGGTTAAAGTAGGAAATGACATAATCTAGAGGAAGGGTTTTTAGAGGGGACCAGTCAGCATGCTTTAAGCATTCGGAGAAAGTTAGAGGGCTGAAAGAGGAGAGGTTGTGGGTTTGGATGCAGTGGTGTTGTTTATGCAGTGGAGATGGGAGATGGTTGGCGAAGGTTGGTAGGTGATTGGTGGGAGGATCAGGTAATGTTCTGGCTTTGGTGATAAGGTTTGGGTGAGTTGTTAGGATCCAGTCAATGATGGTACCAGAGGTACCATCTTTATTTGGTCTGGTTGCAGACTGTATTATTTGGGAGAAGTTGTACAGGTTGATTGTGTGGGATGGGGCTTCAGAGTTAATAGTATTCCAGTTGATGCTGGTATCACCGAGTATACAGGTTTCATTTTTATATATTGGAGGAGAACCAGGACAGAATGTTTTCAAGAGTTTTGATATTATCACCAGGGGGAATATAGAGGGCAGTGATACATATGGGCTTTAGGTTGTTTATTTTTAGTAAACCTATTATAATTTCAGTGTTGGCAAAGGTTGGTATTTTATTGGAGTAAAGAGTTATGGTATGGGAGGTGGGGTAGATTATTGCTATTCAACCTCCTTTTTTGTGGGCTCTGTCATTGTGAATGATTTGGAAACTTGGTGGAAGGATTTTGCTATCTTTTATATAGATTTTCAGCCAGGTTTCAGAAATGGCAGTAATGTCAGGGTGGTTATGGGGAAAGCCAGACATGGAGGTTAGGGATTTTGTTTTTTAGTCTTTGTGCATTAAGTGTTGTAAGGTGAATGGACTTTGAGTTTGTGGGTTGAGTGGAGAGTTTGGTGAGATTGATGTTGGAGATGGGTCTGGGTGGATGTCGCTGGCTAGTGAGAGAGAGATGTGGTGGAATAGAAGAGTGAGGCAGTGTATTGGGCAAGGGTAGCTTGGGTTGTGTGAGAGTAGTGATTTTCTGGTACCACATTTAAGAGGGTAGTACAGGGGGGTTGGGAGCAGTTTTGGTTTGAAAAAATAGATTAGGTTAGAGGTAAAGAGTTCATGTGAGATGGATGAGTAGGATGGGAAATTAGGTTGATGGTAAGATGTAGTGGAGTGTATGTGAGAGTTATGACAAGGGTTGGGAAAATGTGTGATATAGGTAAGAGAAGAGAGAGAGATTCATATGGCAAATGGGGTTATAGGGAGAGATGTTATGTAGAGCATTGTAGGAGGGGTGGATGTTTGGGGTGATGTAGGTCTACAGGTGGGTGTGGTTTGGTATAGGCTGTATTGTGATTGGAGAGGTGTTGGGTGGGGTTGAGTCAGGTGATGTATAAAAGTACAGGTAGTGGGGGTGGGTGGAATTTTGGGGTAGGGAAGGGGAGTGAATTGAGCCCAATGGGTGAATGGAGCGGGTTACACCTTCCAGGAGGAGCAGCAGTTGACAAACAGAAAACAATCAGTGAGAAGGTTAGCAACTACAGCAATAGGGCAGGTATGGTTGATTGTCTCAAATGCCCTCATTATGTGAACAAAGATGCCTTCAGTAGTAAGTCCCTCATTAAGGTTGCAATAAATGGTATATGTGGCCATTACAAGGGCAGCAAAGGTACAGAAGGCATTGTGAAAGCCAAGCTGTGAATCACATAACAGGCCACAGCTGCTAATGTACTTAAGTAGTTCCTTGTATAAAAGTGTTTCAAATAATTTGGTAAACAGGGCACTGGATAGAAATATGTCTATAATCCTTCAGCTCATTAGGAGAAGTAATTTTAGGCAGCGGGATTTCAACTGCATGCTTGAATGCTGGTGGGAGAGTGTCTGAGGTGAGAGAAATGTTAAAGATATGAGTAAGAAAGTTCAGCCAGTTTTTTGACTTGTAAGCTGTTGGAAGGTAGGATGAAGTTTGCTGGATTTAGATCCTGAATTTTTAAGTTTGAGAAGTAGGGTCTTGGTTTGTTTTACTGAAATTTCAGATAAATTAAAGGTTGCTGGATAAGAGGTTAGAGGGAATAGATGAAGGGATAATGTTTTTTGTTGTTTGTCATTGGGGGCTTTAGTTATGTTGGTTATGTGGACTGCAAAAAGTAACCATAATCATTAACAAAGGTGGAATGATTCGATAGACCTGTTCATTTTGGTAGACAAAGAGTAATGTCAGTGTTAAACATTTTATTTCTTTCCAAAACAGATTTGATGTAGACCAGTTTGCTTCCTGTTTCAGTCTAAGAAAACTTAAACTCAGAAAAAATGGCACACCTCTGTATTATCAGGGTTCCTCTTCAATTTCTTCCAGGCTGAATCTCTGGCTTTATGTTTGTTTTTAATATCCACTGAAAGCTATGGGGAACTTTGCACTCTAGGCCATTTTTTTTGTACTGGGTAACAGTGTATTCCATATTGTGGTTAGTTTTGTCCTGCAAATTCTAAAGCAGAGGTGGGTTCAGACATGGCATGAAAGAGAGTCCAATCAATAACACTGAATAATTGATTTCATGGGTGAGTGGTCATTCAGAGCACTGAGTGTTTCAGAATGAAGGCACCTGTTTTGTATGTTGGTTATTATTAGGTCAAGTGTAGAGATAGAGCCATTTCTTGTACTGGTTCAAGAAGGAGCCTCTGTTAATTGGGCCAGGCTAAATTGCTGCAACATTTCATTCAAAGGCAGAGAGACTTTCCCAATAGCATTGATAGTGACATCACCAAGAAAAACTGTGATGTAATGTATGCCTTTAGAGAACCTATAGATTCGGTGGGAGGTTGGCATAATGGTTAAGGTGCTTGCCTTACAAACACAAGGTATGGGGTTTGATTCTCACAGGGGGTAATTGGCTAGGCTTAAAATGGCTCATTAGGGCAATTAGCCTAGTACTAATCTATGAACCTATGAACCTATAAGTTCATAGGTGTTTACTAGGCTAATGACCAACGTTTTAAGCCTAGCAATGCATTTAATTTCTGACAAGTTCTTATACCCTTGATAAGTGTAAGCAAGGGTTTTGGAGATGAAACATTTACAAGCAGTGGCCTGGGAGATGGTTGCCTGTGTTCATTAGAGACATACATGCCAATCCAGGGATGAATTTCCTGTTCCCCATCCAATTTTCCAAGTTGAACTTGAATTGGGTTAGGGAGGAACTCTGCTTCACATGGATGTGGATCCTGTTCCATAGACTGGGTATTATCTATGATACATATCTATCTCTCCAGCAGGTCCTGTTGATATCACAAGCAATGCTAAGTCTTTAGAATGGGTAATTGTGGTGCTGTTTGTTTTGTAGTAGAATTCTATGTTAAATTGAAACAGAAGAAGATTAAGGCATGTTAACTGTGACAATCCACACATGAGTGTGCCCACCTAAGATAGTGGCAAGTGGGACTCTTGTTATCTGTAGTATGAGAATTAGTGCAACTGACAACGATAACTGAAGTATTAATTTTTATTAGAACTGAAGCACTGGTACAGGATCTAATGCCTGGTCTGTTGTCATTTTATATCTATCTCTCTCTCTCTCTCTATATATATATATATATATATATATATATATATATATACACATATAGACAGAGAGAGAGAGAGAGAGAGTAGTGGTCATGTATCAGAGTAGAGCATCAGCAATCATCCATCAATCAGGTTTCTGATATAGCAAGATGGGGATTTTCTGTTAACATCCATGCTTCAAGACTGGTCAGTTTAATATTAATATCGCATGCATTAAGGCAGGCAATTTTAAGATCTTTATTTCTGATATGACAGGTAACTGGGTTCTATAATTCAGGGCTGAGTTGAAGTAGTCCTGTATTTGAGTGAACTGTAGCTGTAGTTAGGAGGATTGCAGAGTTTTAAAGTGAACTCCAATGGAGAAACCTAAAATGCATATAACTAAGACTTATGTTTCCTTTATACCAGACACAAAGGAGCTTACGGGTCTATATTAGATCACCGAATGCTTAAAAAACTGAATGGTGATTAACTGACCCTATGCACTTTAAACATTGCATTATACCTAAATATACCAATTCCAAATTCTTTCACAGGAAAGCAAGACACATTCTTCAGTCTTCTAATAGAGAACCGAGCTTATTCATGCAGTAAAAGTTACACAGATCCAGAGTGCCTCTGTTAATTGCAATACCATGTAAGCCTCCCATCTCTTTCTGTCCTATTGGGATTCATTATTGAACATGAAAGCAAAGAAATCATCTGCCAATTCTAATGAGGCCTGCCACTGATTCTTGAAGCCAGTGGGATGTGTACTACAGGTACTCCAAAACATCTTGCAATGCAGGTGGTATGAGTTAGCCGTGCAGCAGATGCTGCAGGTGGTATGAGTTAGCTGTGCAGCAGATGCTGCAGGTGGTATGAGTTAGCTGTGCAGCAGATGCTGCAGGTGGTATGAGTTAGCCGTGCAGCAGATGCTGCAGGTGGTATGAGTTAGCTGTGCAGCAGATGCTGCAGGTGGTATGAGTTAGCCGTGCAGCAGATGCTGCAGGTGGTATGAGTTAGCTGTGCAGCAGATGCTGCAGGTGGTATGAGTTAGCCGTGCAGCAGATGCTGCAGGTGGTATGAGTTAGCTGTGCAGCAGATGCTGCAGGTGGTATGACAGCAGATGCTGCAGGTGGTATGAGTTAGCTGTGCAGCAGATGCTGCAGGTGGTATGAGTTAGCTGTGCAGCAGATGCTGAGCTTGTCATGATGTAAGGGGGGTCCCATTACACCTGATGGCATGCCTGTGAAGGAGTCATTCATTGCCATAACATAGGCATTGTGATATGACAACTGCCAGCCACAACCCCAACCTGACCACACTCAAGTGTCAGGTATGCCGCTCGTATTGTACATAAACAGGTAGGATTTACTCTTTAGTATGTCTACACAGCTATGGCAATGTGTAACTGAGCAGTGCAAATACTTGCTTTTGACACTTTTTGTTTATACACTACATAACTGACAACAAAGTATACACAATGCCACATCATAAACTGTCCAGTATGAGTAAGACTGCATGGTGCTTGACACAGGGTCAATTTATTTCTCCAATGTCAAGAATCAGCCAGTGCAAACCCTGTTTCTCATACAGTCACCCCTGTTAAGTGAAAAAGAATTTTGTTAATGGGTCTCATCCTTGATATGCTCTGAACATACTGATGCAGTGGGGATATGTCAGTCTGATGTCTGTCTATGCATAATAAACTGCAGCATTGTTCAAACAGCGAATTCATCACTTCTGCTTCAGTTTGGCATTAAAGAGTAATATGTCTCCATTCTGTGTCTTTGCTTGTAATCAGGTACTGCCAAAAGGTCTGTACATTTATTTATTTATTTATTTATTTATTTATTTATTCATGTTCAGTTTGTTAACTGGGTAGGTGAACCAGTCCAAAGACCCTTTTAGCTACAACCTTAGCCCAAAAGGTAAGAATACAGATTTTAATTGACTCAGTAAAGTTATATATTTGGTTTAAATTTTACATTTAGTTTTAATTATGCAGTTCAAGCAAGATCAGTATATGGAAATACACTGAAGATGTCATAACATTTATTGCTCTTATACATCATTACGTTAGCAATACTTATCAGTTAGGAAAAATAAACAGTCAGATTGGCATAGAATTACATTTATACAGTCTCAGTTATTTGACTTTCTAACAAACAAGATCTAATGCTTAAGTTACAGCATTGGCTATTGTTTGGTCATGATAGCAATATTTGTAATGCAATATACAGTATATGCAATATATAGATAAGAATAATAAAGTAGCCTAACTTGAGAGGTACGGTTAGAATGGCTCCTGCATTGAGAAATCTTGTTATTTATTGTTGGTGAAACTACTGCATGACATTTTATTGTGAAGATGTTCTGATGGGCATGACTTAACTAACACCTGGGACAGAATATTGGCCATTGTGTTCCATAAGGCTGGCCTTAGTCTAGAAAAGGTGCTGTCTCCTCTAACTGTTTTGAAACAAATCCTGCTCATGGAGATAACATTTCTTGACTACAGAAATTGACATAGAAAGTATAACTGTTCTGTGAACAGTAGCTGTTTCCTCAGTGCAAGGAAGCAACGTTATATAAAAATGATATAACAGTGTACCTTGTATACATGCATGTCAGGGTTATGAACTGCACCGAGGAAAACAAGGCATTAGGTAGCAATTCCTGCAATACAACCCCCCCGTGGAAAAGAACTGGGTAATAAACACAGTGTAAAAAAGGATTTACTACTTCAACTGTTAGTAATCTAAGGAAGTTAAGCTTGTTTTGTGGCTTCAGACTTTCTGCTCTTAAACTTGCACATTGGTGGTTTAAAGTAACTGTCTAGGCTTATTTTTGGAAAGCCATCTTAACAATTGGAAAGATTTTTAGTCCTACATATTTTTCAGTTATTTTGATTTTTAAAGATGTATTTTTATTTAATAGAATGAATAGGTCTGTCTCTTCATTTATGCACAAATCACTACCTTTTAAGAAAAAACTAAACCTGTTATGTGTACTGTTTACATCCTTTACATTTCTTTTTTCTTCAAACGTTTGAATATGTTTTTTTGTCGCCAGTTTCTCACATCATGATTTCCTTTGTACTACTAAAGTAAAACTGCCACTTTGCTAAAATCCTGGTTCTAAGAGTCCCTTGTCATTATTGCAGTAATGCAAAATATAGTGTGAATGTGCTGGTCAGTGATAAGATCTTATCTAGGTTGTTACACGTAATGTTGACTGCTGAGTTTGACTGATAACCCATACAAAAAGTTATTAAATTACTCCACAAACCATGGACTACATTAAATGTGCTACTATGATATAATATAATATATCATAATATAATCCACCTCTTAGTTTTACTTAACGTGAAATTAGCAGTATTTGTGGATCAGTTTTCGTTATCATGTTTTCATAGCT
Organism: Protopterus annectens; assembly: GCF_019279795.1. Lineage (NCBI taxonomy): Eukaryota > Metazoa > Chordata > Ceratodontiformes > Protopteridae > Protopterus > Protopterus annectens. The sequence continues at coordinate 824,749,113 of NC_056750.1, read as the reverse complement.
GTCAAATGTTATGCATTATCACTTGGGCACTCAGAATTTTATGATATGCAAGTAGATTGCAGTTTTCCAATCTGCTGAATGAGCTTTTTACATGAAAAATTCCTGGACCCTATCCAGTTCAGGTTTGTAAAAGGTAGATCATGTCTCCTAAACCTGATAGACTTCTTTGAAGCGGTCACTAAAGCCATAGATGAGGGTAAGGTGGTTCACACAGTTTATCTAGATCTCGACAAGGCTTTCGACACCAACCTCCCAACTCTGGAATTATAGATAAACTCACTAAACTAGGTATAAATCCCTATGTCACAAGATGGGTTGCTAACTGGCTCACTGACAGAATCCACACTGTGAAAGTAGCAGACTCTAAATCCAACTTCCAACCGGTGACAAGTGGAGTACCACAGGGTTCAGTCCTGGGTCCTCTTCTGTTTGGTATCTACTTCACTGAAGTACAGGCTAACACAGAAGGTCTTTGGCTAACAAAGTTCACAGATGACTGCAAACGATGAGCAATAATCACAACTCCTAACAATGTGGACATCCTACAAAAGGGCCTCACTGAGACAGATGCCTTGTGTCAAAGCTATGGCCTCAAGCTCAATGCCAAAAAGTGCATTGTCATCCCTTTTGGTAAAAATTCTGTACCCATGAACTACCACATAGGCGGTAGTCTACCTAACACCAAAAGTGTGATAAGAGATCTTGGGACACAGGCAGACAGTAGTCTCTCCTTTGATAATCACATCACCACAGTAGCCAGGAAATCCTTCTAAGTGGCACACCTCATCACAAAAGGTTTCTCATCCAGACAAAACAAGGTCATTGTTCCCCTCTACTCATCACTCATTAGACCCATTATAGAGTACAATGCCCATTTTGTTATGTACCTCACAAGACATCTACAACTGGAAAGGCTGCAGAAATACCCCACAAAGAGGATTACTTGCCTCAAATAGATGCCCTATGCAGACTGTCTCGAAATACTCCAGCTTTACTCCGTCACATATCGCCTACTCAGAGGCAATTTCTTCCTAACATACAAAGCTATGTCAAACCCAGAGCTGTTGGACATGCGCCACTTAAAGAAATCTGAATCCCTCCAAGCTACACACTCTAGGGACCTAAACCTTGTCACCACAATAAACAGAACATGCTGGAGGGATAGATTCCTGCCCAGAGACTTCCCATACTCTGGAACAAACTACCTAGCTATATCAAACAATGCTCCTAATTAGCACTCTTCAAGAAAAATCTTGATGATTGGATGGGAGATAGGAAATTCACCCCGGGGATCACTTCTGTGGCTCTGCTCGAAAGGGGCACAGGAAAATAATTTTCTTGGGTGGCGAAAGCCAGGGTACCATTTGGCTAGGCTTATATAGGCCCTAGGGCCAATAGCCTAGTACCTACCTATGAACCTATGAGCCTATTATGAAGTATAACATTCACTTTGGCACTCAGAATTTTGTGATCTGCAAGTAGATTGCAGTTTTCCAATCTGCTGAATGAGCTTTTTACATGAAAAATTCCTGGACCCTATCCAGTTCAGGTTTGTAAAAGGTAGATCATGTCTCCTAAACCTGATAGACTTCTTTGAAGCGGTCACTAAAGCCATAGATGAGGGTAAGGTGGTTCACACAGCTTATCTAGATCTCGTCAAGGCTTTCGACACCACCCCCCCAACTCTGGAATTATAGATAAACTCACTAAACTAGGTATAAATCCCTATGTCACAAGATGGGTTGCTAACTGGCTCACTGACAGAACCCACACTGTGAAAGTAGCAGACTCTAAATCCAACTTCCGACCAGTGACAAGTGGAGTACCACAGGGTTCAGTCCTGGGTCTTCTTCTGTTTGGTATCTACTTCTCTGAAGTACAGGCTAACACAGAAGGTCTTTGGCTAACAAAGTTCACAGATGACTGCAAACGATGAGCAATAATCACAACTCCTAACAATGTGGACATCCTACAAAAGGGCCTCACTGAGACAGATGCCTTGTGTCAAAGCTATGGCCTCAAGCTCAATGCCAAAAAGTGCATTGTCATCCCTTTTGGTAAAAATTCTGTACCCATGAACTACCACATAGGCGGTAGTCTACCTAACACCAAAAGTGTGATAAGAGATCTTGGGACACAGGCAGACAGTAGTCTCTCCTTTGATAATCACATCACCACAGTAGTCAGGAAATCGTTCTAACTAGCACACCTCATCACAAAAGGTTTCTCATCTAGGGAAAACAAGGTCATTGTTCCCCTCTACTCATCACTCATTAGACCCATTATGGAGTACAATGCCCATTTTGTTATGTACCTCTCAAGACATTTACAACTGGAAAGGCTGCAGAAATACCCCACAATGAGGATTACTGGCCTCAAACAGATGCCCTATGCAGACTGTCTCGAAATACTCCAGCTTTACTCCGTCGCATATTGCTTACTCAGAGGCGATCTCTGCCTAACATACAAAGCTATGTCAAACCCAGAGCTGTTGGACATGCGCCACTTAAAGAAATCTGAATCCCTCCAAGCTACACACTCTAGGGACCTAAACCTTATCACCACAATAAACAGAACGTGCTGGAGGGATAGATTCCTGCCCAGAGACTTCCCATACTCTGGAACAAACTACCTAGCTATATCAAACAATGCTCCTAATTAGCACTCTTCAAGAAAAATCTTGATGATTGGATGGGAGATAGGAAATTCACCCCGGGGATCACTTCTGTGGCTCTGCTCGAAAGGGGCACAGGAAAATAATTTTCTTGGGTGACGAAAGCCAGGGTACTATTTGGCTAGGCTTATATAGGCCCTAGGGCCAATAGCCTAGTACCTACCTATGAACCTATGAACCTATGAGCCTATTATGAAGTATAACATTCACTTTGGCACTCAGAATTTTGTGATCTGCAAGTAGATTGCAGTTTTCCAATCTGCTGAATGAGCTTTTTACATGAAAAATTCCTGGACCCTATCCAGTTCAGGTTTGTAAAAGGTAGATCATGTCTCCTAAACCTGATAGACTTCTTTGAAGCGGTCACTAAAGCCATAGATGAGGGTAAGGTGGTTCACACAGCTTATCTAGAGCTTGCCAAGGCTTTTGACACCACCCCCCAACTCTGGAATTATAGATAAACTCACTAAACTAGGTATAAATCCCTATGTCACAAGATGGGTTGCTAATTGGCTCACTGACAGAACCCACACTGTGAAAGTAGCAGACTCTAAATCCAACTTCCGACCGGTGACAAGTGGAGTACCACAGGGTTCAGTCCTGGGTCCTCTTCTGTTTGGTATCTACTTCTCTGAAGTACAGGCTAACACAGAAGGTATTTGGCTAACAAAGTTCACAGATGACTGCAAACGATGAGCAATAATCACAACTCCTAACAATGTGGACATCCTACAAAAGGGCCTCACTGAGACAGATGCCTTGTGTCAAAGCTATGGCCTCAAGCTCAATGCCAAAAAGTGCATTGTCATCCCTTTTGGTAAAAATTCTGTACCCATGAACTACCACATAGGCGGTAGTCTACCTAACACCAAAAGTGTGATAAGAGATCTTGGGACACAGGCAGACAGTAGTCTCTCCTTTGATGATCACATCACCACAGTAGTCAGGAAATCTTTCTAAGTGGCACACCTCATCACAAAAGGTTTCTCATCCAGGGAAAACGAGGTCATTGTTCCCCTGTACTCATCACTCATTAGACGCATTATAGAGTGCAATGCCCATTTTGTTATGTACCTCACAAGACATCTATAACTGGAAAGGCTGCAGAAATACCCCACAAAGAGGATTACTTGCCTCAAATAGATGCCCTATGCAGACTGTCTCGAAATACTCCAGCTTTACTTAACATACAAAGCTATGTCAAACCCAGAGCTGTTGGACATGCGCCACTTAAAGAAATCTGAATCCCTCCAAGCTACACACTCTAAGGACCTAAACCTTGTCACCACAATAAACAGAACATGCTGGAGGGATAGATTCCTGCCCAGAGACTTCCCATACTCTGGAACAAACTACCTAGCTATATCAAACAATGCTCCTAATTAGCACTCTTCAAGAAAAATCTTGATGATTGGATGGGAGATAGGAAATTCACCCCGGGGATCACTTCTGTGGCCCTGCTTGAAAGGGGCACAGGAAAATAATTTTCTTGGGCCAGGGTACCATTATATAGGCCCTAGGGCCAATAGCCTAGTACCTACCTATGAACCTATGAGCCTATTATGAAGTATAACATTCACTTTGGCACTCAGAATTTTGTGATCTGCAAGTAGATTGCAGTTTTTCAATCTGCTGAATGAGATTTTTACATGAAAAAATTCCTTGTACTGGTAAGTCTCCATGGGAAGTGACAAGGAAGCATTGTCAACATGATGCTCAAACTACCTACACCAACTCTGTACAACCATTGTCAACATGATACTCAAACTACCTAAAGCAACTCTGCACAATTGTCAACATGATGTGCAAACTACCTAAACCAACTCTGCACAACCATTGTCAACATGATGCTCAGACTACCTAAAGCAACTCTGCACAACCACTGTAAATATGATGTTCAAACTACCTAAACCAACTCTGTACAACAATTGTTAACATGATGCTCAAACTACCTAAACCAACATTGCACAAAAACTGTCAAATTGTCAACATGATGTTCAAGCTACCTACACCAACTCTGAACAACCATTGCAAACATGATACACAAACTACCAAACCAACTCCGCACAACAATTGTCACCATGATGCTCAAACTAGCTAAACCGACTCTGCAAAACCATTGTCAACATGATACTCAAACTACCTAAACCAACTCTGCACAATTGTCAACATGATGCTCAAACTACCTAAACCAACTTTGCACAACCATTGTCAACATGATGCTCAAACTACGTAAATCAGGTTTGCATAACCATTGACAACTTGAGGTTCAAACTATGTAAACCAGCTCTGCACAACTATTGTCAACATGATGCTCAAACTACCTAAACTAGTTCTGCATAACCATTGTAAACATGATGCTTAAATTACCAAAACTAACTCTGCATAACCATTGTCAACATGATGTTCAAACTTCCTGAACCACATCTGAACAATCATTGTCAACATGAAGCTGAAACTGCCTATACAAACTCTGTACATAGATTGCCAACAGGTTTCTCAAACTGCCTAAAACAACTCAGCCAACCATTGTCAACATGATACTCAAACTTCCTAAACCCACTCTGCACAACCATTGTCATCACGATGCTCAAACTACGTAAACCAACTCTGCACAACCATTGTCGACACGATGCTCAAACTATCTAAACCAACTCTGCACAACCATTGTTAACATGATGGTGAAATTACCTAAACCAACACTGCACAACCATTGTCAACATGATGCCAAACCTACCTAAACCAACTCTGCACAAACATTGTCAACATGATGCTCAAACTACCTAAACCAACTCTGCACAAACATTGTCAACATGCTCAAACTGTCTAAACCAACTTTACACAACCATTGTCAACATGTTGCTCAAAATACCTAAACCAACTCTGTACTAACACTGTCAACATGATCAAACTACCTAAACCAACTCCTCACAACCATTGCAACATGATGCACAAACTACCTAAACCAACTGTGTACAACCATCATCAATATGACACTCAAACTACCTAAACCAACTCTGCACAACCATTGCCAACATGATACTCAAACTATGTAAACCAACTTTGCACAACCATTGTCAACATGAAGGTCAACTACCTAAACCAACTCTGCGCAACCATTGTCAACATGATGCTCAAACTATCTAAACCAACTCTGCACAACCATTGTTAACATGATGGTGAAACCTCTTAAACCAACACTGCACAACCATTGTCAACATGATGCCAAAACTACCTAAACCAACTCTGCACAATTGTCAACATGATGCTCAAACTACCTAAACCAACTCTGCACAACCATTGTCAACATGATGGTCAAACTACCTAAACCAACTCTGCAGAACCATTATCAACATGATGGTGAAACTACCTAAACCATCTCTGCACAACCATTGTCAACATGATGCTCAAACTACCTAAAGCAACACTGCACAAACATTGTAAACATGAAGCTCAAACTAACTAAACCAACTCTGTGCACTCATTTCCAACATGAGGCCCAAACTACATAAACCAACTATGCTCAACCACTGTCAACATAATGCTCAATCTACCTAAAACAACTCTGCATAACCATTGTCAATGTGATGCCCAAACTACCTAAATGAGCTCTGCATAACAATTGTCACCATGCTGCTCAAATTACCTAAACCAACTCTGCACAACCATTGTCAACATGAAGCTGAAGCTACCTAAATCAACTATGTGCACCCATTGTCAATATGATGCCAAAACTACCTAAACTAAATGTGAACAACCACCAGTATAATACTCAAACTATATAAACCAACTCTACGCAACCATTGTCCACATGATGCTCAAACTACCTGAACCAACTCTACACAACCATTGTCAACACAATGTTCAAACTACCTAAACCAGCTCTGCACAACTATTGTCAACACAATGCTCAAACTACCTAACCCAACTCTGCACAAACCATTGTCAAGATGTTGCTCAAACTACCTAAACCAGCTCTGCACTCCCATTTTCAACATGATGCTCAAACTACCTAAACATACTCTGCACAACCATTCTCAACATAATGCTCAAACTATCTAAACCAACTCTGCATAACCATTGTCAACATAATGCCCAAACTACCTAAACCAACTCTGCAAAATTATTGTCAACACAAAACTGAAACTATCTAAACCAACTCTGCACAAAAATTGTCAACATGAAGCTGAAACATCCTATATGAACTCTGCACCACAATTGCTAACAGGATGCTCAAACTGCCTAAAACAACTCAGCCAACTATAGTCAACTTGATACTCAAACCACCTAAGCCAACTCTGCACAACCATTGTCAACATGATGCCCAAACTACCTAAACCAACTCTGCACAACCATTGTCAACATGATGCTCAAACTGTCTAAACCAACTCTGCAGAAACATTGTCAACATGATGCTCAACTACATAAACCAACTCTGCACAACCATTGTCAACATGAAGCTGAAACTACCTAATCCAACTCTGCGCACACATTGTCAACATGAGGTCCAAACTACCTAAACCCACTCTGCACAACCATTGTCAACATGTAGCTTAACCTACATAATCCAACTCTGTACACCCATTGTCAACATGATGCTCAAACTACCTAAACTTCTTCTTCTTCTTTTGGCTTTTTCCCGGTTAGGGGTCACCACAGCAGATCATCTGTCTGCTAATGACTGGCAGTGGAGTTTTACAGTGTTGAGTTGCCAGCTCGGCACCCATCCTTCCAATGAAGGCACACACATGCATGCACTCACACCTAGGGCCAATTTAGAGTGTTCAATCCACCTACAGCATGTCTTTAGGATGAGGGAGGAAACTGGAGCACCCGGAGGCAACCCACGCGACCACAGGGAGGACATGCAAACTCCATACAGAAGGCATCCCAGCTGAGGATCGAACTGGAGAACCTCTTGCTGTGAGGCGGAAATGCTAACCACTGCACCAACATGGCTGCTCCTCAAACTACCTAAACTAACTCTGCACAACCATTGTCAACATAATGCTCAAACTACCTAAACAAAGTCTGCACAACCATTGTCAATATGATGCCCAAACTACCTAAACCAACTCTGCACAACCATTGTCAACATGATGTTCAAACTACCTTAACCAGCTCTGCATAATTATTGTCAACATGATGCTCAAAATACATATACCAGCTCTGCACAACTTTTGTCAACATGATGCTCAAACTACGTAAACCAGCTCTGCATAACCAGTGTAAACATAATGCTCAAACTACAGAAACCAGCTCTGCACAACCATTGTCAACATGATGGTCAAACAACCTAAACTATCTCTGCATAAGCATTGTGAACATGATGCTCACACTACTTAATTCAACTCTGCACAACCTGCTCAAATGACCTAAACCAACCCTGCACAACCATTGTCAATATGATGCCCAAACTACCCAAACCAACTCTGCGCAAACATTGTCAACATGATGTTTAAACTACCTAAATCAGCTCTGCATAACGATTATAAACATTATGCTCAAACTACCTAAGCCGACTCTGCATAACTATTGTTAACATGATGTTCAACTATCTAAACAAACTCTGCGCAATCATTGTCAACATGAAGCTGAAACTACCTAAACCAACTCTGCACAACCATTGTCAACATGATGCTCAAACTACATAAACCAACTCTGGACAACCATTGTCAACATGATGCCCAAACTACCTAAACCAGCTCTGCACACCCATTGTCAACATGATGATCAAACTGCCTAAACTAATTCTACACAATCATTGTCAACTTGAATCAAAAACTACCTAAAGTAGCTCTGCACAACCATTGTCAATATGAAGTGGAAACTACCTAAACCAACTCTGCAGAACCATTGTCAACATGATGCTCAAACTAGCTAAACCAACTCTGTACCACCATTGTCAACATGATTCTCAAACTACCAAATCCATCTTTGCATAACCATTGTCATGATGCTCAAAATACCTAAACCAACTCTGCACAAGCATTGTCAACATGATGCTCAAACTACCTAAACCAGCTCTGCACAACCATTGGCAATATGATGCTCAAACTACTTAAACCAACTCTACACAACCATTGTGAAGAAGATGCTCAAACCACGTAAACCAACTCTGCATAACCATTCTCAACATGATGCCCAAACTACCTAAACTAGCTGTGCACAACCATTGTCAAAATGATGCTCAATCTAAGTAAACCAGCTCTATGCTCCTATTTTCAACATGATGCACTAACTACCTAAACCAACTTTGCACAACCATTGTCAACATGATGCCCAAACTACCTAAACCAACTCTGCACAATCATTGTCAACATGAAGCTGAAACTACCTAAACCAACTCTGTGCACCATTTGTCAACATGGTGCTCCATCTACCAAAACCAACTATGCAAAACAACTGTCAACATAATGCTCAAACTACCTAAACCAACTCTGTATAATAATTGCGAACTTGATGCCCAAACTACCTAAACAAACTCTGCACAACGATTGTCAACGTGATGCTCAAACTACCTAAGCCAACTCTGCACAACCTTTGTCAACATGATGCTCAAACTACCTAAACCAATTCTGCACAACCTTTGTCAACATGATACTCAAACTACCTAAACCAACTCTGCACAACCATTGTCAGCATGATGCTCAAACTATCTAAACCAGCTCTGCATAACCATTGTCAACTTGATGCTCAAATTACCTAAACCAGCTCTGCAGAACTATTTTCAACATGATGCTCAAACTCCTTAAACTAGTTCTGCATAACCATTGCAGACATGATGCTCAAACTACCTAAACCAACTCTGCACAACCTTAGTCAACATGAGGCTCAAACTACCTAAACCAACTCTGTACAACCATTGCCAACATGATGCTCAAACTACCAAATCCATCTTTGCATAACCATTGTCAACATGATGCCCAAACTACCTAAACTAGCTCTGCACTCCCATTGTCAACATGATGCTCAACCTACGTAAACCAGCTCTGCAAAATCACTGTCAACATGAAGCTGAAACTACCTAAACCAACCCTGCACAACCATTGTCAATATGATGCCCAAACTACCTAAACCAACTATGCACAACGATTGTCAAGATGATGTTCAAACTACCTAAACCAGCTCTGAATAACCATTGTAAGCATCAGGCTCAAACTACCTATACCAACTTTGCATAACCATTGTCTACATGATGTTCAAATTACCTAAACCAACTCTGTACAACCATTGCCAACATTACCCTCAAACTACCAAATCCATCTTTGCATAACCGTTGTCAACATTATGTTCAAACTAACTAAACCAACTCTGCACAACTATTGTCAACATGATGCTCTAACTAACTAAACCAACTCTGCACAACCATTGTCAACATGAAGATCAAAAAACCTAAACCAACACTGCACAGCTATTGTCAACATGATGCTCAAACTACCTAAACCAACTCTGCACAGCCATTGTCAACATGTTGCCCAAACTACTGAAACCAGCTCTGCACACCCATTGTCAACATGCTGCTCAAACTACCTAAACCAACTCTTTGCAAACATTGTCAGCATGATCAATCTAAGCCAACTCTACACAACCATTGTCAACATGCTGCTCAAACTACCTAAACTAAGTCTACACAACCAATGTCAATATGATTAAACTACCTAAACCAACTCTGCGCAAGAATTGCAACATGATGCTCAAACTACCTAAAGCAACTTTGCACAACCATTGTCAACATGAAGCTGAAACTACCTGAACCAACCCTGTTCGCCCATTGTCAACATGAAGCCCAAACTACCTAAACCAACTATGCATAACCATTGTCAATAAGATGCCCAAACTACCTAAATCATCTCTGCACAACCATTCTGCACATGATGTTCAAATTACTTATATCAACTCTGTGCAACCATTGTCAACATGCTGCTCAAACTACCTAAACCAACTCTGCACAACCATTGTCAACATGATGCTCAAACTACCTAAACCAACTCTACACAACCATTGTCAACATGTAGCAGCTGAAGCTAACAAAAGCAACTCTATGCACCCATTGTCAATATGATGCCAAAACTACCTAAACCAACTATGAACAACCACCATCAGCATAATACTCAAACTATACAAACCAACTCTATACAGACATTGTCAACACAATGCTCAAACTACCTGAACCAACTCTACACAACCATTGTCAATACGATGCTCAAACTCTCTAAACCAACTCTGAACAACAATTTTCAACATAATGCTCAAACCATTGTCAACATGATGCCCAAACTACCTAAACTGGCTCTGCACTCCCATTGTCAACATGATGCTCAAACTACATAAACCAACTCTGCACAATAACTTGTCAACATGAAGCTGAAACTACCTAAACCAATTCTGCACAACCATTGTCATCATGATGTTCAAGCAACTTAAACCATCTCTGCACAACCATTGTAAACAGTATGCTCTCACTGCCTGAATCAACTCTGCAAAACCATTGTCAACATGATACTCAAATAACCTAAATCAACCCTGCACAACCATTGTCAACATGATGTTCAAACTACCTAAACCAGCTGTGAATAACCATTGTAAACATCAAGCTCAACTACCTAAACCAACTCTGCACAACCATTGTCAATGTGATGTTCAAACTACCTAAACCAGCTCTGCACAACCATTTTCAACATGCTGCTCAAACTACCTAAACCAACTCTGCACAACCATTGTCAACATGCTGTTGAAGCAACCTAAACCATCTCTGCACAACCATTGTGAACAGTATGCTCACACTATCTAAATCAACTCTGCACAACCATTGTCAACATGATGCTCAAATAACCTAAACCAACCCTGCACAACAATTGTCCATATGATGTACAAACTACCTAAACCAACTCTGCACAACCATTGTAAACATCAAGCTCAAACTACCTATACCAACTCTGCATAAGCATTGTCTATGTGATGTTCAAACTACCTAAACCAGCTGTGAATAACCATTGTCAGCATGAATTCCAAACTATCTAAACCAGCTCTGCACACCCATTGTTAACATGATGCTGTAACTACCTAAACCATCTCTGCACAATCACTGTCAACATGAAGCTGAAACTACCTAAACCAATTTTGCACAACCATTGTCATCATGATGTTCAAGCAACTTAAACCATCTCTGCACAACTATTGTAAACAGTATGCTCTCACTGCCTGAAGCAACTCTGCACAACCATTGTCAACATGATGCTCAAATAACCTAAATCAACCCTGCACAACCATTGTCAACATGATGTTCAAATAACCTAAATCAACCCTGCACAACCATTGACAACATGATGTTCAAACTACCTAAACCAGCTGTGAATAACCATTGTAAACATCAAGCTCAACTACCTAAACCAACTCTGCACAACCATTGTCAATGTGATGTTCAAACTACCTAAACCAGCTCTGCACAACCATTTTCAACATGCTGCTCAAACTACCTAAACCAACTCTGCACAACCATTGTCAACATGATGTTCAAGCAACCTAAACCATCTCTGCACAACCATTGTGAACAGTATGCTCACACTATCTAAATCAACTCTGCACAACCATTGTCAACATGATGCTCAAATAACCTAAACCAACCCTGCACAACCATTGCCCATATGATGTCCAAACTACCTAAACCAACTCTGCACAACCATTGTAAACATCAAGCTCAAACTACCTATACCAACTCTGCATAAGCATTGTCTATGTGATGTTCAAACTACCTAACCAGCTGTGAATAACCATTGTCAGCATGAATTCCAAACTACCTAAACCAGCTCTGCACAACCATTTTCAACATGCTGCTCAAACTACCTAAACCAACTCTGCACAACCATTGTCAACATGATGTTCAAGCAACCTAAACCATATTTGCACAACCATTGTGAACAGTATGCTCACACTATCTAAATCAACTCTGCACAACCATTGTCAACATGATGCTCAAATAACCTAAACCAACCCTGCACAACCATTGTCCATATGATGCCCAAACTACCTAAACCAACTCTGCACAACCATTGTAAACATCAAGCTCAAACTACCTATACCAACTCTGCATAAGCATTGTCTCCATGATGTTCAGACTACCTAAACCAGCCGTGAATAACTATTGTCAGCATAAATTCCAAACTATCTAAACCAGCTCTGCGCACCCATTGTAAACATGATGCTCTAACTACCTAAACCACCTCTGCACAATCATTGTCAACATGAAGCTGAAACTACCTAAACCAACTCTGCACAACCATTGTCAACATGATGCTCAAACTACCAAATCCATCTTTGCATAACCATTTTCAACATGCTTCTCAAACTACCTAAACCATCTATTTGCAAACATTGTCAACATGATCAAACTGTTAAACTGTTAACTGTCAAAGATTATGTGGCAGAAGATGGAAGGAGATGTTTACATTTTTGTTTTGAGTTATACAGATTTGCATATGTTTTCTGGGAAGATTTCCATGATATGTTGTAACTGAAAAAAAAAACTGCACAGCTTTTACTTTTATGATTTTTGATTTTAGATGTGAACCAGTTTATTTCTGATTAGAATACCCCTGTTCTCCATTGAATAAATACTAAGGCACCTTTAATATGCACTGGACTACCTCTAACTTAAGCAGACAGGACCTCAGCTTAGCAGTTCATCTAAAGGGTTAGTATGTCCAGTCTGCACATCCCCACCCTGTAATAGGTATCCAGAGACCATCACAAAGGACAAGGACACTACAAGTTGCATTTGGCTGAGATAAGTGTTGATTCAATAAGATCACTGCTACCAGGACATTGCCCTTCCCCTGAGGTGTGTTTACCTCAGAGTTGTTAACATGAAGTCTGGGGTACAGAGAACAAAGCCCTCCCCCCAGAACATTTATTTCTGAAAGCTGGGTTAAAGTCACAATTTTTCAACAATCTTTAGGTTTTATTGTATTGCAATTTTATTGCACTAACATTTCTGAATGCTGTGTTAAAGTCATCAATTTGCAGCAATCTTTAGGTTTTATTGTATTAATTTATTTTTATTTATTTATTGACATTTTTTAACTGGGTTGGTCCAACTGGGCCAAAAGTCCATTTTCAGTGGAGATGCAAGGAGAAAAGCTCCAGATTACAAACACATTATTAGATTGTAAAGACATTACAGATTAAAATTCACATTCAGCAATTGACAGTATTTAAAACAAATTCACTCTTCAAGATAAATTTACATTTCAAAAAAGTACACAAATTAGAAGTACATCAATGATAGAATAGACAGTTAGAGAAAAAAACACATAGTGCCTCAGCATGTAGCATTAATGTGATGAGATATAAAAAGAAAATACATAGCCATATTTAAGTGTTCACTTTTGAGAGGATGAACTGACTAGGTAAACACCTTGTAGGTTACCAGTTAGGCGATAGGGGTAGAATATTATATATTTGCATGGGGTGGGGATATGAAACAGGGAGAAGAAGAGGTCAGGTGGGGTCATGGCAGGGGCAGGTCTTGGATTTGAGAAGGTGCAGTTTACGTCCTTTTTTGAACTGTAAAGGGTGGTTAATGGAGCAAATGTGTACAGAAAGTTTGTTCCAAGTTTGGGCTAGGAAGCATTTATACAGAAGTTTTCCTATATTTCTTTTTGGATGGTATACTTCCAGAAGTTGCTGGATAGAGGTGTGTAGGGTCTGAGATGGGGAGAAGGTAGATATAAGAGAGGATAGAGCAGAGCAGGAAGATGGTTTGTATAGAATTTTGTGTAGTATTTGCAAGTGTGATAGAAGGAGTTGTTGGGCAGTTCAAGCCATTGAAGGATGTTTAGTAATAGGCAGTGGTTTGAGTTGTAGGGAGAGTTTGTAATGAATCTAGCTATTTTGTGGTATGTTTGTTGAAGTCTAAGCAAGGTTGTGGATTGAATGTTAGTTAGTATTGGGGCAACGTATAGAAGGGAGGGGAGGAGAAGAGCCTATGCCAGGGAGAGTCTGGCATTGGGGTTTAGGAATTTTTTGTTTCAGTATAGTAATCCCAGTTTCTGGTGATTTTTTTTCATGCATTGGAGTATGTGATGGCTAAACTTAAGTTCATCATCTATGATAACACCTAGGAGCTTTGTGTGGGATTTGGTATTGCACTAACATTTCTGAATGCTGAATTAAAGTCACAATGTTTCAGCAATCTTTAGGTTTTATTGTATTGAGCTAACATTTCTGAATGCTGGGTTAAAGTCACAATTTTTTAGCAATCTTTAGGTTTTATTGTATTGCACTAACATTTCTGAATGCTGAATTAAAGTCACAATTTTTCAGCAATCTTTAGGTTTTATTGTATTGTACTAACAGCAATGAAGCATCTGCTATTCTCCCATCTTTATACATTCTCCCACACTTCCCATTCGAGCACTCATTCATCCATTCCAGTTATTCTCTCCTTTATTAAAATTCTTCTCATCTAGTTACTGCTTCCCAAATTACTATTATAAAAGAATGCTGCCAAAAATTAGCTTAATCCACCTGCTTTCTGCACTTCTGAGTTGTATCATAACATGTAACTATCAAGCTTCCTATTTGATATGTCTGATTGTAAATATATAAATAGCACTAGCATTTAGTTTTCTACTTATTTGTACATTTGCTCTGCTTGTTAATATCTGCTAGTCTGTAGAAGATGCACAGTAATTTTTTTGTTAGTTAGATTAGTTAGAGCTGTTAGATTTGTTTGTTAAATAATGCACGTTCACATTGTACAGCAGTTAGCACTACTTTGTCACATTGCAAATATTGAACTTCTTAATATGCAGTAGCTGCTTGTCCCCTGCTTGTATCATTACTGCAGTATGTATTACAATTTTTATGATTCTAGATTGTTGTTGTATGTTTTTAGATTGCATCACAATCCTCATCTATTTAAATGCATAGTTTTTTTGATTTGCAACTCTTGATTAGAGCCTGAAAAGGGACTAAGGGTTCAGCCCTCTACCCATTTAATGAAATAAATAACTACTGTGAAGACAGAACTCCCAGCCTTCTGATACTGCTTGCACCCACCGAATGAGCCTACAAAACCCTGTTTGTACCTCCCACTGTGTGACACATACCCTGAGAAGGTGGTCCATCTGTGCTGTTATTAACAAGTACCTGTCTAAGGTCTCCCTTCTATCTACTTCTGATAACCAAAGCTCTCTCTGCATATCTCACGGCTCCTGATACTACAGCTTCTCTCACGTTCTGATCTTCATGGCCTCTCACCAACATCCACAGCTACTCTACCCACATACATGTGGATATATTAATGTCTGCTGACACTTTCAAACTCACCCCCTACTTTTACTCCTTCACCATTCTTCATTTACTTCTTTGTAACCCACCTGTACAGCAATAATACCAACTTTTTAGAGCTACCATAGTTTCTAACAACCATTATACTATTCTGTAATATACAGGACTGAATGATTCAAGCACACCCAACTTGACTAAACTGTACTTTTTCTGTAGGAATGAAAACATGTACACTGAAGTGGTTTCTGGGTAGAATTCTCCTCACTCTCAATGTGCTGTGATATAGAGTTGCTTATTGGCTCATAGGTTCATAGATAAGTACTAGGCTAGCTGCCCTTGTGGACCATTTTAAGCCTAGCCAATTTCCTCTTTTGTGCTGGACACAACCTATACCATTTGGTTATTTACCCATCCCATAGTTGATAATTATATGTTGCATATTATCTTAATTGTGAGGGTGTGAGAAGCAAATGAAAAAAAAATGTCCTTAATATTTGCCATAATTCATTTTTCAGCCACATTTGATCCAAAATACATTTGGATAAATGGTTCATGACCAATAATTTTAGAGTCATTTAGCTTTATATTCAATGCTTAACAATATACAACCGTAAGTTACTAACATAGGTTCTCATACGTTCATAGGTAAGTACTAGGCTAGCTGCCCTCGGGGGACATTTTAAGCCCAGCCAGTTTCCCTTCTTTTGCTGGAATTAACCAGCCCCACTTGGTTAGAGAACGGCCTTACCTAACCCATGGGTGATTGTTCTATATTACCCCCCAAATGGAATCATACCATAGATAATTTGAGGGGACATGCGCATGGGATATCCTAGTATTACAGGGAGCAGTTCTCATCCATAGATCCAAGTTGTGCTTGAATATGGACAAGGATGAACCTTGTTTTTATGTGGATGTTAAAATTCTGCATATAACGCAGGCTGTAGTATTTTTCTCAGATGTGAAGTTTAATTGCAAAGTGGAGGGAGTGGAATTATCCTGGAGCTGCAAGCAATGCCATTGGCTTAGTACATTTCAAACTTTTCTTTTGCAACTGAAAAGTTCAGAAGGTTATGGATTCTATCACCACAGTGGATACTTAGATACTTAGATTCATGGTTCAGTACTGACTGTCCTTCAGATGAGACATTAAAATAAGGTCCTGTCTGCCTGATCTGGTGGTAAAGATCCCATCGTACTTATTGAAAAGGGCTGGGGTCTTTATTAAAATATATATATAGTTTAGATTTCTGCTTTCAACAAAGGTTACTCTATTTCTCATTTTAGGAAGCTGAACTGAATCTTATTTCAAAGGTTCTATAGCACATAATACAAAATATTATCATATGCATTACATATGAAACAAGAGGATTTAGGTTGAATAATTAAAGTAAATTTCAGTTAGTGGCGATACAGTGAAACTATATCATTGAAAACCACTTGCAGTGAACTTCAGGGTATTTTCCTCTATACCTACCATATGGAGGAACACCCCTGTAGTCCCCCCTCCAACTTATATATACCAACTCCAGATTTATTACCACGTTTACAGTGGACAGTAATTTTTTATGGTCTATCATTCTTAAGAATTGGCAAGTGTTTGGTGTGGATTCAACTGTATCCACAAAATTAGGTGCTTCACCTTTAGTAACTTACAAAAAAGGGAGGAATTTAAAATCCTGGTTTGAAACTAAACAACTACCAGTTAGAACACCAGGGATGTTTAGATGCCACAACTGCAACTACTGTAGATACATCACAGAATCAAACAGATTCAATATTGATAGGGGTGAATACAAACTAAAACATAGATTCACATGCAATTCAAAAATGTTAGTATACTTAGCCCAATGTCAAAACTGTACTGCCCACTATGTTGGCAAAACTGAACGTAAACTTAAGGAAAGAATCTATGAACACCAGTACGCCATCAGGAAATGTAAGCTTACCAATGCACTGGCCAAACATGTTTCAGAACATCCAAACCACCTATTCAAATTCATAGGTATTGACCAAGTTAGTTATGACAGCAGAGGGGGTGCATTTGCAGTAAAGCTCTTAGTACTAGAGCTTTACTGGCAAATTAGGTTGGAATCTTATCACCCACCTGGTCTGAATGAGGCTTGCTCTATAGGCAGTCTCCTCAGTATGTTAAGTCTTAAGAGATAGACTGATTTATATTGCGTACACTTTAGCCTAGTAACAAACACACTTGTTTAGCTATGTTACAATTTACTGTTTGTACACTACAAGAAGTAAATGCAAAATGTTTTTTATATATATTTTTTTTATATATATTTTTATTATGGTATATTATTTACTGTTGTATTCTTATATATTTTATGGTCACATTTTTATGTTTGAAATTTTATAAAGAATTCTTACTTTCTGGTATTTTTTTAGTATGCCTTTTTAAAACTTAAGGAGCATTTAATTAGGTCATTAATTAACCATGTGACTTGTTTAAAATGGTTTTGATTGAACTTGTTTTTTATTCTGAAGAAGTTTGCCACTAGTAGCAGACGAAAAGCGCTTCAATAAATTCTGTTTGGATTATATTCTGCTTGGATTATTACCTATTACCTTTTGCAGTACTGCATTTATTATTTTCTTGATGCTGTTTGGTTTCATCTAGCACTTTTCCGTGCTTCTACAGTGTGGGGAGTATTTTTTGGCTTGCTCAGCTTGTTATTTCACAGTTGGTGTTCAATTTTTCTTTGGTATACCAACTCCATGCTCACAAAATGTCAGGAAAAGGTACAAACTCCATTAGTGCTAAAAGTCATTTTCTGCGTTGGTCTGGTACTGGCACTTGCTGACAAAATCATAACACATCTACCTGCCTCCCAAAGATCTTTATCTGTAAAACACATTTGAAAATGAAAACCTTTTTTTAACTTCTATTCAAGCGTGCCCCCACAAAAAAAAAGTTATATCCTTAACAGAATAAAAAAGATCTCATTTTTACAACTTCTAAATAGCTGCTGCTTTATAAAACATTTGATATTTACCCTTCTGGCAATTAATTTGCTATGTACTAATTTCTAAACCGCATTTTACTTCTCTGTTTCTCTGAGTTCTTGAGATGGGATTTGTTGAAATATTTCTCTTTTGCTTTCCTGTTTAGGAACACAAAAATCCTTGAAAATGTTTTTTGAAAAAAAAAAAAATATATGTATATATATATATATATATATATATATATATATATATATATATATGTATATGTATATATATATTCAGTTCCCCTTCAGAAGGTTGAACAGCTGAAAGCTCGAAACACATATGGTCGAGACCATAGGCTCTAAATTTTAGAAGCTCGACCTTCTGAATGGGGATTGGCATACAGCGCAGAATGGGAGATTTCCATTTCTGAGCTGAAGTGTGATCTTGGAGTTAGAATAAATAAGTAGTGGGGGGTTCAGGGGGGCTTGCCCCCCTGCAGAAACACTGTTTTGTGTTTTCTTGTTTTTTTTTTCTTTCCCTTTTAGAAGGTTGAGCTTCTGGAATTCAAGCATATGGCTTTGGCCATATGCGTTTCGAGATTTCAGCCGTTCGACCTTCTGAAAGGGAACGATATATATATATATATATATATATATATATATATATATATATATATATATATATATATATATATATATATATATATATATATATATATATATATGGGTCTGCTTCAAAACACTGAAATTTCATAATGTTGAATTTCATAACACTGAGACCATAACATCGAAAATATAAAACACTGAAAACCCAGAACATTGAAAACTCAGAACACTGAACACTCAGAACATTGAAAGTGTGCTTCATAACATTGAAAACTACATTGAAAAAGTAAATAAGATCCCGTCCACCTACAACAACACCTAACAACCACACTTTCTACTACATTTCTGCAGGGGGACAAGCATCCCCACCCCCCCGTAAATTAAATATAACAACCCCAACATCAGACTTGAGGTTAGGAAATTAACTTTTTTCCACAGTAGTGCGATCTTGGAGTTGGTATATTTAATTTACGGGAGGTGAGGGGGGCAGAGACCCCCCTCATGAGGGGTGCAAGGGGACTTGCCCCCCCTGCAGAAACATAGTAGAAAGTGTGTTAGGTGGTGTTGTAGGTAAAGGGGATATTATTTACATGTGCATTGTAGTTTTCAGTGTTATGAAGCACATAGTTAGGTGGTGCTGTAGGTAAAGGGGATATTATTTACATGTAGTTTTCAGTGTTATAAAGCACACTTCCAATGTTCTGAGTTTCAGTATTTTGGGATTTAGATGTTTAGGTCTCAATGTTATGAAATTCAACGTTATGAAATTTCAGTGTTATGAAGTAGACCCATATATATATATATATATATATATATATATATATATGATTCCACTTTATAATCGTGAAATACTGAAATCTCGAATTTACACCATACCACACATAAACCACAACACCCAGACTACAAAACAAATAAACACACAAAAACAAAACATACACATCCACATACACGTGTACACATAAGCAGGGGGGCAAGCCCTCCTGCACCCCCATGTGGGGGGCTGCGCCCCCACCCCCCTACTTATATATACAAAGTCAGAGATTGCACAAACAGTAAAAGACAGTACACTCACACCCAGACATTCCATAGTCCCTTGCACACACGCACTTACACACACACATCACACCAACACATCCAACAATTACACACTCATACATTCACCTTCCTACCCTAACCCACACATACAGCTTGCAAACAATCTCATATACACTCAAACTCCCACCCAAGACCCTTACAAAACACTGATCTACCTTAGATTCCATGAAAATCCATACACTACGCCAAATAACATCTAAACCAAGCAGAGCACGTCACGTAAAGTAAGGCCATAACCACAAATTCGAAATATTCAAATTCATGATTATGCACTTTTGACATTCGAAAAATTCGCCTTTATGGTCACAAAATACTGAAATTCGAGATTTCAGTATTTCACAATTATGAAGGGGAGCCGTGTATATATATATATATATATATATATATATATATATATATATATATATATATATATATATATATATATGTGTGTGTGTGTGTGTGTATATATATATATATATATATATATATATATATATATATATATATATATATTTATATATATGTGTGTGTGTGTGTGTGTGTGTGTGTGTGTGTGTGTGTATATATATATATATATATATATATATATATATATATATATATATATATGTGTATATATATATATATATATATATATATATATATATATATATATATATATATGTAAATTCTACTTGCTACATTCTTAACTTTCTTAAAATATGATTGTCCTTCTACATTTCCTTTGGGTTTCACCTTTCAACCATTTGTCAAACTGTAATTTTTTAATTCGTGCCACAAAGTAGATGTTTGTTCTTCAAATAGCTTTTGAAATAAGATATAACAAAGGCTTCCAAATAAAACACTACTGGATATATAACCCTCTTCTGCCCTGTATACTATATCACTTTTAATGGTGTTAAACCTGTTGGGTCTATATTATAACATCAAAGTCTAAAAACATTGAATGTTATAATATTGACCCTATTCAATCAAAACACCAGAAAACCCAACAGTCAGCATAGCAAATTTTTTCCGAGGGAAAAAATTTGTTGTTCTGGCAAACATACACACAACACAAGCACACCAAAATAAATAATCCACACACATACATTTCACGAAACCCTACACTAAACCAGATGTACACCACTAGCTACCCTCTTACCTTAACCCAACCCTAACCCTAAGGTCCCTAACTATCGCAAACTCACCTTACCTGCGCCCTAACCCTAACTTACCTAACCAACAGCCAATCGCACACTCACCTTCATTCGCACACTTACCTTAACCCGGTCCGTAACCTTCGCTCCACAGTTGGGGAGATAGTGAAGCTGCAGAAACGACCCACTGAATACTATCCCTAAGAAAGTATTCGGTGTTTTGCAGCTTTGCTATTTCAAGCGTTCGCTCTACTGGGTTTGATATTATAACATTCAAAGTTTTTGAACTTCGATGTTGTAATAGAGACCCAACCTGTTACCCAGTACTTCAAAACAAATCATTCTCAGATGTGCCTACTAGTTTATTTTGGAGAGTATAAATCCTTGTCAAATGTGTCCCTTAATCAGTTTTGTTTTAACCACCTAAATCTTTTGAAAAAATATGACTGACCATTTCTTCTCTTATCTTTTTTATTATCCGCAATTAAAATCCATTTTCTTTTCAATACATAATAGGGAATCTGAAAGCTCATATCAGGACAGAACAAACAGGATGTGAGAACTGTCTCATTCCACATGGGTGGGGCAACTTGAATTAATATGGAGATGCTAGTCTAGACTTTGTTCTGGCAAACAACATGTAGCTGATCATTACATGACAGGGAAGGCACTCACAGCACCACATTTAAGAATGTGCACATGCACCCCCTAGTAAGGAAAGGGCATTGGGTAGATTCAGAGATTACAAAGTCATCCCAGTGAAACACATAGCTGACAGCATAAACCACTGGTGGCTACAATCAGCTGTAAGCAAGATTCTAAGGTCAGTAACACTTAGGCTGAATACCTGGAAGCTGACAGGAACAAACGCATAAGAGCTTAAGGAAAGTCTTAGGGCTCTAGCACCTCAGAAGGAAGTGGAAATAGACTGAGTCGGAGAAGAATGACAGAGTCTCTGAGCCCAGATATTTTTCTGATCATTACAAAATTCCCCTAAGGTTTAAAAACTCCAATAAAATATACATTAAAACAAAAGCATCTAACTGGACCCTAAATTATACCCTACTGAAGAAAGAAGTTGTAAAAGATGTAGTGCAGCTATTTAGTGAGTTTGATACCAAGATGCCAAATAATCAAACTGCCTTCAATGTTCTATGGGCAGCCTTGATGTCATATGCCTGGTATTCTTAATAACAAAGCCCCTTTGTATAAGAAACAATACACTCTAAAGGAACAGCTACTTAAAAACAAACTTGCAGATCTGGAAACCAGATTAGCCATTCAAGATAATGATAAGGACCAGATCAATGAAGCAAAAAAACAAACTAAACCTTCTATATCTTCCTCAGCCCTTGTGGTACAAATTCAAATGCCTAGCTAAGTACTTTGAGTGGGCTCAGACACCTTCTAAAAACTTTGTAGCAGAATAATAAAAGTAAATAACTCGCTCCATGATCCCAGCTATCCAACACAAAGGCAAACTATATCACTTTAGCACAGAAATCATTCAGATCTTTGAAACAATCTGTTCACAACTATATTTATATCATAATGAAATCTTTAATCAAAATACTTGGATTCTTACTTTAAACAACTAAATTTCCCAAAACTAAATCCAATGGTAAAACACCAGGTCCAGACAGCTACAGCTTTGATCCAAAATCAGAAGAGGTTGATACTCCACAACAAACGAAGCAAACCAGATGAATGAAAAGACAAGTCCTTTATTCGAATAAGTAAGCGCTTTCACGTTGCTGAGAACGCTTCATCAGACTTCAATGAAGCGTTCTAAGCAACGTGAAAGCACTTACTTATTCGAATAAAGGACTTGTCTTTTCATTCATCTGGTTAGTATCAACCTCTTCTGATTTTGGATTTGTGCTTTTTTTGGGAGGTGATACCTTACCCTGACAGTGTTCTTTCCTTGCTGAGCTTCAGCTTTGAGTTCTATAAATGTTTTTTACCTTGTATTGGGAAAACCTTATTAAACTATCTAATAATATTAGAACAATGGACATTTAAGGCCTCTGCTGAGATGACTCCAGAACCATACTTGTATACCAAAATCTAACCTTAATTAACCCTGAAGACCACACAAACTACAGACCCATAGCACTTATTATGCTGATATAAAAACATATGCATCCCTATTAGCAAACAGAGTTAAAAAGCATTCTACCCTCAATTATATCACCTTTCCAATCTAGCTTTCTACAATCTAGACAAACTTCAGATCACACTGTAAAGTCAGAACCCCTACAAAAACCTATAACAAAAACACAACTACTTTGCTTTAGCAATACATGCTTCTAAGGCATTTGATCGTATTAATCTAAACTTTATTTTTCTAGAGATGCACTTTTGGAATTTTCCAGAAAATTTCATCATTGTATTAAAGGTGTTATACTCAAATGCATGCGCTCAGTTAACAATCACTAAATCTAACTCAAATCCTATACGTATTCTAAATGGTGCCAGGCAGGGTTCCCCTCTCCCCCCCGTATCTGTTCATTCCTTATATTAATATCTATTTACGGCTGTAACCCAGAGCTCATATCTCCAATTTCCTAAGCTCAGTGAAGTTTCCTTTCCCTGATGGCTTTTGCTGATGACATAAACATTTATTTGACATCATTAAAAACAGATGTCCCTAAAATAATTGATAAATTATTGAATACTCTAATTTTTCCAACTATAAATTAAATACCAAGAAATTTACAATATTGCCTTTAAATTATTGTTATACACCTGAAGATGACTCATACTATAATGCCATCAAAATTAGTTACCAAATTAAATATTTGGGAATAAACTTTAGCCAAAGCCCTACATATTACTTCAACACAATCCTGGAAGAGTCTGGATAAATGCTAAAATGACCTTGCAAGATGGGTAAAATTAAAATTCTCTTTGCTTTTTAGAGGAGCAATAATTAAAATGAATGTACTGCCCAGAATTTTATTCCATTTTATTTATTTATTTTACCGGGAGATTCCGACTGGACACAGGTCCTTTTTCAGCAGAAGCTCAGGGAGAAAAGCTCCACAAGTACAGTAAGAAATCATACAATAGAAAATGTTACAATGTTACAATAGTAGATGATTTTACAGTAAACAACATGGCATGCAGCGTACATGGCAAAGTAGTAAAAGTAAACAGCATCAAAGGAAAATGAGTACAAGACAGTGTTTAAACTGAGCAGACAATTTAAACGATACCCAAGGAGTAAGGTGATAATAAGATATAAAGAAATAACACTGTACTAAGTGGCGGGAGTGTAGTTAGTCAGGCTTGGAATAAAGGCAGAGCCAATGCATTTTTAGGTGAGACTTGAGAATAGTTTTGAATCGACTGCTAGATGGTAATTTGGTTATCGAGGGGGTGAGGTTGTTCCATAGTTTAGAAATAGCACAGGAGAGTCGGGCTTCTCCTGCTGAGTTTTGGGTTTGGTGGTAAGAAGCAGATTTTTGCTGTTGGGTCTTAGGGGTCTAGAAGAAGAGTAGGGTTGGAGTAGGTTTTGAAGTGATGGGATCTTATGGGGGTGATTTATTAGTTTGTGGGCAAATGAGAGTTGATTCAGGTGAAGAGGTTGAGGGAGTTCAAGCCAATCTAGTTCCCTGAGTGAGTTGCAGTGGTGGCTGTGGTAGGATGCACCGGTTGCAAACTTTGCAATTTTATTGTAGCAGGATTCTAGTCTGTTTAGGTCAGTCTGTCTAAGGTTGGTGAGTATGGGAGAGGTGTAGAGTAAGGTGGAGATTAGGTGAGAGTTGGCAGTAGCAGTCCTGGCTGTCTTGGCTAGGTATTGTTTGTTTCTATAAAGTGCCCCAAGTTTTTTATGAACTTTTTTATGGTAAGTGATTTGTGGAGTTTAAATTTGGGATTGTTGCCAATTTCCACACCTAGATGTTTGGTATGGTTAGATGGGGAGATTAGGGTGTTGTTCTTGGCATTAATGTTGAAGACAGTGGAAGATTGTATAGATTTGGAGGGTTGAAAGATAAGGAGTTTGGTTTTGTTTGGATTGAGTAGAAGTTGGGCATTGGAAAATCAGCTTTCTACAGATGTGAATGACTCTTGCATGATATTTTGGAGTTCTGGTAAATTGGGGGCAGTGTAGATGAGAGTGGTGTTATCTGCATATTGTATGAGTGTGGCATGTTTGGTGGAGGTATGAAGGTTGTTGATGAAGAGGGAGAATAGTAGGGGGCCAAGGATGGATCCTTGTGAGAATCCCAAGAGAGACTGGGAGATGAGGGGATAGCTGATCTTCCAAACCATGGACTGCCAGAGAGATAGCTATGGAACCAGATGATGCCAGAGTGAGAAAAGGAGAGATTAGTGAGGACAGAGAGAAGGAAATTGTGAGATACCATATCTAAAGCCTTTGATAGGTCCAGAAATATAGCAGAGGAGAGTAGGCCATTGTTTTATGGTGCAGGATTGTGTTGGTGAAGGAAAGCAGGATGGTGGTGGTGGTCGAAGCCATGTTGGGTTTTAGAGAGGAGGTTGTTAGTTAGTAGTTCAGTACCTGAGAGGTAATACATTTCTCAAGAATCCTGGAGAGTGGGGAGAGGATGAAAATGGGGCAGTAGTTGGAAAGGTCAATGGAGGAGCCACCCTAGTGTAGGGGAATGATGTGTGAAATCTTCCACAGAGTAGGCATGTAGTTTTCCAATATGGAGCAGTTAATTAATAAGAAAATTGGATAGGCTAGGGTGTCCACTGCTATTTTTTGGTATTCTGAGGGAAGGTTGTCAGCTGCGAGTTTAGTGGGCTTAGGTTTTGTCAGACATTTTTGTTATATAGGAGGTGAGTACTGCAGAGAAGGTGAAGGAGGGGGTTGAGGGGTTGTGTGAGGGGCTGGTGGATGAGGAGAGTTGTTGTTTGGCTAGTGATAGAATGGTTTCAGTGAAGTTTATGCTGAAGGAGTCAGCTCTACTGCTGGAGGAGGAGGGGAT
Source organism: Protopterus annectens (assembly GCF_019279795.1). Taxonomy (NCBI): domain Eukaryota; kingdom Metazoa; phylum Chordata; order Ceratodontiformes; family Protopteridae; genus Protopterus; species Protopterus annectens. The sequence continues at coordinate 824,722,421 of NC_056750.1, read as the reverse complement.
GATAGGCGGGGGGGGGGTGGCTAGCTTACCTGGGTGGAGTACAGAGTTTATTGTGGACCAGAATTGCTTAGGATTGTGATGGGTGGAGTTTAAGGTGAACTAATAGCAATGGGCTTTATCTGTTTTTGTTTGCTTTTTTACTTTGTTACATTTTATGTCTTCCTTTAGTCTTATTCTTAAGAAACAATTTAAGGAACTCAGTTCAGAAAGTCATGTGGGCATGTAGATAAGTAAAAATAGCTTACCATAGATTAATTGAACCAAAATCATAAGGGGGTCTAGGATTAATTGATTTCTTACTGAATTATTTAATTGTAAATGCCAGACAAATATTGAAAATAATAAATTATACACCTACCCCTAATGTATGGCATCCAGTATGGGTTAAGCAATGGCACAACCAAATTTTGTCCTGTAGCTGCCATCATTTGGCTCTATCATGTCTAAATCAAAAGAATCTAAACACCTAGAAAATGCATATTTTCATAGCTAAGAAGTTAATCATTTTGAAAAATTAATAAACATCCTAAGTTTGAACACCCTCTTTGAACTCTCACAACCAATAAACATGAATCCTAATCTCAAATGAAATACCCAAATGTTGAATCTGTCCAACTACCCTTAATTAAGGATAAAATGATCTGGGACTTTGTTAAACATTTACCTCCCTCACTTAATAATTTAATACTAAAAATGCTCCTACCAAAAGGTCATTTACCTATATCAATCTCTTACAAACTTATTACATCATATCACTGGAATATGAAAATGTTAATAGCTTTTCAAACTGCTGGACAAACATTGATTCTCTGCCACTACTGATGAATTAAGTCCATTCAATTTAATGCTAAACACATCCCTCTAAAAAATGATTTTATACACAATTCATGATCTTAAACAATGCTTACTGGTCTTCACTAAATTCGCGACTATTTTCCCAACGAATCCATCGACACGCAGATCATGTGGCGTTGACGAATCCATCGACACGCAGATCATGTGGCGTTGACGAATCCATCGACATGCAGATCATGTGGCGTTGACGAATCCATCGACACGCAGATCATGTGGCGTTGATAATGCTAACTTGATTCTCATTCTTTGGAGCTATTTTCCCAACGAATCCATCGACACGCAGATCATGTGGCGTTGATAATGCTAACTTGATTCTCATTGTTTGGAGCTATAAATATTCAATACATTTATGATTCGCACTAAAAATAGCCTGACTGAGTTGGGTCAAAATGAAAAAAGCATCACACCAAATGTTGGCTTCCTGCATATCCCTCCAAAAAACGTACCACATAAAGATTCATACTTATCTTAATCAAACTATACATCACACAAAGATGTCTCAGTTGTAAGAAATATGTTGGATTTATTTTAAAGAAATGGCTAGAAGACACGTCAAGATCTTAATGATCATACTACATGTGAAGGAAAATTGAAGCTCTCCTCACCCTGGACAATACTGACATCTGTGCAGTTACCAAAACATGGTTCAAAGCTATGGAAAGCACTCCGGAAATGCATGACTATAATGCCTTTTATATATTACAACAACCCACTGAATATGAAGGAGCTAAAGGGGAAGGTGCATCTATCTACACAGAGTGGATAAGCACACTTCAAAGCTGGTCAAATAATATCAAATGCTACTCCGTGTCCAACTAACCATGGGAAAAATCCATTACCATGTTCTTGCTAGCTACAGGTCACCCACTATGAACCAGGAAACTTGTATATCATACCTGAAGTTACTTGAATCAATCACTATCTAGCGCAATTACCATACTCATGGGCGATTTTAACTACCCATCCATTTACTGGGAGGCATATGCAACCATTAACATTCATGTCCAAAGATTTCTTGACTTTGAAAATTCAAATGTCCTAGTCTGCACTCCCACTAGGAGAACAACAATCCTAGATGTGGTACTCACAAATATGGGAGAGTATTGCCCCCCCGTGATGTCCTTAGTGGTAAGATCAGCTCACAAAAGGCAGTCTCCCTTGAAATAAAGGTAAAACTAGTCCCCCCACCTAACCACAAAAATTTTAAGAACTTTGCTAAGGTAAATTACCACCTATTAAGGGAGGCCATAGCTAGTTTTCAAGCTCCCCCAAATCCAGAAAACACAGAAACATATGCAGAGGCATACATAAAAGCCCTGTATAACCACATAAAACACTGAATAAAAATGGCAGTAGCAGACTGAAATAAACCCAGGTCAAACCACAAAAACAAGCCATCCTGGTGGATCCTTAGTATTAATAGCTTGTACAACAAAATTAAGAAAATCCTGTCAAAAGGTAAGAGGGAATGTGCACAACAGAGAAATAAGTCCCTCATTAGTATAAACAAGTGAATCAGGGTACTAGTCAAGTCTCTGAAAGCAGACTTTGAGGTAAAAATTGCCTCCAAAGCTAAGGATAAACATAAGACATTTTTCAGTTATGCCTGCAGTCTTAAAGGCAACACCCAGCAATGTGTGGAATTAGTTGTAGATGGCATCACCTATACTCAGCTGGAAGACATAGCAAATCTGTTAGCCAACAAATTCTGCTCAAATTTTACCTCCCCATCACCCCCAGTTCTCCCCAAAAAAATACCCTCCACCACTTCACTGCCAATTATAACCAAAGAACAGGTTGCCACTACAGTCTCTAAAGCTAAAAGCATGACATCAATGGGGCCTGACAAGATACCAGGTGCCTTCTTAAATAGCTTAAATCAGGACTTATCAAGCACATTAAGATCTTTATTTAACCACAGCCCTTGGACTTGCTTTGTCCCAGTAGAGTGGAGGATAGCAACAGTCTGTTGCTGCTTAAAGGGGGACCATCTACTGACCCAAGAAATTAAAGACCCATACATTTGAATAGTCTTATACACCCGTGATGGTGGTGCTGCGGTAGTGTTGTTGCCTCACAGTAAGACGCTGTCTGGTTCAATTCTTAGCTAGAGTGTCTTCTGCGTGGAGACATGCATGAATGGGCGTACCTTCGTTGAAGGTTGTGCGTCAGGCTTGGCAAGCCGGTACGTAAAAATCAACTGCCAATCATTAGCTGACCAGAGTTCCGCTGTGGCGACCCCTAACCAGGAAAAGCCGAAAGACACAAACAAACATTTGAATAGTCTCATATGTAAGGCCATGGAAAGAATAATCATGGACCTGATAAATAATGACATAGGTGACCTCCAAACACTGGACCTAACCCAATTCAGCTTTGTCAAGTGCAGGCCATGCCTACTGAATCTGGTGGATTTCTTTGAGAAAGTCACTAAGGCCATGGATGAGGGTAAAACAGTACATACCACCTATCTCGACTTGGCCAAGGCATTGGACACAATTTGCCACTCAGGTATTATAAATAAACTCACAAAACTGGGCATAAATCCATATGTCACTAGATGGAGAGCCAATTGGCTCATGAACAGGACATGTGGTTAAAGTGGGTGAATCCAGATCCAGCAAGAGGCTAGTAGTAGTGGTGTATCAAAGGGCTCAGTACTGGGACCATTCCTGTTCAGAATATACTTCGCTGAAGTCAAGGCAAATGTGGAAGGCCTCTAGATGAAAAGTTTGCCAATAACTGAAAGCTGGGAGCAATCATTAAATCCCTCAGTGATGTAGATATCCTCCAAGAGGGTCTAGATCAGACCAATGACTGGTGCCAGAACCATGGCCTAAAACCAAATGCAAAAAAAATGCATTATCATACCCTTTTGGAAGTCAAATACTCCTGCAAATTACAGCAGTAATAGCACTCCTCTTAGAGTGGATTCAGAGGTGACAGATCTAGGTACACAGCTAGATAGTAGCCTGAACTTTGACCACCATGTGTCCACAGTGGTGAGGAGATCCTTTTAAGTGGCGCAACTTATAAGTAAAGGTATGGCATCCAGATCCAAGGAAATTATAGTCCTGCTGTACTCAGCCCTCATTAGACCAATAACTGAGTACAATGAGCCATTTGGCAGGTACTTGACTAGGCACTTACAGCACACATCAGAGGCTCCTCACAAAGAAAATACAGGGTGTAAACAACATGACCTGTGGTGATAGACTAAAAGCCCTATCCATTTACTCTGTCTTCTACTAACTATTAAGGGGTGACCTATGCCTGCCCTACAAGGTGCTCATAAATACAACCCTGATGGAACTACTGCACATCCACAAGTCAAACAGCATGAGGGTCACTCAATCTAGGGATCTAAACTTAGTCAGTGACTCAAACAAAACATGCTGGAGAGACAGATATGTGTTTCAAAGATTGCCCTGTCTTTGGAACAGACTTCCCATTCAAATTAAGCAGAGCCCTTCCCTGGCCTTGTTCAAACACAATTTGGATCAATGGCTGGGGAATTACAAATTCACACCTGGGGTAGTGCCTATGTCCCTTGTGGATGGGACAATCTTTAAGATACACAATCAGAAATCCATACCATCCTCTTGCCTTTGGACATTTAACTTCGGGCAATTGCCTTGACATTTTCTATTGCAATCCAATCATCACCATTCTATCTTTTATACTTTCTTCTCTTTGAACCAGTAGACTCATGTATCTACATAAGACAATACTGCCATCTACTTGTATCATGTATTACTTTGCATATTCCATGTCACATTTCTTTGCTTGATATTATTAACTCAGGTCATGCCTAATCCAAAGATAACTGGGCATAATGGGTATTCTTGTTTCATCAATTTATCCACGATTACTTATTTCCCTAAATTATACCTGGATAATGACAAAAGTAAACTGTTATGTGTTATGCTGTCAGAAGCTAGGGTTATATGAACATCCATAAAAATATTTTTATTCTCCTCCTATGTTTCCCTGTACAATTCCTTAATCCATGAAAAATCCCTATATTGTTTCTTACGGGGTCTATATTACATGATCAAACTTTCAAAATTTTGAATCTGATATGGTTGACACCATATAATCGAAGTCTTGAAACTTCGAAAATGTAATAAAACACAGCAACATACAAAAACAATCTATTTAAATGCTGTAAGCAGGGTGGCAAGCCCCCCTGCACCCCCACAACCCCCACTACTTAAACATACCAACTCTGAGACTGCACTACAGTGCAGAAAAGTTAAATCTTCTCTTTCTGTGCTGTACAGAGATCTGCGTTAAAAGATTCGAAGTTTCAAGACTTGGATCATATGGTGTGGACCATATCAAATTCGGAGTTTTGAAGCTTCCATCTTCTGATATAGACCTGGTTCTTACTGGGCACATTTCATTTCATCTTCTTCTTAGTCTTTTTCTTTGCACAACTTCATACTCTTAATTACAGACCTTTGCTAAACTCCAGGCAGAAAAGAAATGAGTCTCCACTTGATTATTTTATTGAATCTTCCTGCCTGCATACAGTGTATTATTCCACTCTCCCAGTACTTCATTTTCATGTAAGAACTCTGTGTGCTATTGATTCGGTATGTTACAAAAATCTACCTCCCACTGTTCCATTTTTATAAAATGAGGATCCTACACTATATCACCCTGCAATACTAATTAAATTATATCAAGCAATGATGCTTTACCTCTCACTGCCATAATTCACAACGGGCGCTACCTTTCATGTACATTAAATATGTTACTTCCTTTTAAACTAATGCGACCACACCTTAGCACGCATCCTCCATAAATGGGCATATTACCTCCATTCCTAACCATACATTTTTTGTTTTCCTTTCCTCCAATAAATCTAATATATTGAATATAAATCCGATTTCATACCCATACTTAAACAGATAAGCTACTTCTGAAGTTCTTTATGTTAAGGATTGTTAATATTTTCCTGAATATGTTTGTCTTTTATGGTACTTTATATGCCTTTCCTTTTGTTCCTCCTATCATCATAGTAAATGGCTTTGTTTATGCTTCTGTTGGAATTTGGAATATCATTTTGTTTCCAATGTTGGCTGTTGTATATGTACTTCGTTCTCTACTCCCTTCTCCAGCGATCTGGTTTACTATCCTCCTCTAGTTCATGCTCTCTACTCCCTTCTCCAGCAATCTGGTTTACTATCCTCCTCTAGTTTTCGTTCTCTACTCCCTTCTCCAGCGATCTGGTTTACTGTCCTCCTCTAGTTCATGCTCTCTACTCCCTTCTACAGCGATCTGGTTTACTGTCCTCCTCTAGTTCATGCTCGGTATCCTTATTTTCCAGTAATACAGTGTGTGTCTGTATTTTTGTTAACTTTCGTTCTCTACTCCCTTCTCCAGCAATCTGGTTTACTGTCCTCCTCTAGTTCATGCTCTCTACTCCCTTCTCCAGCGATCTGGTTTACTGTCCTCCTCTAGTTCATGCTCTCAACTCCCTTCTCCAGCGATCTGGTTTACTGTCCTCCTCTAGTTCATGCTCTCTACTCCCTTCTCCAGCGATCTGGTTTACTGTCCTCCTCTAGTTCATGCTCGGTATCCTGGTTTACTGTCCTCCTCTAGTTCATGCTCTCTACTCCCTTCTCCAGCGATCTGGTTTACTGTCCTCCTCTAGTTCATGCTCTCTACTCCCTTCTCCAGCGATCTGGTTTACTGTCCTCCTCTAGTTCATGCTCTCTACTCCCTTCTCCAGCGATCTGGTTTACTGTCCTCCTCTAGTTCATGCTCTCTACTCCCTTCTCCAGCGATCTGGTTTACTGTCCTCCTCTAGTTCATGCTCTCTACTCCCTTCTCCAGCGATCTGGTTTACTGTCCTCCTCTAGTTCATGCTCTCTACTCCCTTCTCCAGCGATCTGGTTTACTGTCCTCCTCTAGTTCATGCTCTCTACTCCCTTCTCCAGCGATCTGGTTTACTGTCCTCCTCTAGTTCATGCTCTCTACTCCCTTCTCCAGCGATCTGGTTTACTGTCCTCCTCTAGTTCATGCTCTCTACTCCCTTCTCCAGCGATCTGGTTTACTGTCCTCCTCTAGTTCATGCTCTCTACTCCCTTCTCCAGCGATCTGGTTTACTGTCCTCCTCTAGTTCATGCTCTCTACTCCCTTCTCCAGCGATCTGGTTTACTGTCCTCCTCTAGTTCATGCTCTCTACTCCCTTCTCCAGCGATCTGGTTTACTGTCCTCCTCTAGTTCATGCTCTCTACTCCCTTCTACAGTGATCTGGTTTACTGTCCTCCTCTAGTTCATACTCTCTACTCCCTTCTCCAGCGATCTGGTTTACTGTCCTCCTCTAGTTCATGCTCTCTACTCCCTTCTCCAGCGATCTGGTTTACTGTCCTCCTCTAGTTCATTCTCTCTACTCCCTTCTCCAGCGATCTGGTTTACTGTCCTCCTCTAGTTCATGCTCTCTACTCCCTTCTCCAGCGATCTGGTTTACTGTCCTCCTCTAGTTCATGCTCTCTACTCCCTTCTCCAGCTATCTGGTTTACTGTCCTCCTCTAGTTCATGCTCTCTACTCCCTTCTCCAGCGATCTGGTTTACTGTCGTCCTCTAGTTTATGCTCTCTACTCCCTTCTCCAGCGATCTGGTTTACTGTCCTCCTCTAGTTTATGCTCTCTACTCCCTTCTCCAGCGATCTGGTTTACTGTCCTCCTCTAGTTCATGCTCTCTACTCCCTTCTCCAGCGATCTGGTTTACTGTCCTCCTCTAGTTCATGCTCTCTACTCCCTTCTCCAGCGATCTGGTTTACTGTCCTCCTCTAGTTTATGCTCTCTACTCCCTTCTCCAGCGATCTGGTTTACTGTCCTCCTCTACTTCATGCTCGGTACTCCCTTCTCCAGCGATCTGGTTTACTATCCTCCTCTAATTCATGCTCGGTATCCTTATTTTCCAGTAATACAGTAACATCATCCAGTATCCTCTACTTTGGCACTATACCTTTCTACTGTTGCGAGAAAATTCATGGGCAGCCTACCCAGAAATGTCATTACTTTTCAAATGTATTGTGTTTTATCCAGTTATACTCACAATGGCCAGCTTCTTCACATTTTTGTACAAAAAAGCATTGCATATTATGCTCAAATCAACCCTGTTTCACCATATTCACAACACACCGTTGGCTGTTGTTGCTGTGTATAATGAAAAATAAAACTTATTTACAGTAATCAGAAATTTATTAAACAAGGGTGGCTGTGGTGGTGCAGTGGTTAGTGTTGCCACCTCACAGCAAGAGGTTCTCTGGTTCAATCCTCAGCTGAGGTGCCTTCTGTGTGGAATCTGCATGTCTTCCCTGTGGTTGTGTGGATTTCCTCCAGGTGCTCCGGTTTCTTCCCAAAGACATGCTGTAGGTGCATTGGACACTCTAAATTGGCATTAGTGCATGTGTGTGCCTTCTGTGGAAGGTTGGGTGCCAGGCTAGCAACTTGACACTGTAAAACTCCACTGCCAGTCATGAGTGGACAGGTGATCCACTGTGGCGACCCCTAACCAGGGAAAGCAAGAAGAAAAAATTGATTAGACAAGTTTTTTTTAGTTTTCTTTCCTCATTTTACACAGAACATGTGCATTCCCATCTGTCTGCCCGTAGCCCAAGTTTATTTTTATTTTTATCCTAATTTGAAATGCTTTCACAGTTCTCCAAATTCATTCTTACAAACACTGCACAAGAAAAAGTGTCCTGCTTCACTCCTCTGCGTAGCCTCTTGTCATTGAATGTTTGACACTGACAACTCTACTGATACTGCAGAAGCATGTGGTTGGCATTTTGACCAAATTCTGCTGTATAAATACCTCCTTGAGCCACACCTGAAAACACTCAAAAGCCTAGTAGAACTAAGTTAGACATCAAAATTAATGAATACATTTATACATAGGAATAGAAATGAAAAATCTAAAATACTGCTTAACTGGGAGTCAGCTGGCTCATTGCAAGTTCTGCTGCCCTCCTTGTTTAACATCTACATCAACAGACTCAATACTGACTCTAGATAAGCAACCTTAATTCAATAGACAGACAATCCAACATTCATTTACTCGGAAGAAACAACATTTTCCCTACAAGATATCTCTCAACAGGCTTTTCTATATACAGAATGTTGGCTATCCAATTCTGATCTACTTCTCATTGCCAAAAAGACTAAACTAATGATCTTTATCCCTAAAAGTTTCACAGATTAAGTACAATTTCCACATCCTCTTATCCAATAACACTCAAATTGAACATGTAGTGTAAACAAAACAACTGGGAATCTTAGATGATAAAATTAAATATGTCCAATGTTTGCTCCAAGCCATGCCAAAAAAAAGCACTGTGAACTGGGATCACTCTACAGGGAAAGACAGTTCCTTACAGCCCCTACTAGAAAACCCATAGACACTACCTACCTACTTCCAACCCTTCTGTGTACATCGCCATCTTTACAAATCTTAAAACAAAACTTGATACATGCTAGAATAAAATAGCTAAATTTGTAGAAAATTGCCCTCTAAAAACCCACCACTATGTAGTTCTTAGAGATCTTTACTAGTTAGAACTTCCACACTGCCTCGACTATTCTCAGGTTATCCACAACTTAATATACTTTCTACAAAATGCACATCACTGAAAAATATTCTGTGACCATACTCCAAATCAAGACTGCTAAGATCCTGCAACAAATCTGTTGTCACCACCACCTGCAAATCATACAAATACTCCGCTGGTGATTCTTTATAAGTCCACTAAGTTATAAAGACATAGAACTCTATCCCTTTGCAACTAAAATGAGCAACCAAAACAAATACGTTCAAGCTATTACTAAAGCAACATCTCTAATTCAACTCTAATCGGGTCTGTTTCTGTAGTCCCCATGGGTAACTGAAATGAACCCCCGGATTTACTATCCCTCCATGCAGGACTAGCTTAGTCCTGCATGGAGGAGGCCGTTTAGGAGCAGGACAGCAGCATGCCATGCATATTAATGAGGCGCTCTGCCAGAGCTCCTAATCTTACATGGAGCATGTAAGAGTGCAGGGGGCATGTCTGAGAGCAGAGCTCTCAGAATACACATGCCCCCGCAATGAAGAACAGCAGAAAGGCCCAAGAAATGTGCAAGACTGCTCATCGCTGACCACATATCCCCACCAACATTCCCTCTGGTGTACAACAGCAAGTAAACACAAATAAAATGAACAAATCTGAATTTTTTTATTTTAAAAATCCGATTAAAGCTAACTGTAGGTGCACGGGTGTGTCCATCACTTAGCTACGGTTAATGCAGCTGAAATGGCTGAAGAGGATAACAAGGAAGATATATACAAATGAAGCAGCATAGCAATAGTGTAGTGGGCAGAGCATTTGCCTTACAAACAGGCATTCCCCATTCAAGTCCCACTGCAGCACATTCCATTTTCCATGGCAAAACACATTATGACCAATATTTTTGTTGCATAACCCACTAAATAACATATATTTATGAACTGGAGTACTGCAGTAAATGCACATGTGAGGTGTCAGTGTCATAATGAATAAAGAAACAGTAGGTTTAAGCACCAATAAGTAGTAGTAAGCATATTTAAGCACTAGTAAGTGGGTTTAAGCCCTTTTGGGTGGGGGTAAGCAATGCGCACAGAGGTTAAGCAGTTCTGAAGCTAACTCTGTGTAAGCATATGTAACCGGAGGTTAGCTTTGCTTACCCTCATGCAAACCCATGCAAACCCACTTACAAATACTCAAAAGTGCCTTAATCACTGTGTATCCAATGGCCCTCGTTCTGCCCATCAACAAAATAAACAGCCATACAGGTCTCGAACCCAGGACCCTATACACTAGGGTCACAGTAGTTAACCACCAAGCCATCACAGAAGTACAGAGCAATGAGGTATCAGCAAACAAGTCTTCACTATAGTAAAACCAAACTGAACCTATGAAAGGAATCAGTATACAGACATATGTGCCTTAACCCATTTCTTCTTCTTATTGGTCTTTTCCTGGTTAGGGGTTGCCAAGCGTAACTCCGGTCTGCTAACGATTGGCAGTAGATTTTTATGGTGCCAAGTTGCCAGCCCAATGCTCAACCTTCAATGAAGGCATGCCCATTCACACCCATTTACACATGTCTTTTGAATGCCACTTGACCACAGGGAGGACATGCAGACTCCACACAGAAGGCACTCCAGCCGAGAATTGAACAAGAGAACCTCTTGCTGTGAGGCAACAATGCTACTGCTGCACCACCGTGGTTTAACCCACTACATGACATAAATATGTGAACTGGAGTAAAGCAGTAAGCCCAGAAGTCAGGTGTAATTGTAATAGAGTGTTGAAGTCCCCAGTAAAACACAAAGACCCCATACAGTGTACGTACACATGAATCATGGATACCAGGCATACATATAAGGTGTAATGAATAATAACTCAATGCCAAAAAGGAATTATAATGCAAAGTCTAATGTAAGCAATGCTAAGCATTGCACAGGCCAGCTTAGAAGGTGTAAGCAATATGTACACCAGCTAACTCAATGTGCCCAGTGTTATATCCATTTAAACAATGCCAACCTTAGGTAAGCAGGTTTGCCCTTTTCAAAACCGAACAATCATGGAAAAGTGCATGAAATCGTCCCTACTTAAACCCACGAGGCGGGAATACATCTCATAACTGGTTGTAGCTTCCCCTTGCAGGCACAATGGCGGTAACGGGAGAAGGTGTGTGCTTTCGGGCACAGCGCTGGTGCATCCAGGAGTCCAGAGTCATGGCAGGACTCCTTGTCAAAGATCATGATCAGAGACTGCTGCAAGGCCAGTACCAGGGCTCCCAATATAAGGCAGAAGCCTGGGACCATCTCGCCTGTGACCTCACCAGTGCCGCTGGCATACCCCAAACTGGTGAGCAGGTCAGGCATCACTATGCTGAACTGAAGCGGCGTAAGGGGGACCTCTTGGAACAGTGGATCCAAGAGGCTAGAGCGGCAGGGGATGTTCCAGTTGTGTGTAATAAATGCCAGCTCAGGTATATCATGGATATGTATGGCTAAATTTTCCACTTATGTCCCCCACAGCTGCAGTCGAGCAGGCCATGAATCAGGAGGCGCACGTCAGTCAGGTGGCGAGGTTGCAACGTGAGACAGGTCAGTAATACTCATGCATGTACTGTCATAGGAAATAAAACTAAAAGTAGTAGTAAATCAATTGCCTGCACAAAACCTGTATTGTTCAAGGCATGTACTGCATACAGTGGAGAATATGGCAGGAAGAGTCTTATATAGTATGTATATAAATAAAAGTGTAGCAGCCTGGCAATAAAGGTCTAACTGCTGGGCTGCATGTGTATACTCTCGTATCATATGGTAATGTAGATTTGCAATCATGTAATAGTACTGTTGCATTAAGCACTTTTACCCACACTGTGTACCATAAATTGAATGTGTAGGAATGCCTGTATATCACTGGTGTAATCCCCAGAGGCCATTTAGCACAACTGAGAGAAACATAGGTAGAAAACAAGGAAAATGCAGACAACAAAACCCAAATAGCACGGGTCACCTTTAAACATAAAAAGAGAAATGAAAGAAAAGCCTGACCCACGGGAACGGGACGGGCGGGGGACGAGACAAGCGGAGATGATGACCGAGGTGAGAAACGGAGAGGGGTCGTAAGGTGGGGTTCGAGTGAAGGGTAGTGTTTAGGGGGGGACAGGGGTAGGGTGTGCGATGTGAGGGACTGTGGGTTAGGGGTGGGTTAAGTGAGTTAGGGTTAGGGTGCAGGTAGGGTGTGGAGTTAGGGTAGGGTGTGTGATGTGTGCGATGGTGAGGAGTGGTGGGGGGGGGGGGTGGAGTGAGTTAGGGGGGTTGGGGTTGGGGGGGGGGTAGGGGGGTGTGGGATAGTGGCGGGCCCTAGGGGTAGGGGTTTGGGTTAGGCAAACTGCATATGTTATCTAGTGTACTGTGTTGTTCACGTGTAGTGTGTTGGTGTAATGGTTTTTTTGTTTTTGCGTTGTCGGCGTTTTTTGTTGTCGGTCTTTTCGTGTCGGTCATTAGTGTGTCGGGCAAATGCGGTTTCGAGGTTTTAAAGGTGATCCAATAGCACATACAACTGAAATGTGATCTGTTGTTTTGTTTAGCACACACAGCCATGGTTTGAATCTTGCCAGTGGTAGTAGCCTGCATACAGATTCATACCCCACAACTGTACAGATATGTCCAGAATGTCCAGTAAAGTGGCCCATATCTGTTGCCTATAAACCTGTCCCCCTGGGAAATAAGGAGGATTACCCCAGACGTATAGGCAGCAAACAGGAAATACAACTGATTGACACACATCTATGAGAAAAAGCTGGCACACTAGCAACTCTCCAAAACCTTTTGAGATTAAGAAGCCACGTATGTCACATTTACACTCCAACTTGTCAAGCTGTGGCCAGAGTGTGTACAGTAACAGAGTGAGATGTATGTGCATAATAGTAATGTGGAATCTGGTACTCTGTGTGGGAACATTCAGTGCTAACAAACATTTCTCCCACAGGTCTGCCAGATACCAACATTGTGCCCAGAAATACAAGAATGTACCCTGTATTGGCACTGTTTAAATTGGTATTGTATGGCATTGCAATTGATGCAGTTGCCCTGAATAATGAGGTAGTACACATCACTGTCGCCCACACTGTCCTACAAAATATTACTGTCTAGGAGATCTGTATAAGAGTGTTGCAATACAAGGTCAGAATGCAAAAGCACAGCGGATTAATAAGACAGAAAGCAGATAGGAGATATACAGCAATATCTATATAGCAGACACAACTGTAATGGTCAGTGTTTAAGTTGTAGCAGACACAGGCATGGTCTGAATCCTGGGAGTGGATGTAGGCTGCATACAGAATCATACCCCACAACTGTACAGATGAGGCCAGAAAGTCCAGTATTTGGGCCCATATCTGCTGCCTGTCCCCTGGTAAGTCTGTGGGATGATTCCAGATGTTTAGCCAGCACTGCAAGTGAGTGTCAAACATCTATGAGAACAAACCTGTCACTGAAGCAACCCCCGAAACTGTTAAGAGAGTAATATTTCAAGTATGTTCTATCTGCACTCCCATGTTGTCAAGCTGTGACCAGAGTGTGTACTGTAACAGAGTGAGATGTATGTGCATAATAGTAATGTGTAATCTGGAAGTTTGTGTGGCAACAGTCAGGTAGTGCTAACAAGCATTGCTCCCACAGGTACGTCGGATACGAACACTGTGCTGAGAAATAAAGACCATTATAACCCATACTGGTACTGTTCACTCTGGTATTGTAGGGAATTGTGAGTGTTGCAGTTTCTCTGAATAATAAAGTATCACTGATCACTGTCACCCACACTGTGCTACGTAATATAACTGTGTAGGAAAGCATGTATATGTGTGTGTCAGGTCACTAAAGGTGGAAGAGGGCAATATTCTAGATATGTCCTGGTACACCAGCATGTGGTCAACACATGGCCAGAGTCTGTTCAGAAAGAGTTGGATAGCTATGTGCACAACATCAATCCAGAATCTGGGAGTATGTGTAGAAACAGTTAGTGTTAACAAACATTCTCTCCTCAGGTATAACAGGTGAGAGGTGTATGCTGCAGGTAAAACCGGTTCATATGTAATGATGATGACAGCCATATCACTGTCCAAACTAAGGCTATAGGGCAGTGTAGTAAGACATGTAAGGTACAGATAACAGCACGGACTAGGAAAGTAATGTGGACTACAGGAATATACTAGTTGGTAATTGACATCTTTCTCCCCCCACCATATATCCAACAATAATCAAGATACCCACCCCAACTGGTATGTAATGACACCTATTTTCTGATAATGTCCAATTGTTTGATAAATATTTTAAATTGTTCCCATGCATGTGCTATATTGAATTATTCCAACATTGGTGGCATGGTGCCATCAATGTACCTGCATGCTGTTTTTATTACCACTGTAGTCCCATAAATGCATGTGTTCTGTTTGCTATGCAACTGTACCATATCTGGTGTCTGGGTTAATGGGAATATCTATGCATGCTGTTATACCTAACCCTGGAATGTGTTGATTATTACTAACCCACATATGATGATGAAATCTAAACACTATAGCATGTTTGGGAAGGCTGGTCCCAGCGGACCCACCTGTCCCACCTCAGCTGGCCGTGGCACCAGGCACCAGCATGTCTGGGGCTCAACCCGGTACCTCCCTGTTCATTGGCCCTGCACCACCTTCGGGTGGAACCACTTCAGGGGATGGGGTTATCCCACTCCCTGGGAGCGAGCATGAACAGGCACTTGTCTCCCATCGCCAGGTCAAGGTTGTGGTGCATAGAGAGATCAACCAGCAGCTTGGTGATCTTCTACACCAGCTCAAGGGCTGCATGTCACAACTAGAGCATCAGTCTGGCTCTGTGACTCAGCCCCCAGCACAGCCACCACCGGGGCTGTGTAGGTGAAGTGGTGACTGCCCATGGGTGGGGACCTCAGTCCCACTGTTTCCACTAGGGGGCTTGTTGGCTTCTGATTTCCCAACACCCCTCCCCATCAAGGTTTTTACCCCCACTGCCCCTGTATGTGTCTTGTTTGTCTTGTCTGTTAACCTACCCAACCTACCTCCACAAATATACCTACTACCCCTCCCCAACATCCCATTCTCACCTGAAAAGAAAAAGGGCAATCTGTTGCCACAAAAAACTCCCCCCATACATAGCTACCATTTCACACACATGCCCACTGGACACATGTAATCTGGTCTAACTGGCATCACAACTTATTATTGTTGTCCTCACCCCCTCCCAGGAGTTTGATTGTCCAAATCTACCTCCAAATTCAGTGTATATGCACAGCTGTTGCTGTAGAAGAAATGGGCAGCTATGGACCTTACCTACAACCTTCCTGCACATTTATTTTATTTATTTATTTTACATTTGTTGACCGGGCTAGTCTAGCTGGATAAATTTCCATTTTCAGTAGAGGCCCGGGGAGAAAAGCTCCACATAAAATGTAACAAGGGACATGATAATAATAAACACATAGAATAAAAAGAAATAAAGAAAATTTGTAATAAAAATTGGTAATAATAATAAAAAATGGTAAATAAAATCAACAAAAATTAAGGCACATACTCAATAGTAGTCATGACTAGAGTTAAATCAGTTTCAAAGCATCTTAATACAAACAGGCTATACCTTAAAGCTTCTGCTATAATAAGATAAAAGTACAAGTGGGAGGAGAAGTAGGAGGAGTAGTGTTAGGTAAGATAAAGAGAGAGGAGGTAGTAGAGAAGTAAGAGAAGAAAAGAAAAGGATATTAGCACAATGTAGGGTTAAAGGTCAGGTGGGGGGGGGGGGAATCAGTCCGGTGTATTACATAAGCAAAGCCAGTGATTTTGGAAGTACAGTTTGATTTGTTGTTTGAAGAGGGGTAGGGATGTGATTAGAGTTAGATCCCTAGGTAGCGAATTCCATACTCGGCCTACAGTATTAGTAAATGGAGAGTCACCAGCTAAGTTGTGAGCCTGGCTAGTTTTCCTACTGACTTTTCCTCTTTGTGCCCCTTTTTTCACCACTTTCCTATCAACCCCTTTTTCTTTTCTTTTAAAGAAATTAGCGCAAGGGTATGCAAGAGTAAGCACTTTTAAGCAGCAGTAAGCAGGTTTAAGCCTGTTTGCATGGAGGTAAGCAGTGTCTACACTGGTTATGCAATTTAGAAGCTAAGTATAAGAAATTGTAACCAGAATTTAGCAGTGCTTACCTCCGTGCAAACCCACTTACAACTGCTCAAAAGTGCCTTAATCACTCTGTATCCAATGGCCCTTGTTCTTCCCAGCAACAAAATAAACAGCCTCTGCAAGGCTTGAACCCAGGACCCTGCACACCATAGACAAAGTGACTTACCACTAAGCCATGTCAGATATGCATAACCCTGATGTATTCACAACATATCATCTAGCACAGTCATTCAAGAGTACAGAGAATGTATTCCAACATGTAGATGTATGTGTGTGTGTAAATATATTAATATCTAAACATATGCAACATATCTATATATGTACACACATAGATATATATATATATATATATATATATATATATATATATATATATGTGTGTGTGTGTGTGTGTGTGTGTATATATATATATATATATATATATATATATATATATATATATATATATATATATATATATATATATGTAAATATATATAAACATATAGACATGCAAATGCCTACATCTATAGATATATATGTCTACAGCTATATGTCAAAATATATGCAAGTTCTATATATATGTAAGGAGATATATATAGCTATGTAGGTATATACAGACATAGTTATATTTATGTAAGCAGATATATATCTATATAGGTATATACGGACATACATCTGTAGATAACAATGGGAAAATAACAAAAAACATATATGTCCACATGCACCATTAATGGGGGTTGAGAAGCCCCAAACAATATACGTCTTGTACAAATAGGTAAACTCCTCCACACAGCCAAACACGTCCACCCTGCAATACAATGCCAAGTGTTGCAGATCCCATAACCAGGACCTGACACAACATGGGCACAAGATGTTAACAGTATTCCACCTGTATGATATCAGGCTGGTATCGGTAACATATCAAGAAGTACAGTCTGGCTCCCATAGGTACTGTGCAATGTGGAAGCTATCAACATCCCTAGAATACATATACACAGACACATATATGCAGATACAGATATATATATATATATATATATATATATATATATATATATATATATATATATATATATATGTGACTATAGATACACACACAGAGATATGTATAGTAAGACATATATGTAGAAGGTGCACACAATATGGAACAGCCACTATGTCTACAGGCAACACCTTAACTACTGGACACTGTATGAGCCACCCTTACAAATAATACTGGCTGCCTGCAACGAGTACTGTATTTAATTTATTTATTTGTGTTTTTCACTGAATATTAACTCAACTGAAGTTGTGGCTGTATCTCTACAGAGTACTTTTTAGAATTTCTGTGTAGCCACTGATAGCAGTGGGGGGTAGTTTCAGCTCATCACTGACATCCTGTCTTGCCTTATATAAGTGGTACATTTTGAGTTATCTTTGCTTAATATCAGAACTTTGGCCGGCTAACATCTACCTGAAATCAGCTGGACGTATAAGTGAATTTAAGTACACTTTTATTTGCCCTTTTGCATATAGTACTGTATTTAATTTATTTATTTAGGTTTTTCACTGAATATTAACTCAACTGAAGTTGTGGCTGTCTCTCTACAGTTAGTTCCCCACCCACCCTCACTGTTCTTGTTTTGGTATTAATGTTGGTGGCTTTGAAATTTCCTGCCCCTCTTGTAGATATGTATTTGGATACTCCTTCTGGGCCCATCTCATTTGCTCACTCAACTGAGTGCAGTGATATCATATTCTGATCTCAGGCACTCCTATTGTGTACAAAGAGAGCATTTGGGAAGAACAACCCCTGTAGCCTCTTAATCCTGCTGTGTTCCTTCTCTCAAAAAAAAAAAAAAAATATATATATATATATATATATATATATATATATATATATATATATATCTTCATCTGCTCTTACTGTAACTATCTTAGTTGCTCTTCTGCATGCTATCTGTTCAGTCGCTCTTACTCTGCACTTATTACTGCTTGTTAGTAGCCTTCTAATTCACTGCCTTCTGCACTTGTTTTTTAGTCATTTGTTAATTTAATTGCATTTATTTGAACTGTATTTGCCATAGTGTTGCTACACACTTGGGTGTGCTGGCCTGCACTACAATTTGAATTGTATTTACTGTTGTTTTAGCTGTTTTCCTGTAAAAAAAAAATAATAATTCTAAGCTTGTTTCCAGCCTTTCCTGTAACTAGTCAAGTTCAGATACAGACTTGCTGTATCCAGGACTGTTGGTAAGCTTCTTAGCCCCCCGAGCCTTTCTGTGTTGGAGGGAAGACTTCTAGCTTATCAGTGGGAGTGGTAAGCACTAGGTAGCCTATCTACCACGGGAAGAGTGGGTTTTGGCCTGAAATTGTAGTTCATTGGCCGTTTGGGCAGTTTTTCCATCTCTTTCTACTTTCTGGTTAAAAGTCCATTTTGCATTTGGTCCCTGCCTTTCCTATAACTAGTGTAGTCCAGGTACAGATTTGCTGCATCCAGTACTGTTGGTAAGCTTCTGAGCCCCCCCAAGCCCTTCTGTGATGGAGAGAATCCTTCTAGCTTATCAGTGGGAGTGGTAAGCACTAGGTAGCCTATCCTCCATGGGAAGAGTGAGTTTTGGCCCAGAAATTGTAGTTTTGGCCGTTTGGGCAGTTTTCCATCTCTTTCAACTTGCTGGCTTAAAAGCCTGTGTTTGTACTTGTTCCCCACCTTTCCTGTAACTAGTCTAGTCCAGGTACAGATTTGCTGTATTCCAGGACTCTTTGTAAGCTTCTGAGCCCCCAAGCCTTTCCATGTTGGAGGGAAGCCTTCTAGCTTATCAGTGGGAGTGGTAAGCATCAGGTAGCCTATCTGCCACAAGAGGAGTAGTTCCTGGCCCAGAAATTGTAGCTACTGGCCGTTCGGGCAGTTTTTTTCATCCCTTTCAACTTTCTGGTTTGAAAGTCGCACTTGTGCCTGTTTCCCGCCTTTCCTATAACTAGCCTAGTCCGGTTACAGAGTTGCTGTATCCAGGACTGTTGGTAAGCTTCTGAGCCCCCAAGCTTTTCTCTGTTGGAGGAAAGCCTTATAGCTTATCAGTGGGAGTGGTAAGCACTAGGTAGCCTGTCTACTACGAGAGGAGGGGTTCTTGGACCAGAAATTGTAGTTTCTTGACCATTTGGACAGTTTGTCCATCTCTTTCAACTTTCTGGTTTAAAATACGACATCTGCGCTTGTTTCCCATCTTTCCTGTAACTAACCTACTGGGTAGCACTAGAAAGCCTTAAACTGATACAAGCCTTCTAGCTTAGGAGAGAGACTTTGGAGTGATTAAGTATCAGGTTTCTGTACTTTCTTGCTATACTTAACTGTTTTCCGTCTAAACGCAGATTTTCCAGTATTTATTGTGATTTAAAAGCTTGTTTTTTTTCACTTATTGTACTTATTTGACTGCCTGCACTTTTAAAAAGTTGTTTTTTGTTTAAATAATTTGTTTAACTGTTGTAGGCTACACACTAAAGTGCAATAGCCTTTTCTGATCGTTTGTAGTCATTTAAAGCTTTTTAAGTGTATTTTTTACTGTTTTTGCCTTATCTTTTCAAAAAAACAAAAAATATTCCTTGTTTCCCACCTTTCTAAGATAGTATAGTCCAGTTTTCAAGCTAGTGCTGAATTCAGGGCTGTGTTACAAGTTTCTGAGTTGCCCATACATTACGCGGATAAAGGGAAGTTTCTCTGTTCACCTGTGAGAGGGGGGATTTGAGAAACCTATCTGTCCCTGAAGGAGTGGTTCCAGCCCAGAAGTTAGTAGTTTATTGACCATTTTGGGCTAATTTATATCTCTTCATTACCCTACTATAAAAACCACGTTTGCACGGTTTTGCACATCAGGCAGTGCCGGTTAGCTACAGTTAAATTATTCCCGGCTCCACTAAGTCTCCTCTTCAGTTTTTCCCTTGAAACTAGACTATCTCTCAACCTAAGCACTCAAAAAGCATCTTACAGCCCAGCACTTGCTCAGACCTAATAGCAAGCACTAATATATCCTGACACTGATTGCCCAGCAGGGCAAGGCTCTTTATTCACCCCTCACCAACCAAGCAACTAAGCAGCTCACCCTACTATTCAGGCATGACCGAAGGGCAACTTCAGGTGCAATCTCCAGTCCAGCTGGTGAATCTGGGTATTCTGAGGCAATGTTACAACTGCCTCATGTACACAGACAACCTTCTCCTCCTACCACAAAACTCTAACATATGCAAGAGATGCAATTATACAGCCAAACTGGAAGCTAAGCTGTCTCCACCCAAGACTGGAACAGACAGTCAGGAGGAGAAGGTTAACACTTGCACCACAACTCCACCCATACACAGACCTACTAAAACAGCACTGGCAAAAAATACACATAAATACACAAAATCATACTCTGAGGATCTAAATAAAAACCTGCATCAGAGACCTCCAAAGCAGACACCCAAACAAACTGCACTTCCCGTCACAAACCAGACAACACGTAAAACACAAAAACAGTGTGACGCACAATCACAGCCCTTAAGGCAAAATAACATACCTAACACACTAGTAATAGGTGACTCTATAGTCAGGCACACTGATGTCCCACTCACTAGGCTGGACAAGCAGAAGGTTACTGTTAGCTGCCTGTCATGAGTCAGAATCCGCCACATAACACAAGCACTCAGGTCACTCCAGAACAAGTACAACTATGACTCTGTCATTGTTCATGTTGGTGTGAATGACCTGAGATGTACCTACCTGGACTACATGAAAAGAGACATGGAAGAGCTCTCTGATCATGTAGCCCAGGCTGGTATGACCCTGACCCTGAGTAGCATCCTACCCACACCAAGAATGATACCTCAGTATAAAGAAAAAAATGATCAATTTCAACAATTGGGTAAGCTTCTGGTGTCATTCAAAGGGGATCCAGTGTCTGTCAGCCTGGGATGCTCGACAAGCAGCATTGCTTCACAAGACATGGCTTGCACCTGTCACCCCTAGGCTTTTGAATACTGGCCAAGGCTCTTGCTGCCCACATAGTGCCTTTTTTAGGCAATGCTCAAAAGTCAAACCCACCACCATAAACAGCACAATTAACAAAAAATTGAGGGTTATGCTACTCAACACCAGGAGTTTAAATCTCAAAATGGACGTGCTCGAAGCACTCCTCAGTATGGAGAATGTTGACATCTGTGCAGTAACTGAAACCTGGTTCAAGTCTCCACAGAGCACCCCAGCACTACTGGGCTACAACTCATACCACATGTTTCAGCCACAGAACATGGACCGAATCACAAAAGGAGGGGGTGTATCCATATTCATCAAGGATACCTACACCTCCAGGTTAGTGGTGCAGCATGATACCTCTGAGATCATCCATGTGCAACTAACATCGGGCAAATCTGCAGTGCAAATTGTGGCCTGCTACGGATCACCCCCCCATGACCCAGGACCACCACTCCACCTTTCTGGAGACCCTGGAAAATATGAAGGTCCTACCAAACACCCTGATATTGGGCGATTTCAATTACCCTACCATTTACTGGGAAAACTACTCAATTACAAATTCCTAGGCCCAGTGCTTCCTGGAATTCATCAACTCAAACAACCTGGATCAGCCAGTAAACTCCCCTACCAGAGGTGAAAACATA
The DNA here is from genome assembly GCF_019279795.1 of Protopterus annectens. Classification (NCBI taxonomy): domain Eukaryota; kingdom Metazoa; phylum Chordata; order Ceratodontiformes; family Protopteridae; genus Protopterus; species Protopterus annectens. The sequence goes on along the minus strand of NC_056750.1, from coordinate 824,700,204 downwards.
TTGGACCTGGTCATCACCAACATGGGCGACAGGTGTTCCACATCGGAGGTCAACCCGTCACTGGTTAGATCAGACCATAAACTAATCACTCTGGATGTCCACACCCCACCACCACCCCCAACTAAGAAAACCACAGTAAAAAACTTTTCTAAAGCAAACTTCACCTTACTTAAGACAGAGGTGGTAAGTTTCACAGCCCCATGCTAAAAGATAATGCTGCCCAAGATGCAGAAACCTTTACAAATGCACTCTATGAGCACCTACAAGGATGCATGGATCGTGCCATCTCTAGCAAAATCAAGACTCACTCCTCTAAGAGAAGGAAACAAGTTTGGTGGACCCCTGCAATAAATAGGCTATACAATAGAAGGAGGACACTAGGTTCAGAAAAAAAGCAAATCCCAAGAAGGAAAGACATCCCTGATCAGTATGAGTAAGAAACTGAGGTCCCTCATAAAATCATCCAAAGCTAACTTCGAAAGAAAAATAGCCAAGGATTCAAAAGATAACCATAAAGCCTTCTTTATCTATGTTAAGAGTCTAAGTGGCAACTCGCAGATATGCACTGAACTAGTGCAAAATAGCACAAAATATACTGAACCTACTGATATTGCCAACATCCAGGCAGATAGATTCAGTGCAAACTTCACCCCCCTCTCACCTCCAAAAGAGCCCACAACAATACTGGAAAAGTGTAGTGTCCCAAAAATCACAGACGCACAGGTAAAGACAGCCCTTTCAAAAGCCAAAAACACAGCATCAATGGGACCAGATGGTGTCCCAGGCTGCGTCTTGCATGAACTACAGAGCGAACTAATCCCCCACCTAAACATGCTGCTCAAACTCAGCCTCTCCACAGCCTACGTACCCATAGAATGGCACACAGCAATGGTTATTCCTCTCCACAAAGGAGGGAACAAAACTGACCCTGGTAACTATCACCCCATAAGCCTGACTAGCCTGGTCTGCAAGGCTATAGAGCGCATCATAATGGAACTCATTAACAAAGACATTGGGAACCTCCAAACACTTGACCTGACCCAGTTTGGCTTTGTTAAGGGCAGATCATGCCTACTAAACCTGGTTGACTTCTTTGAGACAATCACCAAGGCTAAAGACGAGGGGAAGGTGGTTCACACAACCTACCTTGACCTTGGCAAGGCTTTCGACACCATTCCCCACTTGGGTATTACAGAAAAACTCACCAGCCTGAACATAAACCCCTACATCATGAGATGGGTTGCCAACTGGCTTACAGACAGAATTCACATGGTAAGAATAGTGGGCTCCAGGTCTGACTCTAAACCAGTCACAAGTGGTGTCTCACAAGGCTCGGTCCTGGGACCCGTTTGGCATATACTTCTCAGACGTACAGGCAAACACAGGAGGACTATGGCTAACCAAGTTCGCCGATGACTGCAAACTGGGAGCCATAATTGACTCTCCGGCTGACACGGACATCCTCCAAAAGGGCCTTACTGAGATGGATACCTGGTGTCAAAGTCATGGCCTCAAGCTAAATCCCAAAAAATGCATAGTCATCCCATTTGAGAAAAACAAAACACCCACGAATTACCACATAGGTGGCAACCCCTTAATACAGAAGAGGTAATAAGTGATCTGTGGACCCAGGTAAATAGTAATCTCTCCTTTGACAATCATATTGCCAAAGTAGTTAGGAAATCCTTCTATGTGGCCCATCTAATTACTTAGGGGTTCACGTCTAGAAATAAAGAGGATATAGTGCCCCTCTACTCGTCACTTATTAGACCCATCATAGAGTACAATGCCCCATTTGGGATGAACCTCACAAGACACTTCCAACAGCTGGAAAGACCACAAAAGTACCTCACCAAGAGGATTACTGGTCTCAAACACATGTCCTGTGCAGCCTGACTGAAAAAACTCCGGCTATACTCAGTGGCATATCGCTTACTCAAAGGTGATCTCTACCTGACTTATAAAGCTATGTCTAACTCAGAATTGTTGGACATGCTCCACCTAAAGAAATCCAAGTTAGTGCGAGCCACACGCTCTAGTGAGCTAAACCTCACCACGTCAATAAATAGAACATGCTGGCAGGATAGATTCCTGTCACAGAGACTCCCCATGCTTTGGAACAAAATTCCAAATTACATCAGGCAGGGCCCCTCACTAACACTCTTCAAGAGAAACCTTGACGAGTGGATGGGTAACAGAAAATACACCCCTGGGATCATTTTATTGGCTCTGCTTGACAGAGGCTCAGTTAATTAATCAATGGGGTAGCGACAGCCGACACATTCTGGCTGGGCTTATAAATGCCCTTGGGCAGATAGCCTAGTACCTACCTATGAACCTATGAACATATACCCACAGAGAGGTCATAGGATATAACACCACACACAGGTTTGCATAAATGGAAAACCATTATTTGTGTACTATTACAGTTGTATATGCCATGTAATATAACTGTTCAGACACTGACATCCATATAAATAGAGTAATGCAACTGTGAAACAGTTATACTAATACAGTAGTCTGGAAAGGTTTACAAATGTTGTTGTCCAGGCCGAGCCCTTCAAATAGTACAAGAGTAAAGACAGACTGGGCCACAGGATACCAAACAATCAACAGTAAGTAATGCAGGTGTATAGTTCAGCAGCCTCTATCTACCCTCTGTACACAATCACTAGGTGGTAAAGATCTCAGTTGACACAATGGCATTTAACTGTTACAAAACAAGGCATAACTGACACCATCACAAGCACACTGACAGACAGAACAGTTTGTATGGCAGGAGGCAGTAGGTCTGTATTAACCAAATTTATGTACATAATTTAAATATAGGTTAATTGCATGGTAATTAATGTATATCCAGATATCTTAAGGCATCTCACCCCTGATACCCCTGCATGTTGCAACAGCCTAGGTTATTTATGGTGCAACCCCCTAGACTCAATAATACAGGGCCATATAACACTGTTACATACACTGATGTCTAGAGTGCATACGGGGAACACATGTATTGTGTAGGTGATGCCCACACATATATGGTCCCAGCCCCACCATATGTGTGGGGGAATACAACAGCAGTGGACTGATGGCAGGAATGACAGCATGATATACTCACAGCCCACTACAGAACAACCCCTGACAGCATGTCATATGTGCAACGCTTGGTATGTAGGTGGAGGACAGAGGCTGGAACACAGGCCCATATGTGGAAAACTGTTGTCATACACTTAAGCAAGTAGCTGGTGTTACAGGATAGTCTGCAACATACCCTTAGTCAGGGATATGAGGTTAGAAACATAAATGGATGTAGCCAGGTACTGATCGCATTTAACACACAAACTACCAGCGAAATATCTGACACAAGACCTGTGTGGTGGACAGACAAAACATGATAGGCACACCTCTGATGATCAAGAGGATAGGCCCACAGTTGAGAGCTATTCAGACAGACTGCATTCCAAGGTAAACTAGTATGTACACACAAACTCTGTAACACCAGTACTATACAAAGCATAACACAACTCTAATCGCACTCTGTCTGTAGTTCTGGAACCTCCTATAAATATGTAGCTGGCGTGAGTGTGCAGGTTCTCCTGTAAGAGGTAATGCTACCTGCTGTCTGTAACACTGATGCCCACACACTGTCCATCACACAGGAAAGGTAAAGGAACCACACCCACATGATGTAGGGATGTATAGTAGGTGGTTGCCATGACAGTGGTAATTGGAAGTACTACACAACAAGCTGCATGCAGTTAGGCAATGTGGATGTTAACATTCATGTAGATGAGTATAACATGTAACTACTGGTGTACATTTGCCCCCATAGGTTATGCATTTACACATCTCTGTCTGTCCTGCCATATAATAACTGCTGATACAGAGATGCCATGGCCACATACTACCCACTAAATATTGACATACATCTGTACAGCATCCCACTGCTCTGTCTGACATATATGACTGTTATGGTGGCCCAGCAGCAGTACATCTGGCAAGTATCTGGACATTACATCTCACTGGGTAAGTACACTAAGCTGTTAGGCATGTAACAAAGCACTGTGCAGGGTACAGGCAGACTGGCTCAACACTGGCCTACATTTCCTGTGGGGGAGTGCACATGTACCTGCATATATAGCAGGCTCTACAGGCATGCCACAGCACAGGGTTACATACACCTGTGTGACAGTGCTTAACCACAACCAATGTGAACACAGCCACAGCTACATATGGTAAGCTAGCATAATATTACAGTATATGGACTATCTGTTCGACACCAACCTCATATGTGCCACTCGCACACTAACCCTACATATACTGTGGCACTACACAGTGTGGTCCGATGCCTGTCTGTGGTATGGGACATGTGTGTGTATGATCCTACAAACATGTAAGCTGATAGGGTAACATACAGTGGAGCAGCATGTAACATCAGATAGAACAGGACCAAGAACAATGACATCCACCACAGTCTGTACACAGGCCAAGGTACATATTAACAATACACACACTGTCAACAAACACCATAAGTACACAGACCTCAGTACTGTACACACAGCCACACAATATCCAGGTTATGTCAGCAAATATAATCCCTACTGTACATAACATGTGTAGCAGTCTGATATCTCACTGGCTTGTTATCAAATGTGATGTCACTAATTATGGGATACAGCACATATGCACCCTTTACTGCATGACATATGTATAAAGGTTGACAGGGTTGTGGCTGGAGGCACATACACAGGGCCAATATTGACATGTTGCTGTGATAACCTCATACATTTACTGTTGTAACAGGGTTTGTTGCAACATATGCCCTGTGAGGGATGTAACTCTTATGGCTGTCACCATCTACAGATTGCAATCCTCACACTACCTTCTGCAGTTCATAAAGAGGTGCTTTGTGGGTAACACATGAAACAAAAGGCACCACACACTGCCCAGTCTGCAGATGATCCTACAGATTGGGGTTCCCTCATAAACATAGCACTGACATGGCAGGTATTAAAACATGTTGGACAGCCATATCCACACACTCCCTGTTAAACCAACATTACTCCAAATGCAGTATAGCAGCATTTACAGTCTGTAGTCAGGTCAGGCACATCCCCCTCCTGTGTGTTGGCCTGTTTCCACAGTGTATGTTGTTAGAGGTAAATCCCCAATCCATCTGAGATGCTGTTTGCCAAACAACAGATCGGGTTCCTGCTCACAGTGAATGAAAGGCCCAACACCAACAAGATGTTCCTAGATATTGGAGTGTGTTTCCATGCAATTGGCTATGGGAATGTTACCACAGCTATTTCACATGCAATCAGCTAGAGGAGGGCTGCAAGTCATGCAGAGGCCATCAGCTGATCATGAGCATCACTTAAAATACACATGCTGCTGCCTAAGCAAAGCAGGTGTAAGTCTCCACATCCACCAGAGAGGGAGTGAGAAAGGCAGGCAGATGCAAAGAAATATCAGGGAGGGTTGGGAGAAAAAAAAACTAAACATGTTTGTCACACACCTACCAGTACAGGGTATCAAATCCCTGATGTCTATGTAGTGCTATCAGTTACTGGATGCACCACATAGGTTACATGCTGAGGAGATTTCAGAATGTATATGTGATGGTGAGTGACATCTGCAACAGGGATATGGTAGCTATGCAGTAGGTGTAGTACACGTACCTGTCTGCATAAACAGGTGTCAGTGTCAACACAGCCACACTCTCACAGGGATGCACACACATTGACATACTTGGCAGGGTCAGGAATACAACTCATCACTAGTGGGATTGTCACAACACAGTACTGTGCAGGTATCACATGCACCACAGGGGTCATACAGAGGTTATATGGGCAAAGGGTATGTGGAGGTGTCTGACATCAGACAGCATGCTTCAGTATGCCAATGGGGGTTGTAGTGAGTGTGAATGTGGTCAAATGCAACATACAACACACACACACAGACAAGGGTGCTAGTACTGACATACATGGGTGCATTGCTTCACAGGTGTGTAGTGGTTGACAGTGCCAGACGGCTATACAAGGCTAGGTGATAGGTATAGCTTGGCATCAGGCCACATAACAATGATCTGCATTGTGGCTCAGGGGTGTAGTGTCAGGATTTGCCCACACAGGTAGGTATTGTATTCACCATCTAGTCACCTGGGTGACTATTGTGTGTGGCCAATGCTGTGCATTGCTTGCCATGTATGCGTTCCTAAGTCCATGGCATGGACGGTGTCTGGGATGTGCACACCTCCCACATACATGTACAGTAACATGCGGAACTGTACCTGGGGTATCTGGCCCATGTTGAGTACACAGATTGTAATCATCAAATGTGCCAGTATTACCTCATGTGGTGGGAACTGTTAATGGACAGCAAGTTGACCTTGCACCTACATTGATAGCATGATACTGGTATTCCCTGTTGTCAGTGGTATCTGTCCATACAGGGCTTGTATTTCAGGCATGGTATGCCCTTTGTGGGTCACATTTGCTGTCACCACAGGTGTTGCAGGTGTCCAGTGGGGAGGTGCACTGTTGGCATGTATGTGCCTATTGGACTGATGGACAGGGTGCCATGCCCTCTGTAGCCCACTGCAATCACACCATGGTTACTATCAGTGGGCAATATGCAGGGTACTACCAACATAGCGGGTGTTGCCTAGGCAAGTGTGTGTATGTATGAGACATGGGTTGAGAGTTTTCCCTGGGTAATACAAGGGTTGCTAATGTAGTTCAGCTGGCATTGATGTCACATGTAGGAGCATGGTTTCGCACCCCAGCCTCTTGGCTATTTCACATCTGTTAACCCTGTACAGTGGACATTGTGATATATACTAGAACCACCATATAAGATGTTTGCAAAACCCACTCCACATTGAGTCCAGTTGTTATACACTCACAACCACCTCCACACAGGACATGAATGACAAACACACACACACACACACACACACACACACACACACACACACACACACACACACCTGTCATTTCTGAGATTAGAACTCCTACCTAACTAGCATATTACACTACAGCAGTATGCAGTTATAGGGTGCGCCATGGATATTACAGGAGTACTCCTTCCCCAAAGGTGTATTTCACAGTGAATGACATCAGCAGGATTGTCAAAGTAGGACATTTGAATTGCACTTAGTGTGAGTAGCCTAAAATGCATTGCTCCCTACACAGACATAGTAACACACACAAAACATCCACAACTGCCATGTGTGGGAATAGAACCCCTACCAGAATTGTATATCACACTACAACATGATTCTGTTATAAGACGCACTATGGGGATTACTGGATTGCCCCTTCCCCAAAGGTGTATTTCACAGTGAATGACATCAGCAGGATTGCCAAAGCAGGGCATTTGAATTGTACTGAGTGTGACTAATCTAAAAAGCATTGCTCTCTACACAGACAGAAATACACACACACATACACACACACACACACACACACACACACACACACACACACACACACACACACACACACACACACACACGCACACACAGTTGCCATGTCTGGGATTATAACTCCTACCAAACTAGTTTATCACACTACAGCAGTTCGCAGTTATAGGATGCGCCATGGTGATTTGGTGATTACTGGGCTACACCTTCCCCAAAGGTGTATTTCAAGGTGGATGACATCAGCAGCCTTGCCAAAGTAGGGCATTTGAATTCTAGGGAGTGTTAGTAGCCTAAAAAGCATTGCTCTCTACACAGACGGAGACAGACACGCACACATAAACAAACACACACACACACACACACACACACACACACACACACACACACACACACACACACACACACACACACACACACAGTTGCCATGCCTGAGATTAGAACTCCTGCCTAACTAGTTTATCACACTACAGCAGTACGCAGTTACAGGATGCACCATGGAGATTACTGGGCTACAACTTTCCCAAAAGTGTATTTCAAAGTGGATGACCTCACCAGGCTTGTCATAGTAGGGCTATGGGGGTGCATGGGCCATAACCCATTCATCTAAAGGTTGACACACCACATGCGGGCACATGCAGGGTTATATTCCACAGGTATGTGTATACAGCTGCAAGATGACTACTTCCCTGTACAGCCAGGTTGCACAGCTAGCACTTGCACCACATAGTCTGTAATGTTGGCAGATACTGATGTCTAGTATATACAGTTTGTGACATCTGAACCTCATGTGGTTGAAGACATTTGGCTGTGTGCTGGGTGGGACAGGCCTCATAATGCATGGCTCCTTGTTATAGTCACTCTCTTCCACACATCTATGTGTGTCTACTTTTGGCTTATTATAGTGCGTTGTCCTTGGATATATGTCTGTATTCCTATCCACTGTATGTGCAAAGCATGAGTAGTGCATATGGAGGAGTGTCTGCTCTAACATCTGCAACTGCCAGATATGTCTGGTCCACTGTTATTTGCAGACATGGGCTTCATTTGTTTGTGTGTGAGCATGCCCAGTATGGCCTTCTGTATTGCATATGTGGATTGATTCCAGGCAGTTTGTACTCCAGTGCAAACCTTTTTGTTGTACACCTACAGGTAGCAAACTGTTTCTGTAGGAGATCCGTCGATCATTTGGCAATATGGAGACAAGGTGTGCAGGGGATAGTATGTACTGTAGGTGATTGTGTCTGTGCTGCTTCAGCTACATGGTACTGCTGTTAGCAGAGATATTCAGACATGTGTACTGTTATACACTGTGATGTTTTCTGTCCTCATGTACTGCCAGGTGGACATTCCTGCTCACAGTGATGTCTTCGGGGACAAGGGTGAATGCAGCTGTGTGCGGTATTGAGGGCAGACACCTACATATTCATGGTAGGTTATGGCATTCTGGTGGGGCAGCTGCAGACACTTGCAGCTGAGTCTGTGTATCCGGTTCAGCATCTTGGTACAGTCCTGGCAGAGGATGCAATACTTGTACATTCATCAACATGTCAGTATGGCCTTATATTGCTATGGCAATACCTCACAGCTGTACAAATTCGCATAGGTTACCCAAAGGCAGGGGCCATGAGTCAGGACATTACCCCTATTGTGGTGTATGGGCAGGTATGTAGCCACTCATTTTTGTGTTTACAGCCAGGGATAGTGTGTGTACACAGCTCTGTGTCAGACCTTGCACATTCCATGCTGCCCATGCTCCCACCCCCTGTTATTCTATCCTCATCCATACATTATGCATACATTCTCTGATACATCCCCTAAGGTTATCACCCCATCACAGCTCTATGTTAGTGTTGGTCCACAGTTCATGCAGTGGGATATGGTGGACATGTTACTCTGTTTTATCCACATGGCCTTGCATGTGGCTTATGTGGAGTGTGTTGTGTTGTTATTTGGGTGTCCATGACATAGCATGAATTGGTGGTTCATGTGAGACACAGGCCCTTGGCAGAAGCCTGTGGGCCATTAGGTGTTGATACAGGCCAGATATGGCATGCTGTTGCATTCTGTCAGTCCTACAGTCTCAGACCACCATACAGTATATTCCTCTGGGGTGACAGGGTAGGTGTGCTAGATGTTCATGCCAATACCTTCTATCAGTCTTAATCAGGTGGTGTTGATGCTGGCAGGGTGCTACCTACATGCACGGGACACCTGCACTTCATGCTGCATTCTATCACTATCGCTATTGCCATATACAGGTGGGGTCATATTGTACCCATTCCCCACATCAGGGGTCCAACCAGAGAGGTACCTGTAGGTGGTGTTTGTGTGAGATGGGTGCATGTGTGCTATGGACACTACTTGCATCTGACACACAGATATGCATTGGGCATTCCAGTTATGCTTGCCTGTGCAGGTTCATCAGCTGGTTCCCAATACAGTCCTACCTCCTTTGTGATCTACAAGTGATTGGGCAGACAGCACTGGTATCTCCTACTACAGGACCAGATAATGTGATGCATACCTGTATGTACTATTCTAAGGGTGTGCCCATTTCACAGTGACACAATATATAATGTATGTGTGGGGTACTTTCCCCTGTGTATTGCTTGTATATCTAGCCCAACAGCCATGCCATGCCATGCCAGTCTTTCAGATGGTGACACATATTACCACCATACATTTACGATGGTTTCCTTCTAGCTTGTGTTATACTGGTGGGTATTGTGTTTGGCACTGCTGTTGTGAGGACTTGTCCCTGTCATCATCAGTAGTGGGCAATGGCCACCAGGTCTTTCCTAAACATGCATACGTACAGACCACTCTCACACAATATGAAACACACACCAACCTAACACATACATACCTGCATATTGTGCAGATGCTACAACCTACCCTGCTACCTTGGCCACCTCTGTGCATCTGTGCTCCACTGGTATTATACCTACACATACATGTTACCACATTTCTACATAAGGTTGTGTGGGGGGCACACCAGAGTGTTACGACATGTGTACATCTGATTCAGTGGGGGACACTCCAGACCATTATTACATTTCTAAGCAGGGATGGGGGGAGCACACCTGACTGTTTCTACATTCCTACACAGGATTGTGGGAGGGGGACACATCTGACTGTTACTACATTTCTATGCTAGTTTGGGGGAAGGGACACACCTGACTGTTTCTACATGTCTAAATAGGAGTGGGGGGCACACCTGACTGTTACATTTCTACATAGGATTGGGGTGGACACACCTGACTGTTTCTATATTTCTACACAGGATTGGGGGGGGACCTGACTGTTACTACATTTCTACACAGGATTGGGGGGGCACAGTTGACTGTTACTACATTTATACGCAGGATTAGGGGCAGATCTGACTGTTACTACATTTCTATGCTGGATTAAGGGAGGGGGCACACCTGACTGTTTCAACATATCTACATAGGAGTGGGGGTACACCTGACTGTTACTACATTTCTACATATGATTGTGGGGACACACACCTGACTGTTTCTACATTTCCACACAGGCTTGGGGGGCACATCTGACTGTTACTACATTTCTACACAGGATTGAGGGGGACACATGACTGTTTCTACATTTCTACACATGACTGGGGGACACACCTGACTCTTAATACATGTCTACATAGGATGGGGGGCACACCTGGCACTCGTACACATTTGCTATGACTGTACTGGTATGTCAGGTACTCCCCTTTCATTCTGTAGTCTAACCTATCATACTGACTACAGGCATATCAGTGTACTACAGGTCTTAGCTTTGGTTGACCTACATATTAGTGTCAGACTTCCTACTCTTCTGAACTAACATCCCACTGCCTGACCTGCTGTAGTCTGTCTGTGTAGGCCTGGGGGGTGGTTACCCATAGGCATCATTCAGAGGCCATAGCACAGCCTCTATTTGTGTTTGTCTACACCTGTTTTGCTGGCTGAGACTGTTATTGGGTATGTGAACCTCCCTGACTGGCATGGCCCAGCACATTTCCTGCAGTGGGTTTTGTCACCCTGTGTAGTACTGGCTACTATGGGGACTCCAGTATTTGTTACAGATGTCATGGTGCCGCTATGGGTGTCTACTATCTGTTGGCATACTATTTGGTCACCTTGCATGCTCACATCCATACCCTAGATACAGGTAACAACACATTCTACTCCATATGACAATTAGTGGCTGATTGACTTACCTTGTGGGTGTTCCAGTATTGAGGATGGTGCTGCAGGGCTGCCTATGTCAGATGTACTTAGTACACTCCCTATACATGGTTTAGCACAGGCAGTGTCATCTTTGGCATCCCTTTTACTGTATGTGAGAGTCAGAGTGAGGTGTTATTCCCTGGGATCCCTCCTGTCTCAGTGTATGTGCTATGCGTTGCCTCTTTGCCAAGGCCAGGACATACTGGGCACGCCTCCTTCTGCCTAGTGGGGCAGGCTCAGATTTATCCTCCTCTGAGTTACTAAGTGCCTGTGCAGCCTTGGCATTGGTGGGGGGCTGTGTGGGCTTGCCCTGTGCTGTTCCTGCTGCAGCTGTTTCCGCAGAATCATATTGTGTAGCATGGCACATACGATGACAATTTGGGTACATGTAGCTGGTGAGTACTGCAAGGCTCCACCAGATGAGTCCAGGCACCGGAACTGTGACTTGAGCATCCCAAACACATGCTCTATTATGATTTTGGTCTGTGTGTATGTGCCTAATTATGGAGTTCTTGTTCAGGTGTGTATGCATTTCTGATTGATGTCATCAGCCACGGCTCCAGTGAGTATCCAGCATCACACACTAGGTGACCGTGAGGGATGTCCCCATTGGCAAATCTGTGGTACAGCTACATCAGATGCTAGATGTGGGAATCATGATGGCTTCTAGGGCAGCTAGCACACACATTCATTATTATGCCCTGGGCATCACACATGACCTAGCAGTTGATGGAGGGGAAGCCCTTGTGGTTGATGTTGACCCTACCCCACTCACCAGGTGGTGATTTGATGTGTATGTGTATGCAGTCTATAGCACCCACTACCTCAGGGTATTCTGCTATTTGGTGGAACAGTTGCATATTGCTGGCCAACACCTCACAGGTGTTGGGGAGATATACGTGCTCACCGGCATGTGCTGACATGGCAACCTGTGAGATCCCCATCATATCCACAGTTGGCCTTTTGAAGGTACCTGTAGCCAGTATTCTTAGGCTTACACTTAGCTTGGTATCCACTGGGATGGGTTCCCCTCTGTTAGTTTTGTGCGTGAGGCGTGGCTGGCACAGCTCAACAATTTGCTGTAGGAGGTCCTTGTCCACCCTATAGCGCTCCACTATCTCCAGCTCATGTAGCCCCTGGTAGGTTACCCTGGGTCTGTACACTCTCCTCCATCTCCTCACTGTGGGTTGGTTGACAGCATTCACATCCTCACCACCCTCAGCTTCTTCCACAAGTTGTTGTATGATAGCTATTGCAGCCCCTATCATTTTGTTGTTTTGTTTGTTAAAAGTTCCCCGCTTGCATACACCGGTGGTGTAGAGTATGGGAAACACCAAGGGGAAAGGTGTTTGTATGTTTTCTAGTAGTGTTCTAGGCTGGTCTGGTCTGCTGCTTGTATAATTAGCGGATTCTGATACATTTCACCTGTCAGCTATGCTACTTCTCCTAGATTACCTTCCTACTGCTGTTTTCCCTTCCCATTGCCTTCCTATGTAAGCTCAGGGGCACGCCACACAAACAGAGTGCTCAAATGTGCACAGAGCTGCTATTTCCTGGTTAACTTTTTTTTCCCTTTAAAACCCAGTGTGCGTGGCACGCACACCTGCTTAGGCAATGTAAAGAGTGGTAGGCAGCCTCAGAAACGCCCCCTTGCTTAGCTCTGCTAAGCTAGGAGCAAACCCCAAGCCACAGGGATCCAATCCGCTTACAGTATGCCTGACACCCCCCATGATGTCAGCTAACTGCTAGGCTTGCACCAAGCTATTCCTACTCTTACACTGTTGGGACCTGATTAACATGCTGGGAAAAACTGGGATTCACTATCATTACCCTCATTTGAATAGGATTGCCTGCTAATGCATAGTTACATGTCTCACACTGAGACTCCCCCCTTAACAACCACTACTCACTGGCCATGTTGTCTTCTGGCTGCCATTGACTTTCATGGCAGAATAGTGATTTTAGTTAGAATGCTTATTTTAGGTTTATTATTTTCCCCCCAGTCCCATTTGCACATTGCTGCCCTACGCTTAAACAGCCGAGATCGGCTAAAAATAAATAAAAGTTGATTTTTTTATTTTTTAAGCTGTTTGCAATGCCAGTGGCCTTATACTTGGCCATTGGCATATTTACTGAGTGATATGCAGCCTTTATCTGGAGCTGTCACAGCTCCGTTTTGGATTTTGCAGAAATGTACTCGGATACTAACCGAGTACATTTCTGCAGATTACACTAGTCCTGCACGGCTGGTTTCAAGCTTCCTGGATCACAAATTCACCTCATTTGCATGGATTTCTCCTGCAAATTGGGTGATTTGCATACAGGGGCTTAGTCAGTGCAGGACTAGTGCAGGAGCGCTCGTGCATGCCCCTGCAGGTTATTCCTTGATCGCACGGTAGAGATATTGCCTGCTAAAGCTCCTGCACTGATCCTGCACACCGTGCAAGGCTTGTGGAATCCGGGGGGGGGTGTCTAATCTGCTCTCTTCCATTATAGTACATCTCCCCTTCCACACTAATCTCCTACAGCTGAATGAAGAGACGAAGAATGAAGAGCACCAATTACTGATAGGAGTAACTTTTATCTTCTCAAAAACTACATCGTCCATCATAATAATTCCCCCGTGCCATATAACCAGTCAGTCTATCCTACCACAAACGTATACTCTTTATAAGATCTGTTCTATTTCGGCTTTTGTCGACTCATATTAACCGCAGCTCGTATCCTTACTCATTATAGCTACTACATGTTAAGCCTGACTTCTAAGACGTTTATAACTTAAGCTATTTCTCATCATTATTTTCATTGACAGATCGTAATCATGCTGACAAACAGCGTCTGTCTTATCCTTACTCATTATAGCTACTACATGTTAAGCCCGACTTCTAAGACGTTTATAACTTGCGCTATTTCTCATCATTATTTTCATTTACAGATCGTAATCGTGCTGACAAACAGCTTCTGTCTTATCCTTACTCATTATAGCTACTACATGTTAAGCCCGACTTCTAAGACGTTTATAACTTGCACTATTTCTCATCATTAATTTCATTTATAGATCGTAATCGTGCTGACAAACAGCTTCTGTCTTATCCTTACTCATTATAGCTACTACATGTTAAGCCCGACTTCTAAGACGTTTATAACTTGCGCTATTTCTCATCATTATTTTCATTGACAGATCGTAATCGTGCTGACAAACAGCGTCTGTCTTATTCTTACTCATTATAGCTACTACATGTTAAGCCCGACTTCTAAGACGTTTATAACTTAAGCTATTTCTCATCATTATTTTCATTTACAGATCGTAATCGTGCTGACAAACAGCTTCTGTCTTATCCTTACTCATTATAGCTACTACATGTTAAGCCCGACTTCTAAGACGTTTATAACTTAAGCTATTTCTCATCATTATTTTCATTTACAGATCGTAATCGTGCTGACAAACAGCTTCTGTCTTATCCTTACTCATTATAGCTACTACATGTTAAGCCCGACTTCTAAGACGTTTATAACTTGCGCTATTTCTCATCATTATTTTCATTTACAGATCGTAATCATGCTGACAAACAGCGTCTGTCTTGCTGTTAACTTTTCTCTACTATGTATAAACCCTGTGTTGTTTTCAGATGGATCCAAATTGTATTATAATATATACAATCTATGCTTTATTATACTATTTACTATGTTAACTTTGCATTATTTTGTGAAAATATTTTGCACTGAATGTGGAGCTTTTCTCCCCTGGGACTCCAATAAAAAAGAGTTTTATCCCAATCAGACCTTCCCATTCAAGACAGACAGACAGACAGATAAATGTCGTGGGTCTCTGTGTGGAGAAGCACGTCTGAATCTGTATGCCTTGTTTAGGAAGAATGGCAAGAGATTTAAATTACTGAATGAAATGCTACTTGTAAGAGCACGCCACCTTCTTTGTACGGTACAAGAAATGTATAGATGAAGACGGAATCGTGGAAAGAAAGTAATGTGATAACCAGTACAATGCACAGACATATGTTTGTCTGAGTGGGAGGACTCAGTCTAATCTGGCTTAAAGGTATCACTCCAAGGTAAAAGTGACATTACTTTGTGATTTGGAATATGAACTGATTGCAGAATACAAAATAAAGTACTTATTAGTTATCTAACCTTCTGTTTCTGAAAAAGAAGTAACCTGAGAAAGAGAAAAGTCAATACAGGTGTTTCAGAGAACACTAAAGCTATAAATTCAAATCCAATGACTGCTTTTATTTTTTAAGAAAAAATAATTTAATATATTTACAATATATACACAGAAAGGAAGAAACTCAACATCACATGCTGTTATACAATGTTAGAAAGGAATTCATCTTCACATAATGTTATAGGAATAAATTCAACATCATATAATGTTATACAATATTAGGAATACATTGAATCATCAAGGTAATCTTATACAATTAACATATTAAGGGTCTTGATATTTCAATAGCAACCTGCCAAGGCTATCCCGACCACTAAAAGTCTTACTATGATTTATATATCTTATTCTCATAACTTCTTTTTCAGTTTTACATAAAACTATTACATTTAAAATTTCTTTGAATTTAGGAGCTGAGTTTGATTTCCATTTTTTGTAATAACTTTTCTAGCTGCTGCCAATAAACTAAAGAAGATTTTTTTGTTCATAAGTTCATAGATGTTTACTAGGCTAACAACCACTAGGGCCTTTTTAAGCCTAGCCATGTATCTCAAATCTCTGACAAGTTCTGATACTTTGATAAGTATAAGCAGGGGTTTGGGATATGAAACATTTACAAGTAGGGGCCTGGGAGGTGAACCATTTACAAGTTGCTTATGTCCATTAGAGACATAGGTGCCATGTCAGGGATTAATTTCTTATTCCCCATCCAATTGTCCAAGTTACACTTGAAATTGTTGTTTGGCTTTTACAGATAAAGGAACTGGAATCTTCATTAGTATTATTGATCTATCTAATGAACAATTATCAGACCATAACCCCTTAAAATGTATTTATCTCTTTCCAATATACATTTAATTTTTCACCATCCGTAAACATGTGTCCAATCAGCTTTTACATCTTAACTACATCTCCAACAAACCAAAGAAGTCATTTTCCTAAACTTACAGATTTTATAGGGAGTGACAAACATTCTATGAATATATTTCCACATAAAAACATTCCAGTGTAAACATGAAGTTCGACTAACTGATTTAAGTAACAAAGTTTTCTTCCTACCATCTACTGAGTCACTCAAGGCATTACTATCTAAAAAGTTCCAGAATTTTGCATCAAACATTATTTATAATTAAGGCAAAAAATGCTACCAGTTGACATGGCTGTTAGAACATTTAGAATACTTTAATGGAAAAAATGAATAAA
Source organism: Protopterus annectens (assembly GCF_019279795.1). Taxonomy (NCBI): domain Eukaryota; kingdom Metazoa; phylum Chordata; order Ceratodontiformes; family Protopteridae; genus Protopterus; species Protopterus annectens. Next base: position 824,683,178 of record NC_056750.1, on the reverse strand, counting down.
TACAAAACAAGTAAAACCGAGACAGGTATAAAACAGGATTAGAGCTTTCACACCCTGTATAGGAGCTTCTTCAGACCACATAAGCTAAGTTCTAACAATCATTAAATACCCATATTCAAAATTACCTCCTTAGACCACATGATCTCAATTGCAATCTTAGAGGGACATGGTCATTAAGCCCTTTTCCTCTGTCACTCTGTAACTCCAAAATCCACGTTGTTTCAATGCATTCTGTCAAAGTTTTAACATCACCACCTCTGATGGACATCCTGTAAGGGTGTCAAATATTTTAGTTTCTTCAAAAAGAAATAATTTAATCTTTGCAGGTAACACTAAAGTGGCTTTAATATTGTTCTTTTGAAGTTCCTTGAGCAGTGGTAAACAGAAATGTATTTTACTCGTTACTCTACTGGAATAATCGTTGTCAAATCTGATTACGTTTCACCGTTTGCGCTCTCAGACATCTTGACCACACCCCCTCAGTGACTGTTCTTGATGAGTGCATTTTAGAGCAATGAGAATATTTACCTTCAGTTTACCTGGATTGTAGCACTCATGCTTTGTCTCAGAATTCAGAACCTTACCTATAAAACAATTACTTTTTATATAAACTGAATAAAGCTTACAGTTTCATTGTTTTACAGTACTTGTTCTTGTTGCTTAGTTCTAGAAAAAGTTACTTAGTGAGAAGAAATAGCAGAAATTCTTTTTTTTTGTTTCTTTAAATTTTTTTCTAAATAAACCTGAAGTTAAAAGCTTTCTGTAGGAAATAATTTTGTTCTAAAATCTCAGGGCATTTGTCATTTTTACAATTTTTTGTCAGGACACAACTGCCCAAAGAGGGACTGTCCCTCACAAAGTGGGACAGGTGGTAATCCTAGACTTAAAATGTAATTATATGTTGCTCATAAAACTGCTGATAGCTACAATATATGACAGTACCCAAGTGGATGTTTCATTAACTTTTAAGTATATACTGTCATCTCTGTTTTACTATGCAGTATTCCTGTAGTAGAATATCAGTGTCTGCTGGTACTAGTGTTTACCTTGGATGAGATTAACACAAGTCTAGATGCGCTTGCAAATCTTATTCTTAGCTTTGTAGTTTAGGACTCCTATTACACAGAGGTGGTTGCTATCAGGAATTATAAACCTTGTACCAAACGACACCTGTCAAACATAATCAAACATTGCAGATATATGTGGAGATTTTCATCAGCTTCTTTCTTTATTGCAGCTCTTCTGACAGGAATCTACAGGACGGGTTCTACAAGTACCCCATTCACAGTCATTATCTTACTTAATGTGCTTCATGTCATGTCTGAGTCCTATCTCCAGTACTATGTGTACCTTTCAAAGTCCATGTCTGCAGAAACAGGTTAAATTATTCAACTGCCCACCTCTGTCACTGCATAACTTAGTCACCTCTCTGAAGCATTGCTTAGCTTACCCTTGATGTGCGCCATAAACCTTACCTGTAGGTTACCCTTCATGTGCACCGTAAACCTTACCTGTAGGTTACCCTTGATGTGCACCATAAACCTTACCTGTAGGTTACCCTTCATGTGCACCGTAAACCTTACCTGTAGGTTACCCTTCATGTGCACCATAAACCTTACCTGTAGGTTACCCTTCATGTGCACCATAACCCTTACCTGTAGGTTACCCTTCATGTGCACCATAAACCTTACCTGTAGGTTACCCTTCATGTGCACCGTAAACCTTACCTGTAGGTTACCCTTCATGTGCAGCGTAAACCTTACCTGTAGGTTACCCTTCATGTGCACCGTAAACCTTACCTGTAGGTTACCCTTCATGTGCACCATAAACCTTACCTGTAGGTTACCCTTCATGTGCACCATAAACCTTACCTGTAGGTTACCCTTCATGTGCACCATAAACCTTACCTGTAGGTTACCCTTCATGTGCACCATAAACCTTACCTGTAGGTTGCCCTTCATGTGCACTGTAAACCTTACCTGTAGGTTACCCTTCATGTGCACCATAAACCTTACCTGTAGGTTACCCTTCATGTGCACCATAAATCTTACCTGTAGGTTACCCTTCATGTGCACCGTAAACATTACCTGTAGGTTACCCTTCATGTGCACCATAAACCTTACCTGTAGGTTACCCTTCATGTGCACCATAAACCTTACCTGTAGGTTACCCTTCATGTGCACCGTAAACCTTACCTGTAGGTTACCCTTCATGTGCACCGTAAACCTTACCTGTAGGTTACCCTTCATGTGCACCGTAAACCTTACCTGTAGGTTACCCTTCATGTGCACCATAAACCTTACCTGTAGGTTACCATTCATGTGCACCATAAACCTTACCTGTAGGTTACTCTTCATGTGCACCATAAACCTTACCTGTAGGTTACCCTTCATGTGCACCATAAACCTTACCTGTAGGTTACCCTTCATGTGCACCATAAACCTTACCTGTAGGTTACCCTTCATGTGCACCATAAACCTTACCTGTAGGTTACCCTTGATGTGCACCATAAACCTTACCTGTAGGTTACCCTTCATGTGCACCATAAATCTTACCTGTAGGATACCCTTCATGTGCACCATAAATCTTACCTGTAGGTTACCCTTCATGTGCACCATAAATCTTACCTGTAGGTTACCCTTCATGTGCACTGTAAACCTTACCTGTAGGTTACCCTTCATGTACACCATAAACCTTACCTGTAGGTTACCCTTCATGTGCACCGTAAACCTTACCTGTAGGATACCCTTCATGTGCACCGTAAACCTTACCTGTAGGTTACCCTTCATGTGCACCATAAATCTTACCTGTAGGTTACCCTTCATGTGCACCCTAAACCTTACCTGTAGGTTACCCTTCATGTGCACCATAAACCTTACCTGTAGGTTACCCTTCATGTGCACCGTAAACCTTACCTGGCCTACAAAACAAATAAACTGCACATGGAACGGCAGTAACTATTTCAGAAATTCAAAACATAGTATTTTACATTTTATACAATTGCGAGGGGCGGAAGTCAAATTAATTAATAAATCTCTAATTCACTCCACTACTAACTTTGTGACAACAACTGCAGAAATCACCATTTTAAATTGGAGCATAATATATAACATGACCCAAGAAGTAATGTACAGGACACATACAAAAGCTTAGAAAATGCATTTAAATGCATTTCAGTGTTGCACTGCAGTTTCCTAGCATATGTAAACAAAGTATTTAACAAACAATAGCACGTTCAATACCAGAAGCACTATTTCAAGCATGCACTGCACCAAGTCAGATATTTGTTCAAAACTGTAGAGCAAAAGGGAGAAAGAGAGAGAAAAAATGAGAACAATAGTATACCTTATATAGTATATATTATATAGTATATAGTATATAGTAAACCTTATATAGTATATAGTATATAGTTTATGTAGTGGATCTATCTATCTATCTCTCTCTTTATATTGAGATATTCTGTATTATGACACTGTTCTAATAAATAATGTGTTTGCATCCAGAATCTTTGACAGTCTGTCTACTGCACTCAGTAACTGCATGATATTATGTGTTAATAGATATCCCTTTTCAGCTGGTGCAGTGATGCTTGGTTCGAACCAAGATTTGTTTATTTTGGGTAATGTCACTGAAGACAGTGGCCAGGGTATAGATATCCCTTTTCAGCCGGTGCAGTGATGCTTGGTTCGAACCAAGATTTGTTGATTTTGGGTAATGTCACTGAAGACAGTGGCCAGGGTATAGATATCCCTTTTCAGCCGGTGCAGTGATGCTTGGTTCGAACCAAGATTTGTTTATTTTGGGTAATGTCACTGAAGACAGTGGCCAGGATATAGATATCCCTTTTCAGCCGGTGCAGTGATGCTTGGTTCTAACCAAGATTTGTTTATTTTGGGTAATGTCACTGAAGACAGTGGCCAGGATATAGATATCCCTTTTCAGCTGGTGCAGTGATACTTGGTTCGAACCAAGATTTGTTTATTTTGGGCAATGTCACTGATGACAGTGGCCAGGATATAGATATCCCTTTTCAGCTGGTGCAGTGATGCTTGGTTCGAACCAAGATTTGTTTATTTTGGGTAATGTCACTGAAGACAGTGGCCAGGGTATAGATATCCCTTTTCAGCTGGTGCAGTGATGCTTGGTTTGAACCAAGATTTGTTTATTTTGGGTAATGTCACTGAAGACAGTGGCCAGGATATAGATATCCCTTTTCAGCCGGTGCAGTGATGCTTGGTTCTAACCAAGATTTGTTTATTTTGGGTAATGTCACTGAAGACAGTGGCCAGGATATAGATATCCCTTTTCAGCTTGAGCAGGGATGCTTGGTTCGAACCAAGATTTGTTTATTTTGGGTAATGTCACTGAAGACAGTGGCCAGGATATAGATATCCCTTTTCAGCTGGTGCAGTGAAGCTTGGTTCAAACCAAGATTTGTTTATTTTGGGTAATGTCACTGAAGACAGTGGCCAGGATATAGATATCCCTTTTCAGCTGGTGCAGTGATGCTTGGTTCGAACCAAGATTTGTTTATTTTGGGTAATGTCACTGAAGACAGTGGCCAGGATATAGATATCCCTTTTCAGCTGGTGCAGTGATGCTTGGTTCGAACCAAGATTTGTTTATTTTGGGTAATGTCACTGAAGATAGTGGCCAGGATATAGATATCCCTTTTCAGTTGGTGCAGTGATGCTTGGTTCGAACCAAGATTTGTTTATTTTGGGTAATGTCACTGAAGACAGTGGCCTGGATATAGATATCCCTTTTCAGCCAGTGCAGTGATGCTTGGTTCGAACCAAGATTTGTTTATTTTGGGTAATGTCACTGAAGACAGTGGCCAGGATATAGATATCCCTTTTCAGCCAGTGCAGTGATGCTTGGTTCAAACCAAGATTTGCTTATTTTAGGTAATGTCACTGAAGACAGTGGCCAGGATATAGATATCCCTTTTCAGCTGGTGCAGTGATGCTTGGTTCGAACCAAGATTTGCTTATTATGGGTAATGTCACTGAAGACAGTGTCCAGGATATAGATATCACTTTTCAGCCGGTGCAGTGATGCTTGGTTCGAACCAATATTTGTTTATTTTGGGTAATGTCACTGAAGAAAGTGGCCAGGATATAGATAACCCTTTTCAGCTGGTGCAGTGGTGCTTGGTTCGAACCAAGATTTGTTTATTTTGGGTAATGTCACTGAAGACAGTGGCCAGGATATAGATATCCCTTTTCAGCTGGTGCAGTGATGCTTGGTTCGAACCAAGATTTGTTTATTTTGGGTAATGTCACTGAAGATAGTGGCCAGGATATAGATATCCCTTTTCAGTTGGTGCAGTGATGCTTGGTTCGAACCAAGATTTGTTTATTTTGGGTAATGTCACTGAAGACAGTGGCCTGGATATAGATATCCCTTTTCAGCTGGTGCAGTGATGCTTGGTTCGAACCAAGATTTGTTTATTTTGGGTAATGTCACTGAAGACAGTGGCCAGGATATAGATATCCCTTTTCAGCCAGTGCAGTGATGCTTGGTTCAAACCAAGATTTGCTTATTTTAGGTAATGTCACTGAAGACAGTGGCCAGGATATAGATATCCCTTTTCAGTTGGTGCAGTGATGCTTGGTTCGAACCAAGATTTGTTTATTTTGGGTAATGTCACTGAAGACAGTGGCCAGGATATAGATATCTCTTTTCAGCTGGTGCAGTGATGCTTGGTTCGAACCAAGATTTGTTTATTTTGGGTAATGTCACTGAAGACAGTGGCCAGGATATAGATATCCCTTTTCAGCTGGTGCAGTGATGCTTGGTTCAAACCAAGATTTGTTTATTTTGGGTAATGTCACTGAAGACAGTGGCCAGGATATAGATATCCCTTTTCAGCTGGTGCAGTGATGCTTGGTTCGAACCAAGATTTGTTTATTTTGGGTAATGTCACTGAAGACAGTGGCCAGCATATAGATATCCCTTTTCAGCTGGTGCAGTGATGCTTGGTTCGAACCAAGATTTGTTTATTTTGGGTAATATCACTGAAGACAGTGGCCAGGATATAGATATCCCTTTTCAACTGGTGCAGTGATGCTAGGTTTGAACCAGGATTTGTTTATTTTGGGTAATGTCACTGAAGACAGTGGCCAGGATATAGATACACCTTTTCAGCCGGTGCAGTGATGCTTGGTTCGAACCAAGATTTGTTTATTATGGGTAATGTCACTGAAGACAGTGGCCAGGATATAGATATCACTTTTCAGTTGGTGCAGTGATGCTTGGTTCGAACCAAGATTTGTTTATTTTGGGTAATGTCACTGAAGACAGTGGCCAGGATATAGATATCCCTTTTCAGCTGGTGCAGTGATGCTTGGTTCGAACCGAGATCTGTTTATCTTGGGTAATGTCACTGAAGACAGTGGCCAGGATATAGATATCCCTTTTCAGCTGGTGCAGTGATGCTTGGTTCGAACCAAGATTTGTTTATTTTGGGTAATGTCACTGAAGACAGTGGCCAGGATATAGATATCCCTTTTCAGCCAGTGCAGTGATGCTTGGTTCAAACCAAGATTTGTTTATTTTGGGTAATGTCACTGAAGACAGTGGCCAGGATATAGATATCCCTTTTCAGCTGGTGCAGTGATGCTTGGTTCGAACCAAGATTTGTTTATTTTGAGTAATATCACTGAAGACAGTGGCCAGGATATAGATATCCCTTTTCAGCTGGTGCAGTGATGCTTGGTTCGAACCAAGATTTGTTTATTTTGGGTAATGTCACTGAAGACAGTGGCCAGGATATAGATATCCCTTTTCAGCTGGTGCAGTGATGCTTGGTTCGAACCAAGATTTGTTTATTTTGGGTAATGTCACTGAAGTCAGTGGCCAGGATATAGATATCCCTTTTCAGCTGGTGCAGTGATGCTTGGTTCGAACCAAGATTTGTTTATTTTGGGTAATGTCACTGAAGACAGTGGCCAGGATATAGATATCCCTTTTCAGCTAGTGCAGTGATGCTTGGTTCGAACCAAGATTTGTTTATTTTGGGTAATGTCACTGAAGACAGTGGCCAGGATATAGATATCCCTTTTCAGCTGGTGCAGTGATGCTTGGTTCGAACCAAGATTTGTTTATTTTGGGTAATGTCACTGAAGACAGTGGCCAGGATATTGATATCCCTTTTCAGCTGGTGCAGTGATGCTTGGTTCGAACCAAGATTTGTTTATTTTGGGTAATGTCACTGAAGACAGTGGCCAGGATATAGATATCCCTTTTCAGCCGGTGCAGTGATGCTTGGTTCGAACCAAGATTTGTTTATTTTGGGTAATGTCACTGAAGACAGTGGCCAGGATATAGATATCACTTTTCAGTTGGTGCAGTGATGCTTGGTTCGAACCTAGATTTGTTTATTTTGGGTAATGTCATTGAAGACAGTGGCCAGGATATAGATATCCCTTTTCAGCTGGTGCAGTGATGCTTGGTTCGAACCAAGATTTGTTTATTTTGGGTAATGTCACTGAAGACAGTGGCCAGGATATAGATATCCCTTTTCAGCCGGTGCAGTGATGCTTAGTTCGAACCAAGATTTTTTTTATTTTGGGTAATGTCACTGAAGACAATGGCCAGGATATAGATATCCCTTTTCAGCCAGTGCAGTGATGCTTTGTTCAAACTAAGATTTGTTTATTTTGGGTAATGTCATTGAAGACAGTGGCCAGGATATAGATATCCCTTTTTAGCTGGTGCAGTGATGCTTGGTTCGAACCAAGATTTGTTTATTTTTGGTACTGTCACTGCAGACACTGGCCAGGATATCTTTGACAAATACTGGGTGCGCATTTCATTAAGTGCTTTTAACTTTATTTTATCTTTCAGTTCTTGTGATTTTCAGTGATGTTAATGCAGCTTTGGATTACATGCATGTTATTTATTGCACTGGTGAATGCATTCTATGTTTATGTTCACAATTGTGAGGCTTCATTACAGCATATGCCACATGCATTGACGGGAGAGGGGCTGTTAGTCATAAATACATACCAGGAACGGTCCCTGCAAGTAATGGATGTGTATGTCTGACAGATTTTATAAATATGTATATGTAAGTGTATTCTGTAAGACTAGACACAAAAGTTAAAATATAAAACAGTGTAACATATGTTATACTATGAGTAAATCAGGCAGTAAAATCATCAAACCATCTGTAGGTTCTCCAGCTAATAATATATGCAGTACATATGGGCCAAAATCTTGTCATAGTACACTGGCATAAACTAACTAAACTAAACTTAGTTTTATGCTTTCCTGACAATGGAATGTTTGCTAAAAATAAATACTGCATTTACAAATGAAATTAGAACACACGGGCAATAAGATAAAAGCTGACCAGTGGAGGGCAGAAAGATAAAACCTGACCAGTGGAGGGCAATAAGATAAAAACTGATCAGTGAAATAGTTACAATGATCAGTATATTGATTCTTTTAAATGACACAAACAATCCACTGTAACAGGGTTACAAGATATAAATGACAAACTGCTGCAACAAGTTAAATAAGTTAAAAGTTCAGTAAAAGCATGCAATATCATACCAACTACTCCTTTGGTATTGCAGACTCAGTGGCAAATGATAGTACAGTTTTAATTCTGCTTTTGTGCACAGACTCTTACCTAATGTGCAGGCATTAGTAAACCAAAACCAGGTCATTCAGCAGGAGGAGGAAACAGAGAAGTTAATACAATGTGCAGGGCACTAGATAGCTCAAGTAGACAAAAAGAGAAGAGATGCAGAAGATAAACTCATGCAATTACAAATACAGAATTTTAAAAGAAGAGTCAGAGGCAGGGGCAGAGGTAGATAAGGGGTGTAGAGGCAGGGGCAGAGGTAGGCAAGGGGGTGGTGGGGGTAGGCAAGGGGGTAGAGGCAGGGTCAGGGCTAGGCAGAGGGCAGAGGCAGGAACAGAGGTAGGCAGGGTAGAGGAAGAGAAATGAATGTTCAAAAAATAATCAAGCTGGGAGGTGGGCTTGTCACAACTGTGGACAAATGGGACATTGGAAAGGAGAATGCCCTAATCCACAACAGCAACAACAACAAATGCAGCAGTGGCAACCTCAAAATCCTTCCAATGTGTCTCTACCACCTCTATCCCCAGAGTGGCACCAAATATCAGGAGAAATGTACTGACAACATTCAAGGTGGGGGGAACGGATATGAGTGTTGATTTAATTATATCAAGAAGGACAATTTTCAAGTTAAAAGTATGACAAAAAGATGTTCCATTTCTGTTTGACATTAGTGTGACTTGATCTGTATTGAAAATAAGTGGCCAGGATAAAATTCCAGTATCATCTGAAAAAAAACGTAAGCAGTGGGTGTCACTAACACTCCCACTATTTAACCTGTATCTAAATCTATCCAGGTAGAACAGGGAATCAAGCCTGTAACTGAAACTCTGTTTCAGCAGGGAATTATAGCAAAAACACATAACTGTTATAATACTCCCGTGTTTTCAGTTAAAAAGCTGGCCAGAGATACATACAGGTTTGTACAGGATTTAAGAGCAGTAAATCAGGTTGTTATCCCTTCATACCCTGTAGTAGCAATTCCAGCAGCCATACTGAGTTGCATATCACCACGGGCTATGTGAGTTTCTTTTTTAGATTTATATTCAGCTTTCTTTTTCATCCCCATTCATCCAGATAGCCAGTAATTCTCTGCCTTTACATATGACGAAATTCCATATACACGGCTACGACTGCCACAAGGGTTTGTTGATAGTTTCTTGATCTTTTCACAAATTTACAAAAGCAGAACCTTGAAGAAATCTGGTTTCCATGCAAATCTGTATCGGTGCAATATGTAGGTGATTTACCTTTAACTTCAGACACACTAACACATTGTTAGCAGGGCACTATATATTTACTGACTGAATAAGCAAAACAGGGACACAAAGTATCAAAGGAAACATTTCAGTTATGGTCACCTAAGGTAAAGTATTTAGATCTCTTAATATCACATGGAGAGAGGCATATTTTGCCTTCAAATGTTGAAGCTATCATAAAGGTATCCTAAACTGTTACTCAGAAGCAGCTACAAGCTTTTCTAGGTTTGGCTGGAGACTGTAGGCAATGGGTACCAAACTGTACACAAATTACTAGACCTTTGATTGATATGCCCAAACAAGACACAACAGAGCCATTGCCCTGTAAAGAAAAGGGAGAAAGTGTTTTTACGTTCTTAAAACAAGCCCTTGCTACAGAACCACAATTAAGATTCTCAGATTATAAGAAAGCTTTCACTTTGTTCTGTCATGAAAAAGGGGGTATACAGCAGTGGTGCTAGTTCAAAAACACGGTGATGCATTTATACCTATTGCATTACAATTCATTGTTAGTCTTGGTGGCTGTAGGATTACTGGGCTGCCTGCAGGCAGTAGAAGCAGTTGCACTAATGGCAGAACAATCTGCAGCACTGGTCCTAGGATATAGACTTACAATTGCATTTAGCCATGCTGTATCTCCATTGTTGCTAAAATCTAAGGGCCAGCATCTTTCAGCTGCCAGGTTAACAAAATATGAATAATATGAATTGTTCCTTATTTCTAACCCTTCAATCACCAGTGAGTGATGTTAGGTATTTCACTCAGCATCTCTCTTGCCTATGAAAGGAGATGTGAACTGCATGATTATGTAATTGTGACTAACCATGTGCTTTCTCCTAGACCTGATCTGAGACAATGGACAATGCAGAAATGGAATTGTTCATGAATGGATCATGTGAAAGAGACAGAAATGAAAAACCTTACTGTAGGCATTGCTATCGGTACTGAAAATACAGTACAGGAAAGAATGAAAGGGGTTACTCCTGCACAAGTTTCTGAATTGATTGTATTAGCCAACGCCTGTAAAAGAGTTAAAGATGAAATTGTGAACATTCATACTGATAGCTGTTATGTTATTGAGATAGCCAATGACTTTGGGGAATTTTGGAGACAGAGAGGATCTTTAACATCAGCAGGTACTGAAATAAAAAATGAAAAGTTAGTATAAATATTTTAAATATTTTCAGCCCATTCTGGTATTGCAGATCCAGTGGAAAATGATAGTACAGTTTTAACTCTGCTTTTGTGCATGAACTCTTACCTAATGTGCAGGCATTAGTAAACCAAAACCAGGTCACTTGGCAGAAGGATGAAACAGATAAGTTAAAAAATTCACAGAGCACTACATGGACCAAGCAGATAACAAGGAAAGAGATGTAGGAGATAACCTCATGCAATTGCAATTACAGAGTTTTGAAAGAAGGCAGAGCAAGCAAGCTGTTGGTTTGGATGTCACCGAAAATTTTGTTTTCATAGTATAGGAAACCTTAACAAAGTTTCACAGCCCTTGTAATTTGAATAATTCGAATAATTTACAGAAGGAAGCTTCAGAGGCTTAGAAAAAGAGATGGATCAGTGAGGGTTATAAAAAGTATGCTGAGACACCCTGATGGCAGGATAGAAGCACCTTTAGCTACTACCTGGTTGGTAAGAGCATACCACTTATCGCACCACACTGGTAAGCATGGACTTAATCTCATCCACTGGGACTGGTTTGCCCCTCTTTCTCAGTCTCTAGGTAGTCTCTAGGTAGCCATTTTATAAAGAATTGTTAGATCTGTTTTTCATGTAATATTGCATCTCCTGTAAGAAACACACCTTCTGTAGTATTAGTTCAGCTAGAGGTAGTCATTTTACTACTGAAATTGTTAAGAAAACATTGCCCCCACCATCCACAGTTATCTGGTCTTGTTGAAAGGTGTAAACAGACTCTTAAGATCAGAATTAGCAAAATCTGTAGTGAGACAGAACTGAGATGGCCAGATGTTTTGCCTCTGTCTCTGATTATTATGTGAGGAACTGTAAACATACTCATAAACTAAATCCTCATGAAATTCTTACGAATCATTCAATGAGAATGCTACCTTCCTCACAGGAGACTCTGAACTGGTAGCTACAGATGAAGCTTTGTTGAACTATTGTTCAAAACTTGTTTCTATCTTACAAATTTTTCACAAACACACTAAGGAGGCCCTTCCATCACCATGCATGACTTATGGCCAGGTGATTGGGTTGATGTGAAAGTATTGCAGTGTAAATCTTCTTTGTAGCCACTGTGGAAGGGACCTCATTTCATCTTACTGGAATACCGAACTGGGTCCATGCTTCACATTGACATCTCATGCATTGAGTGAAAATGGTACCGCACCTCCTTCTGAAGATGTCACCAAGTCCCCTTCTACTGCTCCTGATTGACATGAGGGAAAACCCATTTCTTTGACTGCTGCATCAATATGTCACTGACATAAATGTTTCCAACTGCTGGGTATGTGGATTTGTTCTCCATGATGCCAAGGGGACTATTCAAAGCCTACTTGTCCCTGTGTAACAGAGTGATTTAGAAATTAAAATTGCTGTAGAAAATCAAACTTGGTATAACGTGATGGACTGGACTAAGAAAATGTAATACCAATCAGCTGCATCGATACAAGGTGGTACTTGTTATGTCAGAGAAGGAACTGTGTGAGTAGGTTACAGCAACTGCAATAACACCGTGAAGAGACTTTATTGGTAGAACTTGGATTTAAGGCATATGACTGGGAAAAGGGCATGGGAATATTGTTCAGCCATTATTACATCTGTGGAGGCTATGCGTATCCCTGATTACACAGAAACTGGTCAGGATGTTGTTATGTGGAACACAAAATGCCAGCTATTTTTCATTCTTTCTCTACACCTACTGGAAGGCTATGCAATAAGATGGCCATACAGGTCTGCTTCAAAATTTCAAAGTTTTAAAACTTCTAATTTCTTATGGTCAAGACCATAATATTGAAGTGTTGAAACTTCAAACCATTTAAATGGAGATCGCCATTCACCATGGAACAGTATATTTACCATTTTCCTTACTGTAGTGTGATATTGGATTTAGCATATTTAATTAGCAGGGGGTGTGGTGGGTGCAGGGGCTTGCCCCCATAAAAAAACGTAGAAAAAAGATTTTTTTGTTTTTATTTATTTCTTTTTTTATTTACATTTCAAAGTTCCAAAATGTTAATCTTATGGTCACGACCATAAGAAATCTGAAATTTTAAAACTTTGAAGTTTAGAAGTAGACCCTGCCCATATACCCTGCTGAACAAGCAGTGGCTTTCTTTTCTCCACAGTATGGCATATTGTGAATTATGCATGAAGTAAATCAGTTGTTCCTTATATTAGTTGAAATGGCTAATAAGACATTGTAATACATTCACATGGCAAACAGAGAAATGACTCAAAGGGCAGAGTTTGACATCTGATCAGAAAATAATGCTGCACTTTTGTTTCAGGTTTTCATGATGAACAAGAAAAGGTGACTGATTTTTATGGAACTATTGGCCATTAATATAACTAAAACTACATCTGGCTAGACCTTGTTTGGGTGGTTGGGTAATATATTTGAAAACATTGGTACCAGGTTAATTCAAAGTGTAATTACCTTTGTTATAATCATAATTTTCATAGGTCTTGTATATTCTGTTATTAAAAATGTGTTGAATGCTGTTTTATGGGAAAAGGTAAACATGCAATTGTTGTAATAGCTGAACAGAAATATTCCAGAGCTTACATATTTGACAATGATATGATTCAAAATAATCTTGGACTGTGATGCTTTATAGCATCAAAGGGAGGAGTTGTAATGGATATAGATTTCTTTAATGCTTATTATAATATACTTTTAGTTAAAAACTACTGCAGTAGTTTCAGATTTTCCTTTATCATCTAAAACATGGTTTGTTTTTTGCTACAGTTCATTACAGCTTAGTAAGCAGGTGGTAATGCTTCCTCTAATCATGAAAACTTGAAATAAATTGATGTATCTTGTACTTTATGGAACATGGACTTGCATAGAGCATAGTTGTAGATAAGCTTGTTGAAAGTGAACACATAAACTGTGTCAGGATAATAGCATGAGAAATGCTTTAAGCTATCCTCCCATCTGCATCTGTTTATTCCTTTTACCTTGAAAATATGTGTACTTTTATCGCAGTTATGAAGGCTTTGAAGCTTGTATGTTTTTCTATTTTAGAAAATAGTAAAGGGCTTGTATCTGTGTATATACTTGACTCTCTCTTTATACTGAGATATTCCGTATCATAATACTCTTCTAATAAATACATTTTTTGCATCCAGAATCTTTGACAGTCTGTGTGTTGGACTGAAAAGCTGCATGGTATTATGTATTAACATGTTTTCCTTTGAATTTAACTGCATTAGAGTTGATTTATCCTTTCATCTGACTCAAAAAATGGGAACATTTTCATATCTAAATGGGCCATTTTAGGGTCCTTAGGTAGTTTTCCAACTGGTAGTGGAAACAAACTGTTTGTGAGTGCTCTATCCATGCTTTTCTGTGCATTTTTGATTTTTTGAGGTTTCTGTGTTCTAGTCAGGTATCATATAACTGATTTGTATGCAGTTAAAAGCATTCCCTAGAGTCTCCTTGCTCCTTTATCTGTTTAAAACTTTCATTTAATGGCTACAGCTAGTAGGTGTAATAGTGTGTATTAGTATAATTGCATTTTTATTTAATTACTAAACTGTAAACTGCTTTTTCATACTGAGACTTGTATTTTCTCTTTGTGAGTGCTCTTTCTATGCATTTATCATGAGGTTTCTGTGTTCTGCTCAGGTGGCATAATCTTGATAGAGGCCTACTGTTGTCCAGGCCTGGTAGTTTTGTTTGTTGAGTTTCTTGTGTTTCTGGCAGCCATTTTCTGCTGATAGTCTGTTGTCTTCATTATTATTGAGAGCAGGTTTTCCTGACATTCTGTAGTACGAGTGATTGGATAATAGCAGGGGCTAGTAGGATTGAGTAGTAATCCGATCTTCTTGATTCTTCCATCCTGTCTGGTAGATAAACCCTGTGTCTGTAAAAGGCTGTGCTTGTATTTATTAGGCTGTGGATTGTGATTCATTACTGAGACAAAACAGAAATTCCTTAAGATTCCAAGAGCAGGATGAGTTATTTCTTACACTTATTTCATTGAATTGCACTTCTGTAACGCTTATAATTTTGCTATACAGTTTATCTACTACATTTTGCACTGTTATAAAGATTTTTTTTACTGTTTCACTGCATTTATGTACTGTTTTGTACTGAATTACTTAACTGTAAACTGCATTTTTATACTGAGAGTTGTATTTTCTTTTTGTGAGTACTCTATCCATGCTTTTCTGTGCATTTTTGATTTTTAAGTTTCTGTGTTATTTATTTATTTATTTTATTTTACATTTGTTGACTGGGAGAGTCCAACTGGATTACAACTCCATTTTCAGTGGAGGCCCAGGGAGAAAAGCTCCAAGAGAACAATTTTTTACAAAACATAGTTTTAAGGACAGACTTTTGACATACAATTTCCATATAAGAGACTTTGATATACATATTAACTAACAGATAGGGTACATTCATTCTCTACAATACAATATTAACATTTCGAAGATATTCCTAAGTTTAGGATTCCTGTGATAGATTTACTATCAGAGTAAAAGCAGAGAGACGTAGAATAAGGCTCCGCGAGAACAGATGATGCTCACTATAGTTGAGAAGGATAACAAATTGATTCACTATATGTCTTTGCCTGGTTTTAGTTGAGAAGGATAACAAATTGATTTACAATATGTCTTCTCCTGGTTTTACTTGCTCATGGAGAGCTCAGCATTGCTGGGGTAGTTTCCCCTAACTCCTAGAGAGATGGGATGGGCAGTAGATTAACAGTCCTAAGTGGGTACAGTACTATGATTGGTTGGCTTAGCATAGTTACTTAAGTTAGGTGAAGTGTTCTAATGAGACATTAGCCAGGGGGGATACAGGAGCACAGTCAATTATTCAAAATGTGAGTTTTAACAAGTTTCTTGAACAGTGATGGGGATTTGTTGTCAGTTATGTGGGCAGGAAGGGAGTTCCAGGTTTTTGCTGTACAGTGGCTGTAGACAGATTTACCAACTTCATTGTTATATTTGGTTACTTTGAGAAAGTTTTGTGTGCTAGACCTCAAGGGCCTGGCGGTTGTATAGGGTTGCAAAAGATTTTGTAAGGCTGGGGTGTTTTCAGAGTTAAGTATTATTTTGTGGGCTAGTGATAGTTGATTGAGTTGAAGTAGTAGTGGTAGTTCTAGCCAATTCAGTTTTTTTAGGCATTCACAGTGATGTGTTCTGATGGGAGAGGTTGTAGTGAATTTGGCTATCTTATTATAACAACCATCAAGTTTGTTTAGGCTAGATTTGTGGAGATTTGTAAGCACAGGGGAGGCATAAAGTAGGGTGGCTAGTAGGTGAGTCCTCGCTATTGTAGTTTTGGAGTGGTCAGTGAGGAATTTTTTATTGCGATACAGTAGGTCAAGTTTTTTATGTACTTGTTTTATGGTTATAGAAATATGTAGGTCAAATCTAAGGTGATTATCTATTTCAACCCCTAATAGTTTGGTATGATTTGTGGGGTGATTGTGGTCTTGTTAAAGGAGGAGATGAAGAAAGAATCAGTGAGAAGTATGGCTCTGTGGGAGGTAAAGAGTACTAGCTTTGTTTTACTTGGGTTCAGAATGAGCCTTTGGTTTGTAATTAAGTTTCTGCTGGGGAAAAGCATTCTTGTGCTAGGGAGTGAAGGATGTCCATTGATGTGGCTGCACATATTATGGTGGTATCATCTGCATATTGCACTATTGAGGCTTTAGGAATACTGTTTGGGAGCTGATTGGTGAAGAGGGGAAATAGAAGTGGCCCCAGGATGGAGCCTTGGGGTACTCCTAGGGAGACTGGTAGGGAGGGGGAGAGTTGGTTTTGCCACATAACAGCTTGTTTCCTTCCCTCTATGTAGTTTTTGAACCAGGAGATGGCAGGGGTGGTAAGATTTAGAGTTCCTAGTGAAAGAAGGAGCTTATTGTCGTTAACCATATCGAATGCTTTGGACAAGTCAAGGAAGGTGGCAGATACAAGGAGTCCATTGTTTCTGTGAGTTTTGACAATGTTGGTGAGTTCTGTTATTGCAGTGGAGGTGCTATGGAAGGATCTAAAGCCATGTTGTTGTGTTGCTATTAGATTATTTTCTAGGAGATATTTCATTAGTTGCTTGTGTATTACCCTCTCTAAAATTTTAGATAAAGGGGGTAGTATGGCTATAGGGAAGTAGTTATTGAGTTCCAGTGGATTTGCAGGGGTGGGGATGTTGTCATAGGGTTGGTTGTTTGCAAGGGTCTGGATGGTTTCTGTATAGTATTTATTAAATTGAGTGGGGATGTCTTCTTGGTTATTTCTTTTTGGGGTTGGTATCATATAACTGATTTGTTTGCAGTTAAAAGCATTCTCTAGAGTCTCCTTGCTCCTTTATCTGTTTAAAAATTTAATTTAGTCACTACAGCTAGTAGCTGTAATAGTTTCCCACCCCTCCTCCCTATTGTTGTCTTGTTCTTATACTTGGTGGCTTTGTAGTTGCCCACCCATACTGTATATTTGATCTGGGACACTCCTCCCAGTCTAGTGTCATTAGTTCATTCTACCTAACAGAGACAGAACATTTGTGAAGGCCAACCCACTTAGATTCTTAACCTTGAATTAACTTCTGTTCCAGCTTTCCTGTTTTCCACTTTACTAAAAAAAAGAAAAAAAATCTAAGCTTGTCTCCCCCCTTTCCTGTAACGAGGCTAGTCCAGATACAGATTTGCTGTATCCAGGACTGTTTGTAAGCTCCTGAGCCCCCAAGCCTTTTTGTGCTAGAGGGAAGCCTTCTAGCTTATCAGTGGGAGTGGTAAGCACTAGGCAACCTATCTACCACATAAAAAGTGGTTTCTGGGTCCAGAAATTGTAGTTATTGGCCATTTGGGCAGTTTTTCCATCTCTCTCAACTTTCTGATTTAAAAGCCAGCATTTGCACTTGTATCCCCATTTACTGTAACTAGTCTAGTCCAGATACATATTTGCTGTATCCCGGACTGTTTGTAAGCTCCTGAACCCCCCAAGCCTTTCTATGTTGGAGGAAAGCCTTCTAGCTTATCAGTAGGAGTGGTAAGTACTAAGTAGCCTATCTACCACAAGAGGAGTGGTTTCTGACCCAGATTTGTGGTTTATTGGCAGCCCTTTGGGCAGTTTCTTCCATCGCTTTCAACTTTCTGGCTTAAAAACATGTGTTTGCGCTTGTTTCCCCCTTTTCTGTAACTAGTCTAGTCTAGATACAGATTTGCTGTGTCCAAGACTGTAAGCTTCTGAGCGCCCAAACCTTTCTGTGTTGAGGGAAAGCATTCCAGCTTATCAGTGGAAGTGGTAAGCAGTAGGTAGTCTATCTACCACAAGAAGAGTGGTTCCTGGCCCAGAAATTGAAGTTTATTGGCTGTTAGGGCAGTTTTTCCATCTCTCTCAACTTTCCGGTTTAAAAGCCAGCATTTGCTCTTGTTTCCTGCCTTTCCTGTAACTAGTCTAGTCCAGATACAGACTAGGCCTGTTTGCAAGCTTCTGAGTAATACCAGAGCCTGCTCTTCAATTTTTCCCTTAGATCTACTAGTTCTCTCCTCTCCTGTACTTATACTAGATTATTAGTCTAGCACTTTTCCAGACTTCTTGTAGCAATTATTCTAGCACTCAACATTCTACAAGGAAACAGATCTAGTACCTATTATCAATGCCCATCCAGCCAGGCATGTCTAAAGGTCAGTTCCCTGTGCTTTCTCCTATTAACCTGGTGAACTTGGGCATTCTGAAGCAATGTAGCAACTGCCTCATGTACACCGACAACCCTCTCCGTTTACCTTCCAACACTCAGGACTTGCGAGAGATGCACTTATATATCCAAATTAGAAGCCAGGCACTCTCTAGCCAAGACCAGAATAGTTGGGCAAGATATATGTATATATATATATATATATATATATATATATATATATATATATATATATATATATATATATATATATATATATATATACCTTCACGTAGACCCATAGATATATATATATATATATATATATATATATATATATATATATATATATAAACATAAACTGCTTTTAGAGTACCATAATTGCGATTTGTAATGCAGACTTATTTACCATATTTCATCCTTATTGAGAGCTATCCATCTCCTGTTTCGCATATTAAACTAAGTTCTTCAGAAGTGCACTTATTAGCAGTATAGGACTAAAATGGTGATCGCAAAGCCTTTTGTACAAACGGATAAAAAAATCACATTTTCTCCAGGCAATTTTTTCCTCAGATGTTGCATTATTCTGTTCACTTTTATGTTTCTTTGTCACACTTCTTACATGTCTGTATGGTATCAGACAAGTATTACCCCAAAGCAATTGTATTTGTTATTGCTTATCAATCTACAAACTGGTATACATTTCCTAGAATTTTACTTTCCGGATAAGTTTATGTTGAATTAAAATAAATAAATAAATTACAGGGATGCTTTCACCTTCAATTTATGTTTCTCTTTATTATGTTTTTCTCCTCTGCTGTCTACCAACCATCATCCCTCCCCACCACTGATGAACTGGACACTCATTCCCTTCCCCAGGGTGACTGCCAATAAAGAGGGACTGTCATTTAGGTAGCCATCAAGGAATTTTCTTGTAAACCCTAACAATCCTCCCCTTGACAGCTGACATGCATGCTGATGAATGAGAGCCCTACAATGACCTCACGTCTGGTAGATATGCATTTTTCCATGCATGCCATCCTCAGAATGCAGTGTCCCCTCAGAAGGTTACTGATGAAGCAGCTTGGCAGGGGCTAAGCATGTGTCCCTGGTTGACTCATTACATACCTCTCTGCAGTCTTCAGTGAGATCAAACAATGCAGCATGCAAGATTTCACCCCTTCCATAGGATGCAATAGATGTATGTCAATGCCATTCATCCTTCAAGGCCCCTGAGCCAGTGGAAACCACAACCCAAGCTGCGGAAGCCCTTACAAATGCCTTCTATGAACACCTCCAGGACTGCATGGATCAGGCAACCAAGACTCTTTCCACAAAAGTCTGGTGGACCCCAGCCATTAACAAACTTTACAATAAGAGGAGAAAGCTATTACATTCATTATTAGTAAAAAATATGAGCACATAAAATCAACTAAGGCCAATTTTGAGAGAAGATTCAAAGGACAATCATAAGGCCTTTTTCAGCTATGTTAGGAACCTGGGTGGAAACTCCCAGATATGCTCAGAATTAGTCCAAATGATACAAAAATCACTGAACCCACAGACATTGCCAACATACTGGCAGACAGGTTCAGTGTAAAGGAGAGATAACTATCCGTAGCCTCCCAGACATCTCAAATGCACGCTGCTCTCTCTAAGCTAAAAACACAGCATCAATGGGACCGGATGGTGCTGTGTGCTAAGCGAGCAAACGAGGACACAAACCCAATGAGGAAACAACATTGTTTAGCTTACAGCTTACCACAGCATGCAGCATAAGGAGCGTGCCCAAGGAGTGGCGCCAGGTCCCACTCCACAACCCACTCTCTAGGCCGTGTGCCCCGAATCCCTGGTAAAGCTTAAACAGTCTAGTCTGCAAGCTATGGAGAAAAGCCATGGAGATCATAATGGGAAAATAAAGGGAGGGACCGATAGGACTTGCAGACCACCACAGTGGCAGATTTCAAGGGCAAGGGCAGGGCATGCCTTTTGAAGTTTTCTTCGAAGTCTTCCAAGGCCATTGATGAGGGAAAGGCAGTCCATACAGCCCCCCTTGACTACCTTGACCCCTTTTCACACAATACCACAATACCCATTGTAGAAAAACTACAAACTTTATGTGTAAATGTAATGTCCATAAGACAAGTGCAACTGCAATAACAGAAAAGACAGGGTTAGACAGGTTAGAGTTGGCTGGCACCAGTGTCCCACAGTCAAGTGGTGTCCCACAGGGTCTCGGTCCTTGTCCTATTGTTCTTTCTCTTCTACTCTACTTCTCAGAAGTACAGGCCAACATGGGAGACAACTGACAAAGTTTTGTGCACACTGCAACAAGTGCTGGGGAAAGGAAGTGAATCGGACACGGATATCCTTCAGAAGGGACTCACGGAAAACAGATAGCTGGTGCCAGAGCCATGGCTTGAAGTTAAACCAAAAAAATGTAGTCATAATCTTTAGGAAAAAAAAAAGGTAACCCAAGCTACATATATATGGGGCAATCCCCAATCCACAGAAGAGGTTATCAGGGACCTGGGGACCAGGTTGACAGTGGCCTTTCTTTTTTGACTCCACGTTGCTAAAGTGGTTAGAAAGACCTTCTACATTGCCCACCTGATCATGATGGGATTCACATCCAGATCTAGTGAGGTCATTGTTCCCTGTACTCTCACTTATCCAGACCATCCATCAATCAACCCCCAATATCTCATATGGGATGTATCTCACCGCAGCAATGCAGCACCCCCAAAAGTTCCTCCAAAAAAATAAAGAAGGAAAAAAAAAAAATCATCATATGCTGCCAGAAAGAAAAAACCAGCTCTCTATTCAGTGGCATACCCTCTGCTCAGAGTGACATGTGCTGACGTGACAAAGGCCATGTCCAACCCGAATTAATGGACATGCTCCACCTCAAAAATCCATATCCACCAAAACCACTAGAGCAAGCGACTTAAACCTTAGCACAGATATAAATAGGACATGCTGGAGGGATAGATTTATCACTCAGAGACTCCTATGCTGTGGAAAAAAAAAAATCATCCATGTGAGGCAGAGCACCTCGCTGCTCTGTTCAAGAGAATTCTTGACCTGTGGATGGGAGAAGGTTTATCGGGAATCATCTCTGTGTCACTGCTGGACAGAGGCACAACAAACTAATGGGCACAGTATTTTTTCATATAAGGAGCCACAAACATTTGGGCTAGGCTTATAAATGCCTTAGGGCAGATAGCCTAGTATAAACCTATGAACCTATGAACCTATGAACCTATGAACTTCTCCCAGTCTCCTCCAGGCTATGAGCATCTATTTAGTTCATTTGAGTCACAGTTGTAGAATCATAGTAAATACAAGGTAAATGAGCCATGTGGCCATTTACTCCATACCAGTCCCCACCCTTAGATCTTACCTCCTTTTTCAAACAGCATTAGGTCAGTCAAGTTGTGGGTGAAATTGTGAACACCCATCCAATTGTCTAACTCCTTTTTAAAGAAAGTTACAGTTTTGCATTGCTTGATATGGAGTGGAAGTTTATTCCAAAGAAGGGATAGTTATTTGCATGAGGACTCTGTCTCTCCACCATTTGTTTATTTGCCAAAACAGGTTCAGATCTCTACATGCCTCTCAACTGTCCAGATTTTCACAGGCTGTCCAGATTTTTGCCTCTTATTTTTGGTCTGTTCCTCATAATATTTGTGGTTTTATGGCAAATCATTGAGGATTGAAGTCACTAAATACTACTAAGTAATGACAGACAGTTTGAGTTTCAGACTTCATATCCTTCAGAAAATCTATAGTAATGAAACGTCTGTTATATTAATAACTTTCTAAATTTATAGGAGGAATATTTAAAATCTCTCCCTATTTTTGGGCCTTTCCCCTCCATGATTCCTGGCATTGTCCAGATTTCTTGCACTGAGAGGTTGAGAGGTATAGATATCTGGTCCTGCTGGTGTTTGCTGGATGGTTTGATTTGTGGACATATAAGAGGTCTTTGACTGCCAGAACCCTAATAGCTTGAAAGTCAAGGTACACACCTCCCTACAGAATATGAATACAGGGACAAAGCCACCAGCCTCTACTGATGGCTCAGTTATTTTAGGCCCATGATTTTTTTTGTTGTTAAGAACCTTTGCGGTCTCTCCAACTGCTTGATATATTTACTAATATATATATCCTAAGGGGGGGCATTGATTTTGTGATGTGTTTAATCACTGCAGAATGTAGAGGGGTAAGGACTTCTTTGGACCTTGAGGAGATACCCTTTATAATCAACTGTGCCAGACAGATTGAATGTCTTAGCCACTGCTGTGACATGATGATGAAAGAAGAGGGGATTATCTAACCATGTGCCAAGGTGTTCCACGATATGTTCATTTTGGAAAGGGGTGCTTTCTATTGAGGAATTACTTTCTATTTGTGACTATTGTATTTTTTTAGCATTTAGTTTTAGCCTGTTCTCTGAACACCAGCTAGTAATATATGTAAGTTCAAGTTACATGTTTTGTATATCAGATAGAGACCTTAGGATGACACACCATTTATAATCATCCTAAAATTTGATTAACTAGAGACCCCCCCTTATATGATTTGGAGATCAGAGAAGTATATGCTTAATAGCAGAGGTCCTGACATGGATCTCTGAGGAACTCAACTAATTACTTCTCTGAGGAAACACCTGCAGCAATTGTTAAGAAGGGGACTTTTTTCTTGCCAGTGATAGCAAGGACCATGGTGTGTATGACAACTCTACTACATTTTTTGATTTTATTTACTTTCTGTAACTTATCATTTTGATAAATAATTTAATACCTGGTTTCCTTTTTTTCTTTTTTACATTCTCTTTTGCCTTGTTGAAGAGTGAGGGGGAGTAGTATGACTGCTGTAAAGAACAGCAGAAACAATGAAATATGCAAACTTGATTTTCAGTAATAATGTACACTAAGGTTTTCAAACTATTTGACAGTTGTTTTTTGGAGGACTGTTTGCTTGGTTTGTTTCACTTTGCATAATTTTGCTGGCCTGCTAAGTTTAAGCAGATGGGTGAAGTTGGGAAAGGACTACTTTATTCAAGTTTTAACAAATTGTTCATTAAATGTTGAGTGAATATGAGCAGAATTCAGCTAAATGTCCAGATCTTTGACTTATATTTTTGGTCTGTTCCTAATAAAAGTTATGTTTTTCTGGCAAATCACTGAGGAGTGAAGTCACTAATTAATGATATACATTTGAGTTTCTGACTTCATATGTTTCAGAAAATGCATGCTACTGTAAATATCTGTTATTGTCACAACTTTTTAAATTTATAAGAGCAATATATCCCTATTTATGTGACCCCCCCATTATTTTAGGCTTTGTCCATATTTCCTATGCTAAGAGGTTGAGAGTTATGATTTGTGGTCTGATGTGACAGACACAGAGAGTAGAAGTTACACTTCGTGGGAAGAAAAACCGCCCCAAATTGGTTAGGCCCGAATTGCATTGCTTTTTTCATCACCTGAGTTGATTGACTTTTTTGTCCTTTATGTATATTTATTGATATTCAATAATACCTTTCTATCCAGTGACATATTATCTCATAATGACAGGAAGATCATTGTTTGGATGCAGAAGGCCACCCATGTCTTCCTGAACAAGTGCAATAAGTCTCTTCTACCAGCATGTTTTACTGGTGACACTAATGGTTCTATATGTCCAAAAAGAAGCAGCAGATTCTCCATTGTGATAGGAACCACTTTTGAACATTGCCGTAGCTTATGAAAAAACCCTGAAGTAGAACAGAATATTGTATAGCACTAGTGAGACATCCCAGGATGTTATTTGGGCCCATGGAGCTACTGATTTCATTCTGCTCATTTACTTCTTCATGAGGATATGCTGTACTGGTAATAGTAGCATCTTTACCTGCTGGTGTTTTAAAGCTAAATCTGAATGTCTTTAATTTATGTCATATGCCATGGAATTTAGTGGACCACTAATGCATAGATTAGTACTAAGCTCACTGCCCTTGCGAGCCATTTTAAGCCTAGCCAATTATCTCTTGTGAGACTCAAATCCTGCACCTTGTGTTTGTAAGGCAAACACCTTAACCATTAGGCCACCCTCCCAACCTTTCACCACAATTCCTATAACAATACAGTGATGAGCATTACCTCCAAGCTTCCTTTCCTACTTATAGAATATCCATGTCCCAATTTAGCTAACAGGCGTCCTTGAGTGACTGAAAATATATGAAATGTATTAGTATATTTATGAATTTAAATTATCATAACATTTTATAGATGGGTATGTATATGATTTTAATGGCTAATCCCTGATTTTGTAGGATGCACAATATCTAGCAATCTTGCCACAGAAGCAATTTAATTTTGCCTTGTTGCAGCTGCATTCAGTTAGCTTAATTTGTTTCTAGCTACTGTCACTTTCAATTTTGTATCCACAAGCTTGCCACAGAGCTGCTTGTGCTCCAAGGATGCCTAAAACAGACACCATTGTGGAGTTCTGAGGGGCAATCTAGTTAAACTCTAATTAAAAGAATAGTAGAAGAACTGTATACAGGATAGACACTTAGACTGGCAAAAAAACACAGAAGGAAAATGTCCTTGACCTCAAAATTAAATTGTGTTACATTGCATAAATTTACTGTGGTTGCATGTGCCATACAGCTGACTAGCATTTGTTCACACAAGTATAGCTTAGGCCAACTAATATGCCGGTTTAATTTCTCCAAGACTTTTGGGTTCCTAGTACCATGATGGGAATGGACCCCATTCATAAGTAAAAGTAAGTTTAAAGTTTATGAAATTAGCATTGTTTCACTCTTTAATGTTAGCCAAAAGGACTGTTTGCAGCACACACAATGTGCCCAGAACTGACTCATTCCACACTCATACAGAGTTGCATGTATTAGTAGATATATTAATACGACTGTAAATTCTTTTTTATGAGCCCCATTGCTCCTTCTACTATTTGAACTGCCAGGGTATCCTTCTTCCTGCAAATCCTGGCATTTTATGACTTTGCGTCTCTCTGTACGTAAGACACTGATATCACTGGCCGTAGCAGTTTCAATGATCAATGCTACTTTTATCTACTTTTCATGCACTACTATATCTAGTTTTCTCACATCTATTTTTTGAACTAGTAGTCATGGGTTCACTGTGAAGGAAGAGTACCATTTTTCCTGTTAACTAGGTTGGTGTCTGTTGTAGTGTCCATTTTAGTTCTTACTCACGACTAAATCTTTATTTAAATATGTTAATGCTTTATTCAGAAGTTAGGTACTGCATCTGGGCCTGGGGTTTTCCATTTAGGAGCTTTTTTAACTTTGTTTCAGTTTCTCTGGCCATTACTTCATTCCATTTCATATCCTGTACATTTGAACTTCTTACTGTTGCTTTTACTTCTTCCATCCTGTAAAGATAGATGATGGCTGCCAGCCTAGCCAGATAGAATTTTGTAGATAATTCTGTCATTTGTAAATATTAATGTAAGCCACATGCTTGTTCTCTTTGCTAAATGTTGAACTTCAAAAATGTAACCACATTGCACTCTGCTGGAGGAAAGCTGATAAGTCAAACATGGTATAATTATTTGATCTAAAACCTGGAGCCAAGATATCTAGGTGAAGAAATTCTGGCTATTCTTTTGAGACCAGAATTAATTGCTAGAATTTGCATGTATAATTTTTTTATTGCTCTGGCTTCCTGCCCAGCAGATCAAAAGGGCTATTAACCTCTGCATTTCTGTTAGCCTGGGAACCGGAAAGAAATTATGTAATCTGAAATGAATCAGTAATACTGTGTTATCAATTTAAGGAAGAAAGAATGAGGGCATTTTAACATTTGTCTTGAGAACATCCAACTCACCAGCAATCTGCCTATGTACTATATGTAAGTTTATTTTAGAACTGTGTTTTCTCTTAGTTACACATAGGAACTAAGAATATTAGATTAGGTTTTTCTGTATTGATGTCAGAACTTTACTGTATTATTTTAAGTATTTCTCTGTGATCTCTGAACTCTTGACTAACACGGTGTAGTAAGACGTATTGTCTTGTGTCTTTATTATTTATTATTAAATATTTTAAACCTTTCAACTGTGACTGTTTGTGTAGAAATAATTTAAGCTCTAAGAGTACATTGCATGTATTTAGTGATATTGTACAAAGCCACTCCAATAGCCTTGCTGTTCAGTCGCACTTACCATTTGGATAATAATATTGCACAGTATAATTGGACACCTTTTCATAAGGGCCTTTTAGTAGTTGACAAATATTAGTGGGTGGTGGCAAGTAGTACTACCATATATTCTGTGTAAAAGGGGCACAGCTGAAGAACCTGTGCCAGTCTTCCCCAGGAGTGTATGTGTGGTTGTATATAACTCTTATCTCAAAGTAAGTCTGTGTTTGTGTGTGTGTGTGTGTGTGTGTGTGTGTGTGTGTGTGTGTGTGTGTGTGTGTGGGGCAGGGACACAAAGCACTGGTTGGACAGAGAGGGTGCTGGAGGTTTTAGCTTGCCCACTAGGCTGAGATCTGGATCCTATAGCTGTGCCAGTGGGGAATCTTATTGGGGACCTGGTGAGAAAGGGAGAAAAACCAGCCCCAGATTGACTGTGATCTGCTCTTAAGGGAAATTGCACTTTACTATGTGTGTATTTATTATCCTTTCCCTATATGGATGCCCCTCACTGGTGTTAGTGGCAGTGGCGGCTGGAGAGTTCAAATCGAAGAGGGGCTGCAGGAGACAGCTGAATGGGTGGGGCCAATGGGAAGGGGTGTGGTCAACTAGAAAGGGGATGAGCTATGCTCAAAACCACAAAAACTGGAACTTTAATTAAATATGCTGCCCTGGGTGCCAAATCATCATTATGAGAGTCCAATCAAGACAATGTGAAGTGTAGAAGAATATTTCAATGCATTAGCTGCATGACAGCTTACTTAATATCTAGATGGAAACAAAAAGGCTGTGAGGCATGAAAAAATAAATTGCTTTTTAAATACATTACTGGAATGCCAGTCAAAATCAAGTACAAGAAAAACAAGCAGCACTCAACTCAAACCACTTCTCCTTGCACTGCAGTTCTAATTATAATTTATATTCAGCTTTATTAAAGTACCAAGTAACATGCTGAAAGTAGCAATCTCTGTGATACTCCACTTGTAAAAATGTTTCTTATCCAAAAAAGACCTGCTGCCTGACAACAACTATCTATTTGTTTCATGGGGAAAACATGATCAAAGTAAAAAATGAAAAGCAAATAAGAAACAAGCTCAAGATACATTGCTTAAAGGATTACTGTACAGGTAATGGACCACACACGATAAACTGACATTCTATTTGGTTTACAGGTAAAGCCTGCAAAGATGACTGCAAGTCTCCAACAAATGTAATGAGCTTCTTAAAATAATGTAATCCTGTCCTTTATTACAAATACTGTCATATGCATTTCAATACCCAAGGCTTATATATTATCTAGTTAGGCACATATTCTCTGCATGGCAACAGAAAGGCTTTCACTGTTGGCAATTCTTTAACAGTATGCTTATTAAAGCTTACTTGCATCTTAAATCTCAGACAAGCTTACCTGATGGTCATTAAAGCATTGATATGTAAACACAGAGCAACAGGCACTTTCTGAGTAATAATAAGCATAAATCAACTGTATAAAAATATGACAAACCAGAACATTCTGCAAAATCAAGGACAGAATAAAAGTAGTACATGTGTCTACCTTGGATGGGGGGATACTCTGCACATTTACACTGCATAACTGCTCCTTGTCTTGCTTGGACACATCCAGAGTCACTACATGGGGGAGTGGGGTGCAACAAGTATGTCATAATTTGAAATGTCTCTGGCTGACTGTGATGGCCCTGACACATTTGTCATACCTCTCAACCTCAGAGCAAGAAATCTGGACAAAAGCATACACAGAAGTGGGACAAGGCACAAAAATAAGGACAATTTTAAATATTGTTCTTATAAACTTAGAAAGGTAATAGAGTAGTAGGTCTTGCATTAGTGTGAATTTCTAAAGGGTATGAAATCTGAAACACAAATGTCTGTCATTATTTTCTAACTTCAGTCTTTAATGATGTGCTACTAATTTGCCAAATAAACACAATTTTATGAAAAAAGGACCAAAAATGTGATGCAAAAATATAAAATAACCACACAATACAGCTGGGAACCTGTCAAAGAAGGGACACTTAATATTAGTACTGCTAACTTGAGCAGCTGACAAAATAAAATAATCTACATGCATTTCTGAAATAAAAGTAATCTATAACTCTGATTATTACAGTTATTTCTTAATTGTAAACCCTCCACGATTTCTTCCAAAATTGCCATTTTGCGGTGGGATTATTAGGGGAAGAGCAACATTTTGAGCCAAAACCAGGGACATTTGAGAGGTTTGGATATGCCTAATTTTTTAAAGCAATTTATTTGCACATACCTCTCAACCTGTTAATGCAGGAAATTTGGACAAGGCCAAATATACTTATAAACAGTACAAAAAAATGTTGTATAAACTGAGACAGTCGATAGAATAACAGGTCTTGCTTTAGCATGCATTTTTCTGAAGGTTATGAAGTCTAAAACTCAGTGTTTACCATTATTTAGTGACTTAATTCCTAAATTATTTGCCAGAAAACCACCCATTTAATGATGAACGAACCAAAAATAAGATGCAAAAATCTATTCATTCTGTGAAAATCTGGACAGTTGAGAGGTATAGTTCAGCCGGGGCTGTCTGAGTTTGCCGCCCTTCCCCCTCACAAAATCATGGTCGAATGGAGCCTCCCCCCTGCAGCTATTCCAATGAACCATTACTTGGCTATTTCACCCCATTTACCATAAATACTAATGTGCATACTGCTTTACTTCTACGATGATTTGGGCTTCATTTGAAAGTTTTATTTTGCATTTTACAGCACAAACACTAAGAGATTTGCTAAACAAAGCAATGCAATCTCACAATGAAAACAGACTTAGCATTAAAACTTTTCTGCCCTTGAAGCTCACATTAATTGAAACAGCATTGAAACCCACATTCAAAGAAAATACATTTTGCCAGTGACAGATAAAGATTAACTTTGGGCTGTTTTCAAATCATAGGCCCCTTGCACATGAAACATACACGTGGTCTTTGATACACTTTTCTGATTTTATTAAATTATATTCCTTGTACAATATAGTACAGTTGTAGAGGGCATTTTAAATTTGTTTTGAACATTTTTCCAGTAAACAATGAAACAAAATGCATGCACCAATAATGACAAAACTGCCCAATTCAGAACATTTATAAAAGTCTACTCAAACTTCTACAGTCCACCAGTATCAGTAAATATGCACAATCTCTGAAGAAGTAAAAGTCATCTGAATAATTCCACATTAATGAAATCTGTAACTAATGAAGAGGTTGCTGCTAGCAAATAAATTTATATTTCATTGTTTCATCTACAAATAAAGTGTCTGTTGCCCTTGAGGAATAAATTGCCTATGTTTCATTAAAAACGATAAGCCAGTAATATTGCAACAGGGAATGGATGGCAAACTGATAACAGGTTCAGAGTCACTATGTATCTTCACCAAAAAGGACGACAGCATCCACCCCCTTTACAATACAGTACAGTATCAGCAATGCATCTACCTACTGTGGGAGTAGAACCCACAGCCTTCTGCATCAAAAGCAAGTACATTATCTGTTGTGCTATTAACAATGCAGTCAAGCTCAGCATAAGCATCACTAAACATTTGTTCCCGCTTCTTGTAAAATCTACTTGACGCTCAGCTGTATCTTTGAACTTTGCAGCACAAGAAATCTGGAAAAAGCCAAAATTTGGGGGGGAGGCAAAAGACAGGGACACATTTTAAACATTGCTTGTATAATGTTGGAAAGTTGCTAGAATAAAATGCTGTGTTACCACCATACATTTCACTGCCAAGCATTGAACCCAGGACTCTGTGCAAAACAGTCAGAGCAACATAGCACTATGCCAAATCAATCATCGATTTTATGAAAGAGGAACAATGAAACTTAAATGGCTACATTCATTGAATTCAGTTCTCACCATAGCTGTCAACATCTTAGCACAAAACACCTGAACAAAGCCAATAATGGGGGAATACAGCCCCCAAACATATTCAGTGAATTCAGTTCTCACCATAGCTCTCAACCTTTTAGCAAAAACACATAGACAAAGCCAGTAATGCGGGAATACAGCCCCCAAACATATTCAGTGAGTTCAGTTATCACCATAGCTCTCAACCTTGGCACACAAAACCTGGATGAAGCCAATAATGGGGGAATACAGTCCCAAAAATAGGGACCAAATTTCAAATATCCATCTTATAAACTTAGAAACTTGCTATAATAATAGGTTTTGTGTTACTATGTACTTTCTGAAGAATATGAAGCCTGAAATTCCAGTGCTTGTCATTTTTATTTATTTAACATTTGTTATCCAGGAAAGTCTGATTTGAAACAAAAGCCAATTTTTGGCAGAGGAAGAAATACTCCAGACACATGTCTTTGTAAGATGAGAGAACACCAGAGCAAACCCACAGAGGGCATGCGGACTCCACATAGAAGGCATCCCCGCCAAGAATCAAACCAGGCAACCTGTATCTGTTAGGAAACAATACTACCACTGCACCACTGTATAAATAACTGTGCTATGAAACAAAAATACAGAAACCGCAGATTTTATGAGGAACAGAACAAATATGAGGCAAAAATCTGCATTTATTTTACAAATGGTGGTGGGTAGGGAATTCAGGCTCTTGCTATTTGGGCCCAACACACACCTCTCTTACCTGCAAAGTCCATCCATCAAAAGCAGCAAAGTCCACACACACACCTCTCTTACCTGCAAAGCCCGTCCATCAAAAGCAGCAAAGTCCACACACACACACCTCTCTTACCTGCAAAGTCCGTCCATTAAAAGCAGCAAAGTCCACACACACACCTCTCTTACCTGCAAAGCCCGTCCATCAAAAGCAGCAAAGTCCACACACACACACACACACACACACACACACACACACACACACACACACACACACACACACACACACACACACCTCTCTTACCTACAAAGTCCATCCATCAAAAGCAGCAAAGTCCATCATCGCCGAGCTGTTCAATCCATTCCTGAACCATCATTGTCGGCCAAGCTGTTAAAATCCATGCAGTAGGCAAGCCCATCCTGTGAGAGCATCTAAGGCTCGTCTTATCTGTCCCGCAAGATCACCCTGCCTGTGGACATTGCAGTCTGATTCCCTTCCAGTCTATGCAGTTTTGACTACATAGACCGCTGGGAAAATGTAGACGTACATGTTGTCTTTGTAATCCGGACTGCTGGTGTAGACAGTCTAGATTCTGTGAGCATGCTCCATACTAGTTCACCAGCAGTCCGAATATCGGAAAATGCCGCAAGTGCGCATGCCCGATGTTCCGGGACTCGCGGTTGCTTTTTATAGTTTTATTATTTTCTTTTTGTTATTTTATTTTATATTTTGTTTAATTTTTTCTTGTTTTACAGCTGGGAGGGCTGCAGTCCTGCAGTCCAATAGTATGAGCTGCCCCTGGTTAGTGGTGAGTATTGAGGCTCCTCGATTGCTGGGCCAGTGCATGGGCGTTACACATACATTCAGAATGCTTATTATGTTCCACAGGGTCTTCACTGATATTTCTCCAAAATGTGTTTATTTCTTCTTTGTTGGTGGAGTTTCTATTCTTTTTTGCTTGTTTCCCAATTCTCTATAAAACTGTTTTGGTTATCAGTGAGCTGCTTATTTTATACTTTTTCTTTATATTTAGCATCGTATCTTTTATGTTTTTTCTGCCTGTGCGGGTATCTTTAGTTTATTATTTGCAATAGTGTATAATAGATCTTTATCTGTTCTGATTTTGCACACTGCTTTTATCACATCTCCTTTTATAAGTATTTTTGTTAATCTGTTCCCTCTTCTGTACTCTTCCATCGAGTATGCGTCTTGTCTTAACTGCTGTATAGTTTTTGTCTATTCGATACTTCTATGATGACGTTTGATTTCTTGCCTTCCTTTCCCTTATTGCCCTGTGATTTTGTGGTTATTCATTTCACTGCACATTAATATAACCTATTTCCTTCAGCTATATTACATGGATTTCTGTTAAACGTCTTGACGACTGTGTTTATTTGTTTTATCATACTTCTAACATTGTGGGTCTTATCGATTTTCTGTAATCTTTCTTTCATTGATTTTAATATGCCTATCCATCTCTATTAAATCAAGCAACTCTTGCCTTAGATCATTTTCTTCTAAACTGAGGGCACATTCTTTCTTCTCAATTTAATGCAAGCATTCCACAGAAATTTTCTGAACATCTACCTGACACATATTCTCTTCAGCTGCATCCTGCATCATAGGTTCATAGGTAGGTGCTAGGCTATCTGCCGCTGGGCATTTATAAGCCTAGCCAGAGTGTGTCGGCTTTCACCGCCCCATTGATTAATTAACTGATCCTCTGTCAAGAAGAGTCAATGAAGTGATCCCAGGGGTGTATTTTCTGTTACCCATCCACTCGTCAAGGTTTCTCTTGAAGAGTGTTAGTGAGGAGCTCTGCCTAATGTAGTTAAGAATTTAGTTCCAAAGCATGGGGAGTCTCTGTGACAGGAATCTATCCCTCCAGCATGTTCTATTTATTGTTGTGGTGAGGTTTAGCTCATTAGAGTGAGTGGCTCGCAGTGACTTGGATTTCTTTAGGTGGTGCATGTCCATCAATTCTAAGTTAGACATGGCTTTGTAAGTCAGGCAGAGATCACCTCTGAGTAAGCAATATGCCACTGAGTACGACAGGAGTTTTTCCAGTCGGGCTGCATAGGACATATTTTTGAGGCCAGTAATCCTCTTGGTGAGGTACTTTTGTGGTCTTTCCAGCTGTTGGAGGTGTCTTGTGCGGTACATCCCAAATGGGGCATTGTACTCTATGATGGGTCTGATGAGTGACGAGTAGAGGGGAACTATAACCTCTTTATTTCTAAATGTGAACCCTTTAGTAATTAGATGGACTACATAGAAGGATTTCCTAACTACTTTGGCAATATGATTTTCAAAGTAGAGATTGCTATCTACCTGGGTCCCTCAGATCTCTTATTGCCTCTTCTGTATTAAGGGGGCTGCCACCTATGTGGTAATTCATGGGTGTTTTGGTTTTCCCAAATGGGATGACTATGCATTTTTTGGCATTTAGCTTGAGACCATGACTTTGACACCAGCTGTCCGTCTCAGTAAGGCTCTTTTGGAGAATGTCCATGTCAGCCGGAGAGTCAATTATGACTCCCAGTTTGCAGTCATCAGCGAACTTGGTTAGCCATAGTCCTCCTGTGTTTTCCTGTACTTTTGAGAAGTGTATGCCAAACAGTAGGGGTCCCAGGACCGAGCCTTGTGGGACATTACTTGTGACTGGTTTAGAATCAGACCTGGAGCCCGCTATACTTACCATGTGAGTTCTGTCTGTAAGCCAGTTGGCAACCCATCTTGTGACGTAGGAGTTTATGTTCAGGCTGGTGAGTTTTTCCTATAATTCCCAAGTGGGGAATGGTGTCAAAAGCCTTGGCGAGGTCAAGGTAGGCTGTGTGAACCACCTTCCTCTTATCTATGGCCTTGGTGACTGTCTCAAAGAAGTCAACCAGGTTTAGTAGGCATGATCTGCCCTTAACAAAGCTAAACTGGGTCAGGTCAAGTGTTTGGAGGTTCCCAATGTCTTTGTTAATGAGTTCCATG
The DNA here is from genome assembly GCF_019279795.1 of Protopterus annectens. Lineage (NCBI taxonomy): Eukaryota > Metazoa > Chordata > Ceratodontiformes > Protopteridae > Protopterus > Protopterus annectens. Next base: position 824,648,729 of record NC_056750.1, on the reverse strand, counting down.
ATGATGCACTCCATAGCCTTGCAGACCAGGCTAGTCAGGCTTATGGGGCAATAGTTACCACGGTCAGTTGTGGCCCCTCCTTTCTGGAGCAGAATAACCATTGCTGTGTGCATTGCATTGCTGTCCTTCTATTGTATAGCCTGTTTATGGCAGGGGTCCGTATGGGCACATAGCCTGTGGAGAGGCTGAGGTTGAACAGTGTGTTTAGGTGGGGGGTTAGTTTGTTCTGTAGTTCATGCAAGTTGCAGCCTGGGACAGCATCTGGCCCCATTGACGCTGTGCTTTTGGCTTTTGAAAGGGCTGTTTTCAACTGTGCGTCTGTGATTTCCTGGACACTACATTTTACTGGTATTGTTGTGGGCCCTTTTGGGGGTGAGAGTGGGGTGAAGTTTGCACTGAATCTATCTGCCAGGATGTTGGCAATATCAGTAGGTTTAGTATATTTTGTGCTATTTTGTACTAGCTCAGAGCATATCTGTGAGTTGCAACTTTGATTCTTGACATAACTAAAGAAGGCTTTGTGGTTATCTTTCGAATCCTTGGTTATTTTTTTTTCAAAGTTAGCCTTGGATGATTTTATGAGGGACCTTAGTTTCTTACTGATACTGATCAGGGAGGTCTTTCCTTCTTGGGATTTGCTTTTTTCTGAACTAGTTTCCTCCTTCTATTGTATAGCCTGTTTATGGCAGGGGTCCACCAGACTGGTTTCCTTCTCTTAGGGAAGTGAGTCTTGGTTTTGCTAGGAATGGCACGATCCATGCATCATTGTAGGTGCTCATAGAGTGCATTTGTAAAGGTTCCTGCATCTTTGACACTGTTATCCTTTAGTGTGGGGGCTGTGAAACTTACCACCTCTGTCTTAAGTAAGGTGAAGTTTGCTATAGAAAAGTTTTTCACTGTGGTTTCCTTGGTTGGGGGTGGTGGTGAGGACATCCAGAGTGATTAGCTTATGGTCTGATCTAACCAGTGACGGGATGACCTCCAGTGTGGAACACCTGTCGCCCATGTTGGTGATGACCAGGTCCAACATGTTTTCACCTCTGGTAGGGGAGTTTACCAGCTGATCCAGGGCATTTGAGTTGATAAATTTCAGGAAGCGCTGGACCTGAGAGTTTGTACTTGAGTAGTTTTCCCAGTCAATGGTAAGGTAATTGAAGTTGCCCAATATCAGGGTGTTCGGTAGGAACTTCATGTTTTCCAGTGTCTCCAGAAAGGAGGAGTGGTGGTCCTGGGTCATGGAGGGTGATCTGTAGCAGGCCACAATTTGCATTGCAGATTTGCCCGATGTTAGTTGCACAAGGATGATCTCAGAGGTATCATGCTGCACCACTAACCTGGTGGTGTAGGTATCCTTGATGAATATGGCTACTCCCCCTCCTTTTGTGATTTGGTGCATGTTCTGTGGTCAAAATGTGTGGTATGAGTTGTAGCCCGGTAGTGCTGGGGTGCTCTATGGAGCCTTGAACCAGGTTTCAGTTACTGCACAGATGTTGACTTTCTACATACTGAGGAGTGCTTCGAGCACATGCATTTTGAGATTTAAACTCCTGGCATTGAGTAGCATAACCATCATTTTTTTATTTGTGCTGTTTATGGAGGTGGGTTTGACTTTTGAGCCTTGCCTAAAAAAGACACTATGGGGGCAGCAAGAGCCTTGGCCAGTATTTGAAAGCCTATGGGTGACAGGTGCAAGCAATCTCTTGTGAAGCAACAAGGCTTGTCGAGCATGTCGTCACAGGCTGACAGACACTGGATCACCTTTGAACGACACCAGAAGCTTAGACAATTGTTGAAATTGATCATTTTTTCTTTATACTGTGGTATCATTCTTGGTAAGGGCAGGATGCTACTCAGGGTCAGGGTCATACCCGCCTGGGCTACATGATCATAGAGCTCTTCCATGTCTCTTTTCATGTAGTCCAGGGAGGTACGTCTCAGGTCATTCACACCAACATGAACAATGACAGAGTCATATTTGTACTTGTTCTGGAGTGACCTGAGTGCTTGTGTTATGTGGCAGATTCTGGCTCCCGAGAGGCAGCTAACAGTAACCTTCTCCTTGTCCATACTAGTGAGTGGGATGTCAGTGTGCCTGACTATTGAGTCGCCTATTATTAGTGTGTTAAGTATGTTATTTCACCTTAAGGGCTGTGATTGTGCAGCACACTGATTTTGTGTTTTATGTGTTGTCTGGTTTGTGACAGGAGGTGCAGGTTTTTTGGGTGTCTGCTTTGGAGGTCTCTGATGCTTTTGCAGGTTTTTATTTAGAGCCTCCAAATATGATTTTGTGTATTTATGTGTATTTTTTGCCAGTACTGGTTTAGTATGTCTATGTGAGGCTGGAGTTGTGGTGCAAGTGTTAACCGTCTCCTCATGACTGCCTGTTTCAGTCTTTAATTAGAAAAAGGAATTTGTACATTATACAGAAAAGAAAAAAACAGGAATATAAGTTGACAGAAAGAAAAGGGAAAAACTGAAAAGAAAAACACAGAAAAAACTCAATGAAAAACATTAAGACAACATACAGATTATACTAAAAAGTATAAAAGATTAAGGAAAGAGATAATAAAGAACAAAGAGAAGATACAAGTAAATAAGTTAAGAGAGAATAGAGAGAGGTATAAAGAGAGAGAAGAGAGAGAAATATAGATAGAAAAGCGAGAGGAAGAGCAGAAGAAGAAAAGAAGAAAGAAGAAGATAGGAGGAACAGAAGAAAGAGAGAGAAGGAGAGAGGGAGAGATAGAGGGAAAGGAATTATTTAGAGAGGGACAGAGAAGGGAAATAAAAGGAAGTTTTTGTAGGAGGAAAGAGTTTTTGTTTAAATAGAGCAGTGGGACAACAGGTGGCTTCTTCATTATTTTTAAGTTTAGAGAGTTCAGGCAGTCAGGTTGCTGGATTTTTTTTAAATGAAATTTTAAACTAATAAATGGAAATAAGTTTTAAGGGAGTGTAGATTAGAGTGGTTTAGCTATGGAAGGTAGTGAGTTGTGAAAAGAGAAGTTTGTTGGTAAAAGTTAGATGGACAGTGGTGAGTTTATGAGTAAATGTATGTTTAGGAGTTGTGAAAACCAGTGTGTTGGTGTTAAAAATTATGTTGTGTGTGGGTGGTGAAAGATAGTTGATGTCAGTGTTGTTCAGCCAGTTGAACAGAAGGTTTATAGCATAGCAGTAGTGGTTAGGTAGTTATTAGTAGTAATAGGTTAGGAGATAAGTAGGTGAAGAAAGGAGAGGTATAGAAAGAGAGAAGAAAGAGGTTAGAGTATTGAGAGAGAGCATAGAGTGGTTTTAAAAAGTTAATTTTGGTTTACAGATGTTTATTATTTTAAGATTTAGTATTGATATGAGATGTCAACAGTTTTAAAGGTATTTTAATGGTAGGACACAAAATAGTTTGGTCTGTTAGAGATAGTATAGTATAGATATAGTATTTAGAATGTAGGGTAGTCTGTAATAGTTCTAGTAGTAGGGGTAGAGTTTGGAAAAAAGTTTAAGAGTTTTGAAGCATATAGTTCTTTTTGAATCAAAGTTTGAAGAGTTGGAGAAAGAGTTTGAGTTTTGAAATTGGAAGGTTTTTGGATTAGTGAGCAGAAGTTCATAGCAAGTTGAAGTTCAGGTGTGGGATCTGGGAAATTGTTTGGAAGTAAGAGGCTAGGGAAAGGGCAAAGAAAAAGAGGGGAGAAAGACTCCAAGAGAGGTGGGGAGAGTCCATGGGAATTTGGAGGAAGGATGAGAGTTTGTTATCCCAAAGAAGAGCTTTTTAAGAGTTAAACTAGAGATAACTAAACCAGTGGACAGGGATGAGAAAGAGAGATATTCATTCATTTTCAAGGAATAGGAGTGGTTAAAAGAGAATTCAATAAAGAGACAGCACTACCAATAAAGCTGAAGACAGGATTATGGTTATTAATAGGGAATTGTTATTAAGAGTGGAATAAGAGGTTGTGGGTGGAATGTTGAAGAGAAATAAGTGTTAAAAGTTACAGAGAATTTTGTTGTTGACAGTTAAGAGAGTTGTAACACTGAAAATACATGACATTTTGTTGCCTTAGAATGAGATTATTATTCTGTATTAATTAGAGAGAGAGAGAGTTTTAGGGAGAGTTCAGGCAAGAAGAGAATATCATGATATGAGAGATTGAGAGAATATATGGCTTCTTTTCTTCATTTATGGTTTTATGGTTCTGTTAATGGGAATAGATATTTGGGGGGCTGCTTTGAAGGAATTCAGATGGGAGGAATTCAGTTGGGAGTTGGGGGTTGAGTTGGTTTTTTGGTTAGGTTTAAAGGGGAGGGAGATGGGTTTGTTGGGAGCAGTGAGAGGTGGGGGATGGGGATGATGGGATACTAGTATAGTCACTGAGGAGGTGAGAGGCCAAAGATTTAATAGTAATAAGAAAGAAAGTGAAAGTAATTAAATAGTAAGGGTGAATTTTTTAGATCCAGGGGATGGGAGGGGTAGTCTGTCCAGGGGGTAGCCTATTTAGGGTAGACCTGATTTTTTGAAGTTTTGGTTATATTGAGATTAGCTTTAGATTACTATAAATAATTTTTTCTTTTAAGAGAGCTTTTTTTTTTTTCAGTTTCTTATCTATTCTAAAGGGTGTGTTAGGTACAGATTTGCTTTTGCTCATTTTTTTTTAGCTTTGTTTTTTTTTCTGTTTTTTTTTTTGCCTTTTTTTTTTAGATAGCCAGGGGCAGGTTTAGATTTAATTCGGATGAGCGTGAGATGAGGCATGATTATCTAGAATAAAGGAATGTGGTGTTGAAGTAAAAGCACATCTTCTTCAAGGGAAGTGTCTAGTTGGGGTCCAAAATTGCAGCCTAGTTCAGTTCTTGAAAATTGAATAGGGTTGGTTGATTTGATTGAGATAGGTCCTATAGGTATAGGTAGAGTGTATTCATTCTTTGTCTTATAATATGAATAGGTTAGATTGTGATAAGTCATCTGGTAATATTATATTCCATATTGATATAGAAGTAGTTAATTGTATGAGTATATCCAATCTAATCTTTGTTTTTTGTTGTTGTTTTATTCCTAGTAGGGGTATTTATTATTTCAGTAAAGTCAAGTCGGGTTAATAATATGGTGGTCTTCTACATTTAAACTAGTTAACTAGTTTAGCTGGTTAATATGTGAAGCAGTCTTGGGTGGAGAGACCTTAGTCTCCAGTTTAGCTATATAATTGCATTTCTTGCATATGTTAATGTTTTGTGGTAGGAGGAGAGGGTTGTCTGTGTACATGAGGCAGTTGTAACATTGCCTCAGAATACCCAGGTTCACCAGCTGGACTGGAGGGTATACCTGAAATGTGGTCATGCCTGAATAGTAGGGTGAGCTGCTTAGTCGCTTGGTTGGTGAGGGGTGAATAATTAGCCTTGCCCTGCTGCGCAATCAAGTGTCAGGGTATATTAGTACTTGCTTCAACACAAAGGAACAAAAACAAAAACAGTTTAAAACAAAAACCGGCAAGAAATAAACTGGAATAAATCCGAGCAGGTTGAGATAAAATTCAGGTTTAGTTAGCACTTTCGGAGAAGTCAATGCCTCCCCTTCTTCACGCAGCATGTTGTGCGTTTTGCCCCGCATATTATATAGGCAAAACGGAGAGAAAAATAAAACAAAGACTATATGAGCACTTATACTGCATCAATAGGAAAGATACAACAAATGCTCTAGCTAAGCAAATTTTGGAGCATTCAAATCACAAATTTCAATTTATAATACTTCAACAACAGAAAAGTGATTTAAGAGGTGGCCCGTGGCAAATAAAGCTTGAGGTTAATGAGATTATGTGGCAGATTAGGACAATGGCCCATGTTCCACCAGGGTTGAATGAGTATGTGTCTATAAAAGGTATTCTTAAACTAATAGTGTTACGTAGGTGAAATATGGTGGCTTAGCTAAGGTAGTAGATTGATATTAATACTGGTAAAAATATAGAGGGAACCATGATCTATACTGATGCATAAATACGTTATGTATAAATTAGAGTAAGTATATATGTATGATTATTTTAATATAGACAGTTTATGTAAGGTTTATTATAAATTCATAGTACAAGGTCTAAGGAATATAAGGGTGCAATGGAAATGTACTTCAGAGTACTCTATATATAAAAACGTAATACGTACAAGTGCTAAGTTATTTAAATAATAAATAAACAAAATTTTAGTTAATATAGATTTGTTAGTATAGGAAATGGGCATCTGTAATATATATTATGAAATGAGTTTGTTAAAGATAAGTTATTTATTTATGGTAATACAAAGTCAAGGTGATAAGTTTAAGAACAAATTTTTAACGGTAATGAATGTATATGAATGTACGGATTAATGCATGTTTAGAGTTGTGCATGTTAGTTGCACAAGGTTTTTTAAGTATAGAGTTCATTTAACAGAAGTAATTAATTACTTAATTGAATAATTAAGTGTGGAGTTTAATATAAAGGCGTTGTAAACTTTATGTTCTTTGTCTGAAGAAGGGGAGGCATTGACTTCTCCAAAAGTGCTAATTAAACCTGAATTTTATCTCATCCTGCTCAGATTTATTCCAGTTTATTTCTTGCCAGTTTTCATTTTAAACTGTATATTAGTGCTTGCTATTAGTTCTGAGTGCTTAGGTTGAGAGTTAGACTACTTTCAAGGGAAAAACTGAAGAGGAGACTTGGTGGAGTGGAAATAATTTAGCCTTAGCTAACCGGTGCTGCCCGGACGTAATAAATCATGCAAACATGATTTTTACAGCAGGGAAATGAAAAAGATAGAAATTAGGCCAAAATGGCCTATAAACTACTAACTTCTGGGCTGGAACCACTCCTCAAGGGACAGATGGCTGCTCAAAGCTCCCTCTCTCACAGGTGAACAGAGAAACCTCCTTCTATCCAAGTAAGGTATGGGCAACTCAGCAACTTGTAACACAGCCTTGAATTCAGCACTAGCCTGAAAACTGGACTATACTAGCTTAGAAAGGTGGTAACCAAGGAAAAAATGTTTTTGAAAAGATAAGGCAAAAACAGTAAAAATACACATAAACAGCTTTAAATGACTACAAATAGTAAAAGATACACTTAAAACAGATTTAGATGACTACAAGCAATCAGAAAAGGCTTTTAAACAAATTACCCAATTAACCAGTAAAAAAAAATCTCAAAACTGAGCCCTGTTCCGGTAGTCTTCAATCAGACAAGTTCTAACTGCACACTCCTGCCACTGGGATGCAGGGGAACCTTCTCCAATAAAAAAGGCCTGGATTAGTGCTCAAGTTATACAAACAAAGCTAGATTCAGCAGGCCTGAATCTAGTTTATGTGACAGCAAACAAGGCACACCAATTTCAGTTAGAAACAGTTCAAATATGCAGGCACTATAAGCCTCTAACCAGAAATTCCCAGCTCAGAAGGGCAGAGTCCAGCCTCTCCTCCCACAAGAGTGCAGACCACAAACTTTCTTAATATAAAATGACTGGCCTGAAGCCCAAGTACTTAAACCAGAACTAATACACTTTTAGAATAACAGACACTGAGCCTTCAATCAGCACTTTCCAACTTAGAAGGATGTAAGCTACTTGTCCTGCCACAACAGTGCAGACCACAAACCTTCTTAATGTAAAACAACTGGTCTGAAGCCCAAGTGGTTAAACCAAAAGGTTTAGAATGATAGCTACACTTTAATCAGGTTACTACCAAGCAGTAATAAGTAAAGCTGAATACTTTTAAGAAGGCCTGGATTATTGCTGAAGTTATACAAACAAAGCTAAATTCAGCAGGCCTGGATCTAGTCTATGCTACAGCAAGCAAGGTGCACCAATTTCAGTAAGAAACTGTTTGAATATGCAGGCACTATAAGCCTTTAACCAGAAATTCCCAGCTCAGAAGGGCAGAGTCCAGCCTCTCCTCCCACAAGAATGCAAACCACAAACCTTCTTAATGTAAAATAACTGGCCTGAAGCCCAAGTGTTTAAACCAGAACTAATACACTTTTAGAATAGCAGACACTGAGCCCTCAATCAGCAGTTCCCAACTTAGAAGGATGTAAGCTACCTGTCCTGTCACAACACTACAGATCACAAACCTTCTTAATGTAAAACAACTGGTCTGAAGCCCAAGTGCTTAAACCAAAAGGCTTAGAATGATAGTTACATCAAGCAGTAATAAATACAATTGAGCACTTTTAAGATGATGCAAATGCAAAATAAAGTAATAAAGTAGGAAGAAACACAAATACAGTGAAAGCAGATGAATAAAGTGCAAAATTTTTTTGAGTGAGCAAATGAGATGGGCCCAGGAGGAGTATCCAAATGCAAATTTACAAGAGGGGTAGGCAGTTTCACAGCCACCAAGATTAACACCAAAACAAAAGCATGGAGGGTGGGGTGGGGAACTAATTGAAAAAACAGAGCCACAACTTCAAGGTAGATGGTATTCAATGCAACACAAATAAATCAATTTAAATGCTGTATAATTTGAAAAAAAGTGCAGATATTTACTTAAATTCATGTATATGTCCAGTTGATTGCAAGTAGGTCTTAGCCAGCCAAAGCTCAGAGTTTAATCAGCAAAGAATCCAAAATGTACCTCTTATATAAGGCAGAAACCGAATATCAATGAAGTGAAACTTCCCCCACTTATCACTGGCTATGCAAGAATTCTAACTAGCACTAAATTCTAACAAGCATTAACTGAAAAAAACAGAGCCACAACTTCCAGCTAGATAGTATTCAATGCAACACAAATAAATCAATTTAAATGCTGTATTATTTGAAAAAAGTGCAGATAAAGATTTACTTAAATTCACTTATACATCCAGTTGATTGCAAGTAGGTCTTAGCTGGCCAAAGCTCAGAGTTTAAGCAGAAAATAATCCAAAATGTACCACTTATATAAGGTAGAAACTGAATATCAATGAAGTGAAACTTCCCCCACTTGGGGCGTGGCCAAGGATGAACACCGGATAGCAGCAGATTTCTTCAGCTCCACCAACATAACTACACTGACAGGAAATAATTACTTTAAAATTCAACTAATATAATAATTTTCTTTCTAAAAACATTTGGAATACCAGTATCTTGAATAATATCTAAAAAAGAAAGAAAATTTAAATAATTTTCCTGTCAGAAATCTTCTTGGAAATTTCTCTTTCATCACCTCTGTTCAGAATGAGTTCCAGTAAGGCTAACAGTCAGCATTCCAGCATCAAGAAAGAGCTTCAGTCTTTACTATCAACTATTCAGCAACTAACAACTAAAATGGACAGACTAGATGTTAAAACTGATAACTTTATAGAAAAAACTACAAAACAAATGGATTTGTTACATCAAGACTTACAACATCAGAAAGCCCAAATTACAGGTATAGAAGAGACTCTTAATGATATGGACAACAGAATTCAGGAAGAAGAAATTAACATTGAATTTTTATTGAAACAGAACACACACCTTCAATACAAACTAGATGACCTTGAAAACAGATCCAGACGCAATAATATAAGGATTTTTGGACTGCCAGAAAATATAGAAGGTAACAACATTACTTCCTTTTTAAATACTTGGCTTCCCAAACTTTAGATCTGTCAGAAGCATTTTCTTTTGGTATTGAAAGAGCCCATAGGTCTTTATCTAATTCTAATACAAATAAAAAGTATCCTAGATCAGTTATTGTAAGATTTTTATCATCTTATGACAAGGAGATGGTATTAAAGGCTGCATGGGCTAAAGCTCCTATAAAAATTAATGAGGCAACTGTGAATTTTGACAATGACTATTCTTCCTTGGTAATAACAAAAAGAAAAGTTTTTTTGCCATTAATAAGAGAGCTTAAGAAAGCACAGTTCAAAACTCATCTTTTATTTCCTTCCAAACTAAAAATCTTTTTACCAGATGGCCCAAGAATTTTTGAAGACTTGGACTCTGCTTTGCTCTATATTAAAAAAAAATAAAATATTAGATAAAATAGAAGATATGGAATGGGCAAGCCCTTCGCTAAAGAGGATGGCAACAGGAACTTCTTGGAAGACTTCAGAGAAGCAAAAAAGACTAAAAAACAAATGACATGTTCTATATTTCTTTGAACTCTTTAATTATAGTTACTACATTTTCAAGAAAGCCACAAATATCTTAATGATTTATTCAAAGTTACTTTTTTGTGTGCAAAGAACTGATTTTGTTTTATAAATAATCAATCTTTCTGAGGAACAAATAACCTGCTATGAATCAACTTGTTTCTCTTTGTGATAAAGAGACCTAAAGTTAGTAATTTGATACATTTCCTTTCTCTTCTTGTTTTAAATAATGGCATTCTCTTCAAACTATACATTCAGTGAAGGGTGGGGGAGGGCAGGGAGAGAGGTTTGATGGAAAATATGAAATAAGGGGAAAAATAATTTATTAGTTCTTTAAAATTATTTATGCTGTTTAAATACTGTTGCAAAATATTATACCATGACTTAATTACTTAATACATGATTTCAAATAATATGTCATGATATAATTGCAGTTAACTAGAACTAAAGTAGTTGAAAGTAATATGTTTCATGTTCTACTTTATTAAAACAAACAGCAAGTAATATATCTTTGTAGATACTCTTTGTAGGTCCCTTTTTTTCTTCTCTCTCTCTCTTATCTATAAAATTATATGCTTCTGATAATACTGATATGTGTATGTAATAAGATCTGTATGAGAAAATGAAATGGAGCATATAAAAATAAGTTGTGTTTATGTTAAACAACTGTAGGCTTGGTTTCACTGTCATAGAGACTGTAATGACTTGTAAAATGCTTTGAGAAGGTTTTGCACTGTTTAGATTCATTTGTATTAAAAAATGAATATCAGTCACTTGCTTTTACTAAAATTCCCGCCAGAATGTTATGGGAGATAATCTGGGATGTGGGTTTCCTCATGAATAGTGTCCTCGAGTCGTTTTAAAAGCTTCAACACTCAGAATACACGCAGAGAAGCTGAAAGCAGCCATTTTGAACTTTGACCCCTGATTTCACACTGACACATCGCAGATTCAAGAAGTAAACTGTTTCAGGAAGTAGAACTGCTGTAAATGCGACTTTGTGATGAAAAACGAACTTTATGACACCTAAATGTGAGTTTTTCTTTATAATAACTTACTTATTTAAGATGTAATTTATAAAATATAAAAGTTAAAATGATTTTAAATGACTTAATATGCCATAGTAAACTAATGAGATATTTTAGAAGGCATAGAAGGTAAAACACATGTACACTTGTTTTTGAAAGCTTATTTGACTGCAGCACTTTAATGTATATAAATGCTTATGATTTAAACATATGTAATGTTATAAATTATTTGCCTTGACTAACAGACAAGTACATGTATCATTATGATTATATTTCAGAAGAAATTGTCATGTGACATATTTTAAAGCTGCAGTTCAGATATATAAAATAGAGATGGCTTTCATCACAATGATTTATGTATAACTAGGAATCAACATTGCTGTGCAGTATGTTCTTTTAACTTATGCATGAGAATAAATATTTTATTTAATTGGCAATAATAAATATGAGAAGGAAGCTTTTGGTGCAAATAATTTAACGTTTTAAGAGCTTTTAACTGTATTACTATGGCAGAAAGTGGGAATACCCTAATATAAGTAATGTCTGAACCATAATAGCCTAAGATAATATATGTTATTGAATTCAAATGAACATAAACATGTAATAAGAACTTTTTCTTTAAAACTTTTATTAAACTACCATATGGATATTCCCATTTTTCTCTCTCTCTCTCTCTTCTTTGCTCCCTTTATCAAGATTGTTAGAATGCTATTTTGATTATGAGTGTATTATACAGAATAGATGTACATAGCAATATTAGTTGTTTCTAAATGTTTTTATGTTTATATGAAGCTGTTATAAAAATTGTTTAGCTTTGTTATAATAGATAATCAAGTTAAATGAGGTTAACTTTAGTTAATAATAGTTAGTATTGAATTAATTTGGTGGCAGCTGAAGTACTTATGCTTAGGATAGGGGGATAACTTGAGTGGTATTTGCTACTCGAAGTTGGAGTTTTCAACTCCAGGCTGGGTGCAATGTTTAATCCAAACATTATTTTCACCTGATTATTGTTGTATGTATATAGTTTTGACATCCACATCACATTTTATAAACTCATTGTCACTACAAATAAAAGTGAAACTTGCACAAAATTCCATACGATTTTCATTAAATACAGCTATAGTTAATGGAACACCTAAAGGAGGAGACATAATAATACTTATTTTGTTAATTGTTATTCTGATTATATGTTTTATATGTTTATAGAAGTTAAATGGTATCTCTAAAAGGAATTTCTTTAAACATTAATGGATTGAATAACCCATGTAAAAGGGCAAGTTTAATGAGATATATTAATTTGCATAGAGCCAACTTAATATTCCTTCAAGAAACACATCTCCTGAAAAAGGATATAGATAAATTAGCCACTAATAAATATACAGTCTTGGTTAGCTCAGAACACACACAGAAAAAAAGAGGAGTGGCTATCTTATGGAACAAAAATATGCCCGTACCTAAAATTATTAAGTCTTATAAAGATGATAAAGGAATGTTTTGTATGGTTACAATACAGATTAATGGGAAAGTATATACATTAATCAATGTATATTGGATACCAGGAATTGGCATTAATACAGTGAAACACCATCTCAATAAGATTATATCATTTTCTATAGGAGATATTATTTTAGCAGGTGACTTTAATTGTATCCTACATGAAAAGATACTACTACTACAGGAAAAAGGAAAATTACATCTAATGCAAAACATTTAAAGGATTTTATTAATTTATATCATTTGAATGATATTAATAATCAGATAGATTCTAAATCATTACCATACACTTTTTTTTCTAACAGATATAAAACTTATTCAAGAATAGATAGAGTCTTTATTTCTAACCAAATGGTAACAGACTTAATTAATTCCAAAATCATTTCATGTCCTATATCAGATCATAATTCAATTGTCTTTGAATTCATGGTAAAGAGTACTTATAATGCCCAGATCAAAAGAATACAAGCATACTTAACTCAACTAAAGGACTATAAAGATTATATACTTACAGAGGTGCAACATTTCTTAGACTTAAACACTACACCTGATGTCTCCATTGTTTACATTTGGGATGCTTTAAAATCATATTTATATGGACAAAGTATCAGATGGTATAATAATAAAAGGAAATCTTGGGACAAAGAATTACTAGATATTCAAAGCAAATTAGACTCATATAAACATAATAATAAAGAAAATATTATGGACAAAAAAGTCATTGAGGAAATAAATAAATTAAATGAGAAATACAAAGAAATTTTAACTCATAAAGTCAAAATAACATTAGAGAAATATAAGTTTTGTCTTACTCAATAAGTCCCAAATACTTACATAGACTTAAAATAAAACAAAAAGGCTGAATAAACAAAATCATATCAAAGAAATTTTCTCTCCAGGGAAAAGAAGAATGTTTCTAGTTTACCAGAAATATTAGATGAATTTAGAAATCACTTTCATAAAATTAATCACAATAACATTAACATGGATTCTAAAGATAAAATAAAGAAATTTATAACTACAAACATGAACAAAAAACTTAATAAACAACAGACTAAATTAATAGATAAAGATATTTCATATACAGAGGTTATTACACAAATAAACAAACTTAAATCAAACAAAGCACCAGGTAATGATGGTATTATACCAGAGATTTATAAAATTCTTCCTAAAAGTACTTACTCATTAATACATAGGGTTTTCATTTCAGCTCAAAATGAGTTAACAACTCCCCCATCCTGGCAGTACACATTTATTTCACCAATTTTAAAACCCAATAAAGACCCAACCAGATGCACTTCATATAGACCTATTTCATTACTTAATGTTGACTATAAAATGTTTATGAGTATTTTTGCTGACAGATTAAAGACAATCATTCCAGGTATAATAGATATAGATCAGACAGGCTTTATTATTATTTATTTATTTATTTTATTTTACATTTGTTGACCGGGCTAGTCTGGCTGGATACATGTCCATTTTCAGCAGAGGCCCGAGGAGAAAAGCTCCACTAAATACTAAGTACATTACATAAACAAATCATTACTTTAAGAAATAGCAAAAATTGGAAGTCATAACAACACAAAGAATGAAAGATAATTTCAAAAGAGAAACAAGTTTACAATATGCAGTTCATTACATGTTAGCAAATTGTACATAAAATGTACATACTTAAATCTGAACAGTGAAAGGAAGAGAAATGAAAAAGGTAGAGATGAAAAGAGTGAAGGAGAAATAGAGTACGAGAAAATGGTTAGTCAGGTGTACTGCAGGAACAAAGCCAATTATTTTGATTATAAATAGAAATACTTTTGATAATATAAGGAGAACTTTAACGTTAATTGATTATACAAACAGGAAAAAGAAAGACTTAACACTTATTAGTCTAGATATAAGTTCAGCATTTGACTCAGTAAGTTGGGAGTACTTGTTTATCTTATTGAAGTGTACAAATTTCTCTGATGCTTTTGTGAATCTAATTGAACATCTATATAAAGGAGCATTGGCTTACATTAAGATAGGAACATATGTCTCACAAAAAATACCCATATTAAAAGGTACAAAACAAAGGTGTCCACTCTCTCCACTATTATTTACTTTAATAATGGAGCCTTGGGCTAATTTGATTAGAAACAGCACTGATATAGTAGGATTTGATATAGATGAAAATACAATATCTAAAATTCAACTTTTTGCAGATGATGTTCTAATTACGTCAGCAGGAACTAACTCTTCTATGCGGTCATTATTTGATAAAATGACAGATTTTAAAAATATCTCTGGTTTGATATTTAATGAAGAAAAAACTAAAATATTACCTATATATACACGAAAAAATGTCCTCACTAATGATTTTCACAAATATATACCTAACTCAGGTCAGATAACTTACTTAGGTACAATATTAACTAAAGATATTAAATCTATTATACATAATAATTATAGTAACTGTCTTCATAATATACAAAATATTTTCAATAGCTGGAACAATATGTTTTTTACCATGGAAGAGAGACTCACAATTATTAAAATGATAATATTCCCTAAGATATTATACTTAATACAATCAATAATACTCCCACCTACAAAAATAATTATTAAGAAATTGAATTCACTAATGTTAAATTTCTTATGGGCACCTAATAGACCTAGGATTGCATTAAAGAAACATACTAATAGCTGGTCTCAAGGGGGCATTTCATTTCCAGACTTTAATTTATATACTATCTCTTCTATTATAAAAGTTATTACTTTGTTAATAGATCAGTCATATGTTGCAAAATGGAAAGATTATTGGGAACTAATTAGCATTCACTTCATGAAAATCTCTTTAATACATAAAAATACTATTGTAAATAACCCCATGTTGTGGTTATTAAAAGAATTTTGTACTTCATCTATTACACCAAAATATATAGCTAGTTACCCATTAAATATTATTATTAGATATCGTAATTTTATATTTATGCATCCTAAGTATAAGGAATGGAATTTTATCCTATCCCCTATAATGTATACACAAGGTATTCTTTTATCAACCACCTCTGAAAGAATTCTTTTAGTTACAGAGAATGATTTAAAGTATTGGTATCAGTTGCTGTCTGACAACAAAGTAAAAATTTTAGGCTTCTTAAAGCAAGAATTTGATTTGAGAGAAACATGTTGGTTAGAAATTCAGACTTTTAGACAACATCTTATTAATAAACTTGATTTAATGTCTTCAACAGTTAAAGAATCTGTCCCAATTCTGATTGATTACTTGATATTAAATTTACAACATAGGGTTTCTGATAAAGGTAAGCTCTCACACATACATAAAATTATTACAGAAGAAACTCATTACAGTTCAGATACTTATTGGAATTATTTCATTTCCATTAATGGTGAATCACCAAAACAACAAGATAAACAATATATATTGGAATCTGCTTATAAAACTACTTCTTCCATTAATTGGAGACTTTTTACTTGGAAATTTTTACATAGATCTTTCTATACACCTTTAATGATGAATAAAATAAATAATAAAGACAACTTATGTAAGAGATGTAATGTAGAAATAAATGCTGATTGGGCACATATGTTTTATGACTGTATAAAATTGAAGGAATATTGGATGTTAATCAATGATTTTTGCAGGCTCTTTTCACAGATAATTTCATTGTCTCTAAATCACTTATATTATTTAACACTCCTGTTCCTAAAAGTGTTAAAGTTAAACTTCCCTTGTTATGGTCTATTCTAGCAGTGGCTAGAAAAATAATAACCAGAAACTGGATTTCAGATACTCCTCCTTCATTTAATGAATTTAAAAATGTTATGACTGAAGTGTGTCATATGGAATTAATGACAATAAAGTCAAGAACTACTAGAACAACGTCTTATTATATTATATGGGATACTTTACAAAACCTGTTAAAAAAAATCTTAGTTTCATTAGTAAGACATTACAGTTTAATCAATTGATTTGATTTGTAGTGGATGTCTCTGTAAATATTTTGGTTGTTTTATTAAATGTTATAACTATTTACATTTTAATTGCTTGTATAAGATTGTTATGATATTAATTTTGTATGTTAAAAACAATAAACTTGTTTTTAAAAAAAAAAAACTTCCCCCACTTATCACTAGCTATGCAAGAATTCTAACTAGCAGTAAATTCTAACAAGCATTAACTGAAAAAAACAGAGCCACAACTTCCAGCTAAATAGAATTCAATGCAACACAAATAAATCAATTTAAATGCTGTATTATTTGAAAAAAGTGCAGATAAAGATTTACTTAAATCTGTTGCTCTTTCATATGGGAATTCACTATACAACACTGACTGCATCAGATTTGCCAATGTTTTTTGTTCCTTTCCTTATTGCGTAACTCCAACTGAACTTTTGTACTCATTTCTTACTGAAGGCTCCAGATCATCTTCATATGCTTCCCATTCCACCTGTTCCTCCTTAATTTGGGGACTAATTGTTCCATAATGCTCTCTCTGGTGTTGCCACACTAGGATTTTCTACACTGATTCCTTCACTTTGAGGGTAGTCCATAACTTCATTTCCTATTTCGTTAACTTGCCCATTACTAGTCTTCTTTTCTACTTTCAGCCCTTTGTTTTTTTTTTCTTATTTTTTATATTGTAAAGTTTATCATATCTGTATGTGTTTGTCTGTATTTCTCTGCAAATATCTTTGGTGCTGCTCTTTTTGCATTGATTAGTTTTGCTTTCTCCTTTGCATAGATATTACACCATATTAAATCTCTTTTTCTTTCCCGTGTCCATATTTCCTCTTCAGATGTCTCCTGATCTTCCTGCTTCTCCTTACTTTGGGGACTCACTGTTCTGTCATGCTGTGGCATGACCTGTGTTAGACTTTCTACACTATATCCTTTACTTTGCAGATACTCCATAACTTCAGCTTCAATTTGTCTGACTTAAACTTTACTAATATTCTGTTTTACGTTCCCCCTTTGTGATGTTAGTTTTTGCATTGTGAAAGTTTCCATAACTGGATGCCTTTACCTGTCTTACTCTTCAAATATCTTTGGAGCTGCTTTTTTGTATCGATTAATTTGGCTTTCTCCTTTGCATAAATATTGCAGCTTATGAGATCTCTCTTTCTTTCTTGCACATACAAGGACTGGGCACTTTTTTATCCAAGGGTTTGTGTATCACGTTATCTTTTTTTATTTTTTTAACCTACATCTGTCCATGATATATGCTATTTACAAAATAGTTTATACATCAGTGTCATACCCAGTACAATATAGCTTATTTAAAGAGAAGCTCATTGCTAACCTACCTTTTCCTGCATTCCACTATAGCCGATTTTGGTTATTATATGAATTCCAGCATGTTCTTGTTTCACAGATTTCTGAGGAAAGCAATTTCATGCATTTGCAACTCCATAGAAGAAATTCTCATAGGAGGATACCAAGCTAATGGCCCTACAGCCTTTTTAAGCCTAGCCATTCATGACCTATTTTTTTAATTATCAATGCCCAAGAATTAGAATGACTTTGGTATGTGCCTCTGTCTTAGAGCATCTACAAGCTGCTTCTGTCTGTAAAGGTCACAGGTGACAAGCAGGGTAAATTTATGATTTGCCATCCATAGGTCCAAATATCATTTGAGAAGAGCTCTGTTTCACATAAATGGAGCGTCTGTTCCACAGAAGGGGTACTCTTTGAAACATGCTCCAGCATGTTTTGTTTAACTCACAGACAAGGTTTAGATCCTTAGCACAGATGATTCTTGTGCTGTTTGTTTTGTCCATGTGCAGCAGACCCATCAGGGCTGGATTGGAGAATACCTTGTAGGTTAGACATAGATCACCTCTCAGTAGTCTGTAAGAGACTAAATGCAGGGACAAGGCTTTGAGGTGGTCCATAAGGGACATGCTATTTATACCCTGCATTCTTTTAATGAGGAATCTCTGAGGCTGCTATAGTTGTTGCAAATGCTTGGTCAGGTGGATGCTGAGGAGTGCATTGTACTCGAGTAGTGGTCAAATGAGGGCTGAGTACAGTGGGACTATGATCTCCTTAGATCTGGACACTATGCCATAACTTATAACTTGCACTATATAAGAAAGATCTTCTCACCACTGTGAACACATGTTGATCAAAGTTCAAGTTACTGTCACCCTGAGTTCTAAAGTCTCTTACCACTGTTTCTACTCTTAGGAGAGTGTTATCAATTTCATAATTTGCAGGGGGGTTTATCTTCCCAAAGGGTATAACCATACATTTTTGCATTGAGTTTTAGGCTATGGCACTAGTTACTTGGCTGTCAGACCCTAAGGATATCTACATCTTTGGAGGATTCAGTCATTGCCCAGCTTGCAGTCATCAGCAAATTTGGTTGGCCAAAGACCCTCTATATTTGCTGTGACTTCAGAGAAGTATTCCAAACAGGAGAGGTCCCAGTACTGAGCCTGTGGAACACCACTATTAACAGGCCTATTGATGGAGGTGGATTCCCCCACTCTAACTTAATGTGTCCTATCCATGAGTCATTTGACTATCCATTGGGTTACATAGGGATTTATGCTTAAATTTTTTGCAAAGAGACAAACTTCTGATGAATCTCAACAATGCAAGATGTTTGTAATACACACTCAGTTTAAAGAACACCATTGCACACAAAAATAAAAAAAATAAATAAAAATTGAGACATCCTTCTGTACTTAACATAGACATTCTGTTAAACAGCTTATTTATATTTATACATTTAACATATGTACATACATAGAATCCTCTGGGTGGAGCATGCTCTATCAGGTCCAGGGTGTTTGTATTGATAAAGTCCAGGAAACACTGTGCTGTGAGTTACAGCGGTGTATGTTTTCAGTCTATATAGAGGTATTTAAAGTCTTCACTAAATATGGTATTTGGTTGGATAGTGAGCATATCTAGTAGGTCTAGGTAAGAATCGTGAGCTTCGTGGGTCATAGAGAGCATCCTGCAGCTGCCTAGGACATGTTAAGGAATCTTGTCTATGGATGTGGATGAACTCTAGACCATCATCCTGTCTAACCAACCTGGAGTTGTATTTGTTGATAGTGTAGAATGAAGAACCTCCACATTTAGCCCCAGTCTGTGCTGCTGCTGGTGGTCTAAATGTGTGGAAGACACTGTGGCCTTCCACTGCCAGAGTACTTTTTGCAGTTTTAAAACAAGTCCCATTGACAACACAGATGTTCACATTCTTCAGAGTGAAGAGATCTTATAGCATGTAAGTTTCTTATTTAGGTTGTGAGCATTGAGGAGTAACACATTAAGGTTGCTTTGAGTTTTGTTTTGTTTTATTGCCATGTTGGTACTTTTGTTGTTTTGGCATTGCCTTAAAATGTTATAAAGGATGGATACATTTTTAGCCAATATCTGAAAGCCCAGAGCAAACAGGTGCAGAGCAATCATGGCAAAGCAACATGGTCTGTTAACCATGTCCTCCCACGTTGACAGATATTGGATTGCCCCTGGAGTGACACCAGAAACTAAGCCAGTTGTTAAAATCACCTAGAGAAGCTAATTCTAAGTGGCATAGTGAGTTTCAATTCAACTCCAGTTAACAAAAGTAGAACAGGGTTTTGTTGGTGTTATAAAAGAAACACATCAACTTTGCTCCTATGTATTCCTGCTCTCTTTCATCACTTATCCCAAGCCCTTAGCATGGTCTTATGTTGACAGACATTTTCCCTTTTATGTTTTGTAAACTTTCTGTGTATGGATTGATGTATCTATCTATCTATCTATCTATCTATCTATCTATCTATCTATCTATCTATCTATCTATCATCTATCTATCCATCCACCAGGTAGCTAGGATGTTCCAAGAACTCTACCACCCTGTTTCAGAGGCAGTACAGTAATTTAACCAAAATTATATAGCTTAGCTTTTTAGATGGTTTCTGAGCATGATCACTCATTTGAGGAAAATTTGCAGTATTCACTAGATCAGAGTAATAGTTCCATTATGATTAAATTCAGAGCAATGTTTGGTGCTACTTCATAATTTCCTGATGTAAGTAAAAAAAATACATTTTTTCTTAGTTTCTGATGCCAGTTGGAGTTCAGAAGAGGCCTTTGTTTTCCTGATAATATTTTCAATACCTTGGATATCCTTTTGATGTTGGCCTTGACTTGTGGGTCTTTAGTTTTGCTGTAAATTGTGATGAGCCTTTTCCTTGTATTATAAAGTTTATTTATGCGTGTGGACCACTAGATGATGGTTTGCTTTTATCCTTCTCATTTTATTTAGTTTTGGTAGGGGCTGAAAGATTTTAAGTTTTCTAGGTGGGTGGAAGTTGAACTCCTTGGGGGGGGGCTAAGAGTTATATTTAAACTTTGAGACATCATCATAGAATAGCAGAAAGTGCATACATCTGAAGTCTTTGAATACTGTGATATTTGTTTTTGCTGGTCTAGGGATTTTGAATTAGAAAGTTACCAATTACCTTTGGCTGAAGGGGCAACCTCTTTTACCTCAAGTAGTACACAGGCTTCTTTTAAGCAATGTAATGCTGTTATTATAGTTAGTTTTCCTGCTTGACACTTTACTTTGCCTCTGTTTATGGTTAAATACTCACCCACTGGATGACCATCTAGAAATGAAATCATTCATTGACTACTGATCTTGCCCATATATATACTCTAGATGTGTGCATAATAGACATTTGCGGGTACTTGCTATATGTGCTAGGATGATAGGTATATTCTAGGCAAGCAGTCCAGAATATCACTGAGACACCTAGCCATGTAAGCCCAAGAAACATTGGATGAGTTCATTTCCACAACTGAGGAGTGCTATCCTGTCTACCCTGGGTTGAATGTACAATTGCCCCTCCAGTTATCTAGAATGGCTCTGAATGGTGCTGATGAGTTGCCCTGCTTGACACATAGCAGACATTTATTACATTAGTGGGGGGTTCTTGGGCTGGATTATATTCTGCCAGTATGTTCTTGGCATGTAACAGTGAAGGTTAACATCTTTTGTACAGATATTTATGGTGCTAATTGTTTTGTGCACCTGTAAGATATCATGCAGGGTGGGGTCTTTCATGGCTCAGAAGAAAACATCTACAACAAAATGAAGGAGCCTGTATGAAAAAGAATATAGTGAGAGTGTGTTTAATCTATCATTTTAGCTTACTGATTTAAAACCATTCATTTTTGGCCAGAAATGGGTGGGGCCAGTCATGTCGTATGAACTTCAGATTACAAGATGAAGGTGCTACCATTCACCAGCAGTTCAGCACACTACTGTTATCTTTAAGGTTCTGGACATAGCTGAAAAAGTATTATTGTCCTTAGCCTACATGAAGGAAGTAAGCATACCATGTAAAAACTGGTCAATGATATCAAAAACGTCTATTATGGAAAGAAAACAGACCAGTAATATCAGGAAGAAAAACTTTAATTCCACAAAGCTTTCAGGTTAAAAAACATTCTTCAATGTGATAAAACAAGTAAACTGAAACACTTAATATACAAAGTCAAAAACACAGCCAACCTATCCTAACCATTTATCAGTTAGACTCATAATTAAAATGAATTGACTTTTAAAGACTTTTATTAAAAAAATATTAAGAACGAATGCATAAAATTCTATGTAAATAATTCATACTTTAATTTGTTTCTCTTTTAAAATAGATTTTTATGCTAACAACAGTATTCAAACCTGGACATTTATCTGTATTTAATTTTAAAATCCATTTATACTCAGCAAGTTCTAATTTATTATTATTTCTATCACCTACCCAATTGCTCAAATAAAGAACTTGCAAAATCCTGAAAACAAATTTATGCTCAGTAGTGTTTTCAGTAATATGCTTTGCTACAGCATTTGTTAACAAATTTCTCCTAATATCGGATATATGTTCAGTAATTCTCTCTTTTAGCCTTCCGCTGCATTTCTCTATATAAAATGCTTTACAGACTATGCAAGTAGCAAGGTATACCACATTCTCAGTGGTGCATGTTGCAAAGCAATGAAATATAAACTTTTTGCCAGTAATTGGATATTGGATATTGAATATGAAAACATTGTCATTCATAATATATTTACAATTTACACAGTTTAAACATGCATATGTTGGTTTCTTAAGAAACATTGACAGAACAAACAGTGTTATTAACTTCCTTATAACACAATTGTTGTTTCAAGTTTCTTCTTCTCTTATAAAAAATGTGGAATAGTGCCAATAATATTTTTATTTCAGGATGGGCACTTAAAATACTCCAGCTGGCTGTAATTATATCTCCCACTTTGTTAGTTCTAATATTATAAGTTGTAATACATCTTAAACTTGCATGGTCAGGATGTATACTACTTCTCTGGCCATCACTATTAGGTCATAAAATAAGGTCATGCTCTGCCTTCTCTTTACTTATTCAGATTAACCTTTACCTTACTAAAAAGTCTGTCTTCATAATTCCTTTCTCTAAATTCTTTATAAATGTCTTCAATTTGTTTCTGATAAACTTCCTCACTTCTATTCAACCTACTATACCTTAAGCATTAGCTTGTAACTATACTTTTAAAAATATGGGGTGGATGCATACTTGACCTATGTAACAATCTATTAGCCTTGACATCTTTTTATGAACAGTAGTGATATACTATATTATTTCTTTAATTAAACATATATCAAAGAAATTAATCCTTTCCTTGCAACAACACATCTTAAATTTTAGAAAAGTAGTATTGGTGTCCAGAAGGGCGGCCACTGTGGTGCAGTGGTTAGTATTGCCACCTCACATCAAGAGGTTCTCTGGTTCGATCCTTGGCTGGGGTGCCTTCTGTGTGGAGTCTGTATGTCCTCCCTGTGGTCACGTGGGTTTCCTCTAGATGCTTTGGTTTCCTTCCACATCCCAAAGACATGCTGCAGGTGGATTGGACACTCTAAATTGGCCCTAGGTGTGAATGTGTGCATGTGTGTGCCTTCTGTGGAAGGTTGGGCGCTGGGCTGGCAACTCGACACCGTAAAACTCCATTGCCAGTCATGAGCAGACAAGGTGATCCACTGTGGTGGCTCCTAACCGGGAAAAGCTGAAAGAAGAAGAAGAGTCTTTGTGTCCAAAAAAGTCACATATGTGATAAATCATCATAAATTTATGTCCATATTAATAAGATCCTACATTCTTAGAAAGATCATTCATATTACCAAATATATGTATCTTCTCCCGGCAGTCTAAATACCAAATTGGCATATGGATTGGCTACTGTGGTACCCATGGGGACCCCAGATACCTGATAAACATTATTCTCTAAAACTGTCAAAAGTCTTTCAGAATAATCACTGTTATCACAAAGAAACTGTCTGACAACATCTATGCCAAACTATTCAGTAGAACTGTAAAGGACACAATGTCCAGAGTTACAAAAAATACTCTGCATTAACATCACTTTTTTCAAACCATTCAGACAATTTATTTAAATGTCTCCAGTATCTCTGATATAACTTCTAATGTTAGAAAAGGACTAAAGACATACTCAAGAGAAGGGGAAATAGTTCAGTGTCCCATCCTTTAAACAATGGTTTGCATAGGTGGATGCTCTAAATTTCTATGAATTTTGGGAAGGCCATAGAGAAATGGAGTAACTGGATACATGACTTATAAAAATTAAACAAATCAATAGTTAAATCTTCAGATAAATAATCATATTAACAGTGCATATAATATCATTCAACTTACAAGCATTAATCTCTCTAACAGTATTCCTATCTTTAAAAAAGTTTGTCATAGTCTCAATGTACACACTTTTATTCAAAATAACAACCCCTCCCTTGTCAGCCTGCTTAATAATTATACTAGGTTAACTTTTCAAGTTCAGCAAAGCTTCATGATTCTGTTTAGTTAAATTGAATGTCTTAACTAAATTATTCATTGTATACAGCTCACACAACTGTTTCTCACACACATCATGAAAAGCAGTAATTATAGGAGAACTTGCTGACACAAAACTACTAGATCTTCTAAGCAGGTTAACTGAAGGGCTATTGTCTTCAAAAATTAACTTAATATTCAAATTCCGAGTAAATAACTTAAGATCAGTTAAGAGCATCTTCCAAACAGTCGCTACTGTAAGGTATAAAATGTAAAGCTTTGCAGAACAAAGATATATCATGTTCAGATAGGATAAAGTCTGATAAATTTACAACTACCTTCTCTTTTACCGGTTTTGTCTGCTGGAACGACTCCTTGTCTGTTCCCCGCTGTAATGTCTTGTGATATCTTCACCTCTTGTTCTTAAACTTTTTCTAGACAGCATTCCTGTCCAACTCTCCACTCTTTCCAGTAACTGCAATGATATCACAGTCTGTACTGGCTGAAAACCTTCATTATCAATTGGAGGGTTACAGCTGGATGGCCAATCATGTCAATCGTTTCTATTTCTATGGCCCTCTGATTGGTTAAATTGCCAGTAACAAAAGAACCAGGAATGGAACTATTTGGATCAAAGTTATCACTATTATTGGGCACTGGATTTTCAAAGGTATCTAAGTCATACATTGAAGCACCTCTGAGCATAACAGTTGGAGTCTTGATTTTTTTCTTTTTTCTTTATCTTTCCCCTCTGCCCAGGAAAAGATATGCCCGTTTTGAAAATCAGAAATATCCCTTTGTAATTTACATCTCTTTGTCAGCTTGAGACATCTTTCATACTCTAGAAGATGCTTGAGTATTATATTATAGGCTTCAATATTATTTTTAAAACTGGGCAAATTGCAAATATCACTTTCTAAATTCACAATTGTTTCATGCAGGTCCTTTTCTATATCATGGAAGAATTCATTCATTAGCTGCATATAATCTAGGCTCAATTTCAGGTTAAGTTGTTGCTAATTTTTTTAAATGATGGGATATGTATTCCCATAAGTCAGCATTTTCTTTTAAATCCTAAGCCTTTTAGGAACAATTCCCATTCCAAGTATGCCTGGAATCTCATCCTTTGGATTCCCCCACCTTAATTTAATGTGTCCTATCTGTGAGCTATCTGACTATCATTGGGTGACATAGGGATATATGCTTAAATTAGTGAGCTTGACTAAAATACCCAAAGTGAGGTGTCACATAAAATGCCTGTACCAGGTTGAGGTAGACAGTATGCACTATTTTGCCCCCATCCATGGCTCTAGTGATCTTCTTGAAGAAGTTCAGCAGGTTTAATAGGCGTTAACTGCCCTTGACAAAACCAAACAGGGATGGGTCCAGATTTTTTTTTAAAGATTTCCTATGTCTTTGTTCCTTAGGTCCATGATAATTCTTTCTATGACCTTGCATGTAAGATTAGACAAACTTATGGGTCCATAGTTCCCAGAGTCTTTTGATGGTCTGCCTTTGTGTAACAGGATGACAGTTGCAGTCCTCCATTCCCTAAGGATGAAGCTTGTCTGAAGACTTTGGTTGAACCGAGATTCTCGTGGGCCTGAAAGGTCATGTTTCCAGCTATATAGAATGCATATATAGAAAGCTATATGGAAGGTCGGGGTCCTAATGGAGAGATGAAAAGTCAGCAAGCAAAGAAGAGTAGTAGTGCTGAAAATGAATTCATCCTCAAGTCTTGGTGAGTACCTTTGTGAGGTGGACCCTGTTTTCACAAAATCTCACCAAGGCGATACTGATATATAAATTGTATTTATATAGCATATATCATGGACAGAAGTAAGATAAAAACAAAAAAAAGATAGCTGGGTACACAAGACCCAGGATAAAAAAGTGCCCAATCCTGGTAGGTGCACTGGTGACAGGACTGGAAAAAATGACAGAGTAGAATCCTCAAAATATGAAAACATTCCTACAATGGGGACAGGGCAGGCCCGGGGGGAAGATGGACCCCCTGTTGTAGAAGGAAGCAGCAGCCCACAAAAATCACAAAAAATGATTGGCCAAAGAAGAGCCATAAAGACAATAGAGTGGACTATTGAGGATAAGAAATAAATTATGTATTCTTACTATTATGTAATAAGCCCAGAATTTCCAGATACAATATATACAAAATGATTAAGAGAGAAATTAGAGGAAAGAAAAATACTTCCGGAAGAAAAACTGTCAGAAGCTTCAAATAAAAATTTACGGTCATTAATATAACACATTTTTGAAAAACAGTATATAGATCAAGAAACTTTGATCTGTTTGGAAAAAGAAGCATCTGAGGAAGTGAGAAAATATAAATAACAAAACCTAGAGATATTTGAAAAATATAAAAAAGAAATATAGACTTGGGAAAGAAAGAGAGATTTGATATGCTGCAATATATATGCAAAGGAGAAAGCCAAGTTAAGTAATATAGAGAAGGCAGTCTCAAAGATACTCAAAGAGAAATACAGGCAAAAGCATCCAGATATGGAAACTTTCACAATAAAAAAATTAATATCACAAAGATGTAATGTGGAAAAGAAGATTAGTAAAGCAGAAGTTAAAGAAATAGAAGGTGAAGTTATGGAAGTGAAGAATTTAATGTAGAAGGTCTAACAGACTACATCACAGCATGATGGAGTGATTCCCCAGAATAAGGAAAAGCAAGAAGATCAGGAGACACGTGAAGAAGAAATATGGACATGAGAAAGGAAAAGAGATTTAATATGATGTAATATTTATGCAAAGGAGAAAGCAAAACTAACCAATACAAAAAGAGCAGCACCAAAGATATCTGAAGAGAAATACAGGCAATGGAGTCTAGATATGGAAAACATTACAATACAAAAAAATAAGAAGACTAAGAGGAAAAGCAGAAAAAGAGATTAGTAATGGATAAGTCGAAAAATAGAAATTGAGGTTATGGAGCAGCTGCAAAGAGAAGGACTCAGAGTAGAAAATTGAATGCAAAAAGCACCACAACAGGATAGAACAATGGATATCCAAATTAAGGGCAAACCAGTGGAAGAGGAAGCAATTGGTCAGGTGCCATATCAAAATATTTTGGAGCCTTCTACAGGAAACCAGTATAAACGGTCACTTGAAGCTAGACAGCAAAGAAAGGAACAGGAAACTGTGGAAACTCTGACGCAGTCAATGTTGAGGAGTGATAGGTCAGTGAGCTCCCATGTGACAGAGCAACGGATGACACAGGATGAAATTGAAGAGAATGTGCCACAGGAAGATGATATAAAACTTTCTATAGAATGTCCGCAGGAAACTGAAAACAAGGGATGTGCCCTCAGTATGGAAGAAAAGGAGTTAAGAGAAGAGTTGCTTGATTTAATGGACATAGATAGATATATCAAGATCAATGAAAGAAATAGACTGCAGAAGGTCAATAAAACCCAAAAAGTAAGAAGTCTGATAAAACAAATGAATGCAGTAATTAGGACTGTCCATAGAGAGCCATGTGATATAACAGAAGTAAACAGGATATATTACTGTGCTGCTAAATTAATAACTGATAAAGTTCTACCACAAGAACACGGGGTAGTGAGGGAAAGGAAGGGGAGAAATCAAATACCATTGTGCAAGTATCAAACAGAGAAAACTATAAAGCAGTTAAGACAACAAGTGTCACTGTTATAAGATTACAGAAGAGGGAACAAATCAACAAAAAATACTAAGAAAGATAGATGTGATTAAAGCAATACACAGTATTAGAACAGACCAGTATCTATCATGCATTATCACAAATAAACTAAACATTTCAGCACAGGCGGAAAAACTTAGAAGATACACAGATAAATATAAGGGAAAAGTACATAATAAACAATTTATTGATGACCCAAAAAAGTTTTACAGAGAATATGGGAAATAAAGTAAAAGGAAGTGAAAGACCGCCAAAAAAAGAGGAAGTAGATACAGTTTGGAGAAGTATTTATGAAGATCCTGTGGAACATAACAAAGGTGGATAGAAGAAGTAAAAGAAAGAATAAAAAGTTTAAAGGTACAAGATATGAAATGGGATGAAGTAACAGCCAGAGAGATTGAAACAAAGTTAAGAAAAGCCTCTAACTGGAAAACCCCAGGGCCAGATGCAGTACCTAACTTTTCGTTAAAAGTATTAACATCTTTGGACGAGGATTTAGCCATGACTAAGAACTATAATGACAGTAGAACAAAAAAAAGAAAAGTCATATGGAACAAAGGATCATCTGTTGTTAAATAAAGTTATAGTGGAGAACTGTAGAAATGGGAAGAATCTAAGTATGGCATGGAATGGCTACAAACTAGCAGTTGATAGTATCCCACATTCATGGATAAAAGAGTGCTTAAAATGTATACGATAGACCCTACACTGATTGACTGCATTACAGTAACCATAAAACAGTGGCAGACCACTTTGCAATTAAGCCATAATAAAGGACAGATTATTATTTCTGGGAAAAAAATTCAAAGGGGGATATTCCAGGGTTACTCTTAGTCACCATTGCTATTCTGCCTTGCCATTAATCCATTAAGCTGTTGACTTAACAGCTTAGGCCATGGCTATAATTTGGCTCCTAGAAAACAACAAAGTCTAATGACTTCTCATGTTCTCTTTGTTGATGATTTAAAATTGTATAGCTCATCAGATGAGGAACTGAAAGCATCAGCTGCAGGTTGTCAAAACTTTCTCAGATGATATTAGAATGTCATTTGGTCTTGATAAATGTGCAAAAGCAACCTTTAAAAAAGGAAAATTGCAGCACCAGGAAAACATCAGTTTGGGAGAAGAATGTGATATAAAAGGACTTGAGCAAGAGGGAGTGTATAAATAGTTGGAAATTGATGAAGGATCAGCAATCAAACATGAACAAATGTGAATAAAACTCAGTAAGGAATACATTGAAAGACTTAAATTAATCCAGAGAACAGCACTGACATAAAGGAATAAGATCCAAGCTATAAATCAATTTACTCTTCATACAGTTTTGGAGTGATTGACTGGCCCCAAAAAGTGTTGGATAGATTAGATATTAAAACAAGAAGGATGCTTCATGCTCACCAAATGATTTATAAAAATCACTGTATACCAAGTCTATATATTCCCCATTCCGAAGGAGGGATGGGCCTCCTTGAAATTGATTACATGTATAGATCTGCAATTGTGGGACTCCACACATATCTACTGACCTCACAAGATCCAAATGTGGTGAAAGTGAGGAGAATAAATCTAAGATGACTTCTCTGCTTAATTTAGCAGAAGCATATCAACATCAAGCAGGAATGGAAATCAAACCAGAAGTGGATAAATAAATAGGCAGCAACTGAATGTGCTAAAAAACAAAAGAAAGAATATAAGGTGAAGGACCAGATGAGAAGGCAAGAAATGTGGAAAAAACATAAATATAGTTTCAAGTATAGAAAACTTCTGGAAGAGCCTCATGTTGATCAAGAATGAACACATGAATGGTTAAGGAGAGGCAAATTCAAATCAAGAAATGAAAGGTTAATACTGGCAGCTCAAGACAGTGGTCTACGTACACATTGGTTTGCAAAGTCGATTGAACATGTGGGAGAAACAGACAAATGTACACTTTGTAAAACCAAATTGGAAACAGTCACACACCTTGTTGCTGGTTGCGACACACTAATGGCAGAAGGACTTTATACTGAAAGGCATAATAATGCGGCGTGACTGTTGCACTGGGGATTGTGCAAACATTATGATACTGAAGTGGCTAAAAAACAATGGAAACATGAGCCACAAAGCATCATAGTAAATGATGACATTTGTATCACATGGGATCACCCATTACCAACAGTTCAAAAGACAGATGCTAGAAAACCAGATAGAGTGGTCCAAGAAAAGAAGATAAAAGTAGCATTGATCATTGAAATTGCCACACCCAGTGACTACAATGTCTTGCATACAGAGAGAGACAAAGTCATAAAATACCAGGATCTGCAGGCAGAAATGCGATCAATGTCGAAGAAAGATACCCAGACAGTTCCAGTAGTAGTAGAAGCAACAGGCCTTACAAAAAATAATTTACAATCATATTTAGATATGCTACCAATTCATGTCATCATCATCATCATCATCATCATCAGGCCCCCTTTTCTCATTTTTTTCTACATGGGGTCAGGGAATCATGTTAATTGTCACCAACTCTCTCGATTCAGTGTCACACTCCTGCCTTCTTCAACACTCATGCCTGACTGTCTCAGATCTTCTTTCACACAATCCATCCACCTCTTTGCTGGATGTCCTCGTTTCCTCTTAGCTTCTCCCTGTCTGTCCCAAATCTTCCTCACCAGATTGTCTTCTGCTTTTCTACACATGTCCAAAGCACTGTAATCTTTTCTCTTTGAGCTTTTCTGCAATTGGAGCTACTTTGGCTTCTGCTCTTATGTCCTCATTTCTTCATCTGTCCCACAGTGTGACTCCTACCACCTGTCTCAGGCACTTCATTTCCATAATTTCTAGCTTCTTCAACTGTTCTGCCTTTACTGCCCAGGTTTCTGTACCATACAGTAGTACTGATCACACCACTGTCCTGTCACCTTACTCTTCAGCTTATTTGGCATTCTTCTGTCATAGACTACACCTGATACTCTATGCCAGTTGGCTGCAGCCCCTCTGATTCTAGCATTGACCTCTTCATTCAGACTACCCTTCTCCTCAACCACCCCTCCCAGATACTTGAAGCTGTTTACCTGTTCCACTATCTTCCCTTCTATCTCTGTTCTCAGCTTCTTCTGATATCCCCAATTTGTTGCCATAACCACTGTCTTATCTGTGCTTAATTTCATCCCATATGCCTTCAGATTTGCATTCCATTCTCCTATCCTTTGATGAAGTTCTAGCTCAGAGTCTACCTTTACTGCCTTTACTGCCACATCATCTGCATACAGCAGCTTTGTAGTTCTGCTCCCTCCAACCTGTTTACTAATGTAGTCTATTACCAGTATGAACAGCAGTAAACTCAGAGCTGAATCCTGATGTACACCCACTCCCATTGGGAACCCCTCTGTGAGGCCAAACACTGTTTGTACTTGAGTCACTGGGTCCTTGTACATAGACTGCACTAATTCTACCAATATTTCTGGGACTTCAAACCACTGCAGTACTGCCCAGATTAGCTTTCTTGGGACTTTGTCATATGCTTTCTCTAAGTCTAGGAATGCCCAGTTGGACTCTCTCATTATTTCTAGCTTCTTTTCAAGTATCTGTCCCAATGTAAACATTGGGTCAGTAGTGCTGCATCCTGATCAGAATCCAAACTGTTCATCTCCCATCTTACATTGTACAACTCTGCGTATCCATTTATCAATCACTCTCTCCAGAACTTTCATGCAGTGTGGTAGGAG
Organism: Protopterus annectens; assembly: GCF_019279795.1. Lineage (NCBI taxonomy): Eukaryota > Metazoa > Chordata > Ceratodontiformes > Protopteridae > Protopterus > Protopterus annectens. The sequence continues at coordinate 824,616,919 of NC_056750.1, read as the reverse complement.
TTTGATCCCTCTGTACTGCCCACAGTTGTGGATGTCCCCTTTGTTCTTGTACACTGGCACATATGCTTTTGCTCCAGTCATCTGGGATATGCCTTTCTCTCCACACTGCTATTAGTACCAGACCTCCCAACCATCCCGAATTATCCATTTTTTGCCAAGTTTTGGGGTCAGAAAATGGGGTGCCACAATTCCCAAGTGGCACCCCTTCATTTCCGATTTTCCCAGCGTTTTTTTTTTTAATTTTCTGTCCTGCATGTTGCTGATGTCACCACACATATGTGATGACATCAGCTCCATCAGCCTGTCAGAATTCAGCACTCGCGTACATTGTGCATGCATTTCCAGTGTGTTTTTGAATGTGCCCGAGCGGGAAGGAAGTAACAACTGCTTTTCTAAATGGATCTGACTGCCTGCGAGAAGGACACACTTATAAATGGATTATTATGGGAATATGTGAGCGCCGAGTGGGAATGGACAAGTTCAGGTAAGGTGTATGTGTAAAAAAACAGAAAACTGTCATCAAAAACAACAAATTCATATAATTTGTCAGGCAAACTCCTGGTTAGTAAATTATTGGTACTCCTATATAATACCTTGAGGGTATTGTTCCTTAATCAAAAGTTTCATTTTTAAGCCGAGCGAGCCGAATATTGCAATAAACCTTTCTCTAGCTTCTTTTGTTGGCAGCTTAAGTAGCAATATGCCCAGCACACCCCCGCTAACAATATATTCTCACTCCAGCGGGGAACAGGGCATATACCTGCCAGTGCTGTTTTTCAGTCAAATGAGTTTTCGGTCATATAGGTTTTCAGTCAAATGAACTTTCAGTCATTTAGTCTCAGTCAAATGGGCTTCGGTCATATGAACTTTTGGTCATATGTAGTGAACCCATATATATATATATATATATATATATACACACACATATATATATATATATATATATATATATATATATATATATATATATACACGTGTGTGGCACATTAATGTGCATTAAACAAATATGTGATGGGTGATAGTCACAGATACCAACCAGTGCAGTGTCTCCTATGACTGTTCATTTGTAGAACATTGAATGCAGCTCTTGTGTTTATGTGTGTATTATTAACAAGTGTCTGTGATGTGTGTAGAGTGTGTAAGGTAATTACAAATCATACACGCTAACCATAAACACTTAACTCATTAAACATACTCTGCAGTTATAGAAACAACTCTGATCCAAAACAATACCAAAACAGCAAAATCTTCAGAAGTCAGGAATCGAAAAACAGGAACCAAAGTCAAATCCAAAAAGGTATACTCTTGAAAGGTGGTTACACCGAGGCGCTGGAGAATAAAGAATTTGTTTTTGGATTTGACTTTGGTTCCTGTTTTTCGATTCCTGACTTCTGAAGATTTTGCTGTTTTGGTATTGTTTTGGATCAGAGTTGTTTCTATCTGAAGGTGTGTGGAGTGGAGTTTGTGTAATACTCTGCAGTTATGTTTGTCATGCCACTGGTTGACTGGAACACACTTCAAAGGGTAATGTCAGGCATTGCTGCACTCATTTACACATGGGACTACATAGATTGTAATACAATGGAGTTCCCATATCTGGAGTTTAATAAGCGAATAAACCATATACAGGTAATAGAGGCCATCGACATTACTTTCATTCTGTCACAATTGCTTACTGAAGCACACTGTTGCCAAGCTCATTTGTGCAACTGATGCTAAAGTATTAATGCAAGCATAATTGCTTTTTAAATGTTTTAACTTCGGATGAGAACTAGCAGTAGGCTTCTCTGCTTGATACCAAGCATCATGCAAATGATGAGTATGGACATGCACACATCTGTTTCCAAGCCATTTCTGGCCATGTTGTGGTCCGCGAATCTAATTTTTTATTTGATTAAAACAGTGTAATGCTGTTTATAGTACAGTATGGAAAATATGGAGTAAGCAGAAGGCAGGATACTATTAGAGCAATGTCTATGATTTCATGAGGCTATGTATACAGTAAAAGTTTTGACATACTTATTTTTTTTTATTCAGAATAGTGGACTGAATAGAGTAACACAAAATTACAGTTTCAGGAGGACATGCTGTGAAACTCCATCTCGGACCTTATTGCAAATAACTGCTAGTCACCCAGAGAGCAGCAGTCCATTGAACTGAGAGAGACATAGAATAAATTGGTAAGGGGTTGGGTCAAACAACTGACTCATCATGCTGTTAGAATGTACAGAGAGGAATAAGCAAGGCTATGGTGCTGGACTAACATATCTGTCAACTATTTCACAAACTAAAGTGCTATAATAAAGAAAACTTTAATAAATGTTGTGCACAACAGTGGATTTGAACATCTGACAAGTGTGTTTTACATTCTTTAGACTTGTGCATTATCTCAGCACACCACTGAGAAATTCTCGTTTCAGCTAACAAAAATCATACAGCTGAAGGGAGCATGACAAATGAATGAAGCAAGGAACTATGTGTGCATCAGACATCACAACAGTACTGATAGCTGAAACATCCTGTATAGTGTGCTTTAAACCCTAGAGTCAGTTGCACATGTCATAATAACCAGCTCCACATAACAATATTTTTATTGCTTTCTATCATACATCTGGTTTAATCATGTTAGCATAAGGAATGCCATATTAATGCAACCACAAACAAAATATGGTAATTTTTCCCTGTGACATAAAGCAGCAGTAATTGTAACTGAAGTACAGTTAAGAGCAGTGCTCTACATCAAGCGTCATGCAAATGCTGAGAACAGAAATAGAGAAGTTGGTTTATAGGCCATTTCTGCCGATGACCGTAATATGTGAATCTATTAAAGGCATGAAATGAAGTTGATAGGACACTGGTGAAAATGGGGAGCAAACAGAGTGTACGACACTGGGGGGAAATGGGGAACAAGCAGAGTGTATGACATTGGGAAAAATGGGGAGCAAGCAGAGTGTACGACATTGGGGGAAAATGGGGAACAAGCAGAGTATATGACACTGGGGGAAATGGGGAACAAGAGTGTATGACACTGGGGGAAAATGGAGAACAAGAGTGTATGACACTGGGGGAAAATGGGGAACACACAGAGTGCATGACACCGGTGAAAATGGGGAGCAAATAGAGTGTACGACACTGGGGAAAATGGGGAACAAGCAGAGTGTATGACACTGGGGGAAATGGGGAACAAGCAGAGTGTATGACACTGGGGGAAATGGGGAACAAGCAGAGTGTATGACACTGGGGGAAAATGGGGAGCAAGCAGAGTGTATGACATTGGGGAAAATGTGGAATAAGCAGAGTGTATGACACTGGGGAAAATGGGGAGAAAGCAGAGTGTACGACATTGGGGGAAAATTGTGAACAAGCAGAGTATATGACACTGGGGGAAATGGGGAACAAGCAGAGTGTATGACACTGGGGAAATGGGGAACAAGCAGAGTGTATGACACTGGGGGAAACTGGGGAACAAGCAGAGTATATGACACTGGGGGAAATGGGGAACAAGCAGAGTGTATGACACTGGGGGGAAATGGGGAGCAAGCAGAGTGTATGACACTGGGGAAAATGGGGAATAAGCAGAGTGTATGACACTGAGGGAAAATGGGGAACAAGCAGAGTGTATGACACTGGGGAAAATGGGGAATAAGCAGAGTGTATGACAATGGGGAAATGGGGAACAAGCAGAGTGTATGACACTGGGGAAAATGGGGAACAAGCAGAGTGTATGACACTGGGGGAAAATGGGGAACAAGCAGAGTGTATGACACTGGGGGAAAATGGGGAACAAGCAGAGTGTATGACACTGGGGGAAATGGGGAACAAGCAGAGTGTATGACACTGGGGGAAATGGGGAGCAAGCAGAGTGTATGACACTGGGGAAAATGGGGAACAAGCAGAGTGTATGACACTGGGGGAAAATGGGGAGCAAGCAGAGTGTATGACACTGGGGAAAATGGGGAACAAGCAGAGTGCATGACACTGGGGGAAATGGAGAACAAGCAGAGTGTATGACACTGGGGGAAAATGGGGAACAAGCAGAGTGTATGACACTGGGGGAAAATGGGGAACAAGCAGAGTGTATGACACTGGGGGAAATGGGGAACAAGCAAAGTGTATGACACTGGGGGAAATGGGGAACAAGCAGAGTGTATGACACTGGGGGAAATGGGGAGCAACCAGAGTGTATGACACTGGGGGAAAATGGGGAGCAACCAGAGTGCATGACACTGGGAAAAATGGGGAACAAGCAGAGTGTATGACACTGGGAAATGGGGAACAAGCAGAGTGCATGACACTGGGGGAAAATGGGGAACAAGCAGAGTATATGACACTGGGGGAAATGGGGAGCAAGCAGTGTGTATGATATTGGGGAAAATGGGGAAAAGCAGAGTGTATGACACTGGGGGAAAATGGGGAATAAACAGAGTGTATGATACTGGGGGAGGCATTAAGGAATGTACAGCATTATGGTGGAAGAAGACTGTAGCCATCCACTTCTTCACAAGATAAAATTGTATAGGTACAAGTAATCTGGCAAACTTGTATAGTCAGAGCAAAAAGGATGTGTGATAGCAACTAAATAATGGTTGATTGACTGGACCAAATCAAGTGTGCCATAAAAGCATAGATATGCACTGCAGAGAGTTATGTTTGGGGTTTTCTTTGTGGGACAGGTGGCCTTTTTTCTTTTAAGACAGAAGAATGATAGGGAAGGTATTTATGAATAAGAAGGTTAAGTTAGGTAGTAGGCAGGCATAGACATACAGAATATAGAAGACAGACATAAAATGGTGATGACACAAGAGGATGGGGACATCATAACTGGGGATAGGAATGAGACTTTGGAGGCATATCCACATCAAACATGATGACATTGTATTGCACATACGTTATTTATTCACAGCATGCATACAAATGTGTGTTTTCACTATACTCACTGAGATGAGCAATGCAGGTGACAATGGTCACATTATCATGTTTAGCAGCCACAGTACACAATTGCATTGCAACATTAACATTGTAAAATGCACAGATAGTTTTATTTATTTTATTTATTTTATTTTACATTTGTTGACCGGGCTAGTCTAGCTGGATATATGTCCATTTTCAGTAGAGGCCCGGGGAGATAAGCTCCAAACAGTTTAAAATAATTTCTCATCAAAAGTAGTACATGTTTATAATGCAAATACATTCACAGTACAGGAGATAAACAAACTTTAACTGGTCACATATTAATAATGCTTAAAAATGCAGAGTAGTAGACTTGACTTAGTACAAATACAGTTACAAATAAGTATTCAGAAAGAAAAATAGCATAATGTACAGTAAGTGTAGATAAAAAGAAAGTTAGGAGAAGTAGTAGTTACATAATACGTCTAGTAGTAAAACATGTCCAATAATTTTTTTTTTTTTTTTTTATGGTACAGTAGTAAGTAATACTATGATGAAGAAGTGGATCATTAGGAGTTAAGATGAAGTAAAAGCAGGGTTGAGAAGGTAGGGTGGAGTCAAGTATCAAGAGCTAGTTGGTTAGTCAGGGTTCGTACATAGTTCAGCTTAAAGAAAGAAAATCAGTGGTTATATGTCAGTCGGCGAAGGGCGTCACCGACTAGTACCAATGCAGAATAAAGGACGAAAATACAAAAATTATATTCATAAACAGCTTTAATTATTTCTCAGCTTGGTGTAATACTAAAGGAACAATATGCCAAGAGTGTTTTAGACGTGAAGAGAGTGTCTGACAGAGTGATGTTTATGAAGTTCGAAATTGATGATGTAATGATGAATGTTGTTAGTGCATATGCTCCACAAGTTGGGTGTGCGATGGATGAGAAAGAGAAATTTTGGAGTGAGTTGGATGAAGTTGTGGTGCATGTACCCAAGAGTGAGAGAGTAGTGATTGGAGCGGACTTTAATGGGCATGTTGGTGAAGTGAACAGAGGGGATGAGGAAGTGATGGGTAGGTATGGTGTTAAGGAGAGGAATGCAGAAGGTCAGATGATTGTGGATTTTGCGAAAAGGATGGACATGGCTGTGGTTTATACGTATTTTAAGAAGAGGGAGGAGCATAGGGTGACGTACAAGAGTGGAGGAAGATGCACACAGGTGGATTATATCCTATGTAGGAGGGCCAGTCTGAAGGAGATTGGAGACTATAAAGTGGTGGCAAGGGAAAGTGTAGTTAAGCAGCATAGAATGGTGGTCTGTAGAATGACGGTGGTGATCAAGAAGAGGAGGAGGAGTGGGAAAGCAGTGCCAATGATTAAATGGTGGAAGTTAAAAAAGGGTGATTGTGAAGTGGAGTTTAGGGAAGAGTTAAGACAGGCACTGGGAGGCAGTGGAGAGTTACCTAATAGCTGGGTAACTACAGCAGAACTAGTAAGGGAGACAGCTAGAAAGGTGCTTGGTGTGACATCTGGACAAAGGAAGGAGGACAAGGAGACCTGGTGGTGGAATGAGGAAGTACATGAGAGTATACAGAGGAGGAGGCTGGCGAAGAAGAAGTGGGATTGTCAAAGAGATGAAGAAAGTAGACATGAGTATAAGGAGATGAGGCGCATGGCAAAGAGAGAGGTGGCAAAGGCTAAGGATAAGGCATATGGAGAGTTGTATGAGAGAGTGGACACTAAAGAGGAAGAAAAGGACCTGTACCGATTGGCTAGACACAAGGACAGAGCTGGGAAAGATGTGCAGCAAGTAAGGGTGATAAAGGATAGTGAGGGAAAGGTACTCACAAAAGAGGAGAGTGTGTTGAATAGATGGAAAGAGTACTTTGAGAGGCTGATGAATGAAGAGAATGAGAGAGAGAGAAGGTTGGATGATGTGGGGATAGTGAATCAGGAAGTGAAACAGATTAGCAAGGAGGAAGTAAGGACAGCTATGAAGAGGATGAAGAATGGAAAGGCTGTTGGCCCAGATGACATACTAATGGAAGCATGGAGGTGCTTAGGAGAAATGGCAGTGGAATTTTTAAATAGATTGTTTAATGAAATTTTGGAAAGTCAGAGGATGCCTGAGGAGTGGAGAAAAAGTGTTTTGGTACCTATCTTTAAGAATAAGGGTGATGTGCAGAGCTGCAGTAACTACAGAGGGATAAAATTGATCAGTCACAGCTTGAAGTTATGGGAAAGAGTAGTAGAAGCTAGGTTAAGAAGGGAGGTGATGGTTAGTGATCAGCAGTATGGTTTCATGCCAGGAAAGAGCACTACAGATGCAATGTTTGCTCTGAGAGTGTTATTGGAGAAATACAGAGAAGGTCAGAAGGAGTTGCATTGTGTCTTTGTAGACTTGGAGAAAGCATATGACAGGGTGCCTAGAGAAGAGTTGTGGTATTGTATGAGGAAGTTGGGAGTGGCAGAGATGTATGTAAGAGTGGTACAGGATATGTACGAGGGTAGCGTGACAGTGGTGAGGACTGCAGTGGGAGTGACAGATCCATTTAAGGTGGAGGTGGGATTACATCAAGGATCAGCTCTGAGTCCTTTCTTATTTGCAGTGGTGATGGACAGGTTGACAGATGAGATCAGACAGGAGGCCCCGTGGACTATGATGTTTGCAGATGACATTGTGATCTGTAGTGAGAGTAGGAATCAGGTTGAGGAGACTCTGGAGAGGTGGAGATATGCTCTAGAGAGCAGAGGAATGAAGGTCAGCAGGGCTAAGACAGAATATATGTGTGTAAATGAGAGGGAGGGTAGAGGAATGGTGAGGATGCAGGGTGTAGAGTTGGTAAAGGTGGACGAGTTTAAGTATTTGGGATCAACAGTTCAGAGTAATGGTGAATGTGGAAGAGAGGTGAAGAAGAGAGTACAGGCAGGGTGGAATGGGTTGAGAAGAGTGTCAGGAGTGATTTGTGACAGGCGGGTACAGTAAGTGTAGATAAAAAGAAAGTTAGGAGAAGTAGTAGTTACATAATACGTCTAGTAGTAAAACATGTCCAATAATTTTTTTTTTTTTTTATGGTACAGTAGTAAGTAATACTATGATGAAGAAGTGGATCATTAGGAGTTAAGATGAAGTAAAAGCAGGGTTGAGAAGGTAGGGTGGAGTCAAGTATCAAGAGCTAGTTGGTTAGTCAGGGTTCGTACATAGTTCAGCTTAAAGAAAGAAAATCAGTGGTTATATGTCAGTCGGCGAAGGGCGTCACCGACTAGTACCAATGCAGAATAAAGGATGAAAATACAAAAATTATATTCATAAACAGCTTTAATTATTTCTCAGCTTGGTGTAATACTAAAGGAACAATATGCCAAGAGTGTTTTAGACGTGAAGAGAGTGTCTGACAGAGTGATGTTTATGAAGCTCGAAATTGATGGTGTAATGATGAATGTTGTTAGTGCATATGCTCCACAAGTTGGGTGTGCGATGGATGAGAAAGAGAAATTTTGGAGTGAGTTGGATGAAGTTGTGGTGAGTGTACCCAAGGGTGAGAGACTAGTGATTGGAGTGGACTTTAATGGGCATGTTGGTGAAGTGAACAGAGGGGATGAGGAAGTGATGGGTAGATATGGTGTTAAGGAGAGGAATGCAGAAGGTCAGATGATTGTGGATTTTGCGAAAAGGATGGACATGGCTGTGGTGAATACGTATTTTAAGAAGAGGGAGGATCATAGGGTGATGTACAAGAGTGGAGGAAGATGCACACAGGTGGATTATATCCTATGTAGGAGGGCCAGTCTGAAGGAGATTGGAGACTATAAAATGGTGGCAAGGGAAAGTGTAGTTAAGCAGCATAGAATGGTGGTCTGTAGGATGACGTTGGTGATCAAGAAGAGGAGGAGGAGTGTGAAAGCAGTGCCAAGGATTAAATGGTGGAAGTTAAAAAAGGGTGATTGTGAAGTGGAGTTTAGGGAAGAGTTAAGACAGGCACTGGGAGGCAGTGGAGAGTTACCGAATAGCTGGGTAACTACAGCAGAACTAGTAAGGGAGACAGCTAGAAAGGTGCTTGGTGTGACATCTGGACAAAGGAAGGAGGACAAGGAGACCTGGTGGTGGAATGAGGAAGTACATGAGAGTATACAGAGGAAGAGGCTGGCGAAGAAGAAGTGGGATTGTCAAAGAGATGAAGAAAGTAGACATGAGTATAAGGAGATGAGGCGCATGGCAAAGAGAGAGGTGGCAAAGGCTAAGGATAAGGCATATGGAGAGTTGTATGAGAGATTGGACACTAAAGAGGAAGAAAAGGACCTGTACCGATTGGCTAGACAGGGGGACAGAGCTGGGAAAGATGTGCAGCAAGTAAGGGTGATAAAGGATAGTGAGGGAAAGGTACTCACAAGAGAGGATAGTGTGTTGAGTAGATGGAAAGAGTATTTGAGAGGCTGATGAATGAAGAGAATGAGAGAGAGAGAAGGTTGGATGATGTGGGGATAGTGAATCAGGAAGTGAAACAGATTAGCAAGGAGGAAGTAAGGACAGCTATGAAGAGGATGAAGAATGGAAAGGCTGTTGGCCCAGATGACATACCAATGGAAGCATGGAGGTGCTTAGGAGAAATGGCAGTGGAATTTTTAAATAGATTGTTTAATGAAATTTTGGAAAGTCAGAGGATGCCTGAGGAGTGGAGAAAAAGTGTTTTGGTACCTATCTTTAAGAATAAGGGTGATGTGCAGAGCTGCAGTAACTAAAGAGGGATAAAATTGATCAGTCACAGTTTGAAGTTATGGGAAAGAGTAGTAGAAGCTAGGTTAAGAAGGGAGGTGATGGTTAGTGATCAGCAGTATGGTTTCATGCCAGGAAAGAGCACTACAGATGCAATGTTTGCTTTGAGAGTGTTATTGGAGAAATACAGAGAAGGTCAGAAGGAGTTGCATTGTGTCTTTGTAGACTTGGAGAAAGCATATGACAGGGTGCCTAGAGAAGAGTTGTGGTATTGTATGAGGAAGTTGGGAGTGGCAGAGATGTATGTAAGAGTGGTACAGGATATGTACGAGTGTAGCGTGACAGTGGTGAGGACTGCAGTGGGAGTGACAGATCCGTTTAAGGTGGAGGTGGGATTACATCAAGGATCAGCTCTGAGTCCTTTCTTATTTGCAGTGGTGATGGACAGGTTGACAGATGAGATCAGACAGGAGGCTCCATGGACTATGATGTTTGCAGATGACATTGTGATCTGTAGTGAGAGTAGGAATCAGGTTGAGGAGACACTGGAGAGGTGGAGATATGCACTAGAGAGCAGAGGAATGAAGGTCAGCAGGGCTAAGACAGAATATATGTGTGTAAATGAGAGGGAGGGTAGAGGAATGGTGAGGATGCAGGGAGTAGAGTTGGTAAAGGTGGACGAGTTTAAGTACTTGGGATCAACAGTTCAGAGTAATGGTGAATTTGGAAGAGAGGTGAAGAAGAGAGTACAGGCAGGGTGGAATGGGTTGAGAAGAGTGTCAGTAGTGATTTATGACAGACGGGTACCAGTAAGAGTGAAAGGGAAGGTCTACAAGAGGGTAGTGAGACCAGCTATGTTATATGGGTTGAAGATGGTGGCATTCACGAAAAGGCAGGAGTCAGAGCTGGATGTGGCAGAGTTAAAGATGTTAAGATTTGCACTCGGTGTGACTAGGATGGATAGGATTAGGAATCAGTATATTAGAGGGTCAGCCCAGGTTGGAAGGTTTGGAGACAAAGCCAGAGAGGCACGATTACGTTGGTTTGGACATGTGCTGAGGAGGGATGCTGAGTATATTGGGAAAAAGATGCTAAGGATGGAGCTGCCAGGTAAGAGGAAAAGAGGAAGGCCTAAGATAAGGTTTATGGACGTGGTGAGAGAGGACATGCAGGCAGTTGGTGTGACAGAGCAAGATGCAGAGGATAGAAAGAAATGGAAAGAGATGATCCGCTGTGGCGACCCCTAACGGTAAAAGCCAAAAGATGATGATGATGATGGTGGTGTAGTTATACAAGAAAAATGTCTGCATTAAGGATCTCTATTTTCACATAGATGGCACCTTCAAAATATTGGAATACTACACCTATGACATTGCAATGACACACCAACATGAATGCTTTACCTCCTGAGCATTTATATACAAAAGTAGAGTAAGTCTAACATACACTAAGCATTGCACTTATCAAATTTATACTTACTCTGCAGCTATAGCCATGCTATCCACTGTTGTCATTTGTTCTGTCACAGTACAATTGTATGATTGTTATCCTTGCAAAAGTGAGGATGATGTTGTCATTTGTTCTGTCACAGTACAACTGTATGATTGTTATCCTTGCAGAAGTGAGGATGATGTTGTCATTTGTTTTGTCACAGTACAATTGTATGATTGTTATCCTTGCAGAAGTGAGGATGATGTTGTCATTTGTTTTGTCACAGTACAATTGTATGATTGTTATCCTTGCAGGAGTGAGGATGATGTCATTTGTTCTGTCACAGTACAGTTGTATGATTGTTATCCTTGCAGAAGTGAGGATGATGTTGTCATTTGTTCTGTCACAGTACAGTTGTATGATTGTTATCCTTGCAGAAGTGAGGATGATGTTGTCATTTGTTTTGTCACAGTACAATTGTATGATTGTTATCCTTGCAGAACTGAGGATGATGTTGTAATTTGTTTTGTCACAGTACAATTGTATGATTGTTATCCTTGCAGAAGTGAGGATGATAAAGCACAGGAGACTTCAAACAAATGCTTGCAAGAGAAGAGTTTCTGATTTCAGTTTTTGTGCATTACTTCATTGCATTACTTTTATACCATGAATGTATTATATTTTGCCATGAGTATGAATCTTTCTTAGTAAGGTGTATATATGTGTGTGAGTTGCAGCCACTTTGGCATCACGGGTACCTAATCTTCTTATAAAATGTGGACCAAATTGTGTATAAACATTCTTTCCTAACTCAGAAAATGTAAGTTAAACCTTCTCAGTAAAGCTTTTTTTCAATGTCACACCATCGGGAAGTGTACTTTATTTAATTATTTATTTATTTATTTATTTATTTAAGATTGATGACGGGGAAGTCCACTTAGGCAAAGGAGAGCCTGTTTTCAGTGGAGGCCAGGGGAGAAAAGCTCCACAATAATTGCAAGTTACATTTCACATGTTACAAAAGGACATAGTTCATACAGCTAATTACACATTTACAGATAAGCTCCATGATATTTGCAATTGGCTTGTCACAATGTTACAAAAATGAAAAGACATAATTCAATACAGAAATTTCAATATTTACATAAAGTGAATATTTTTGTTATAAACTCAATTGTAGGTTTAATATTTCAAAATATATAGCTATACTGGCCATTAGTAGGTAAGGAAAATATTATGCATGGAGAGGGTAATAGTATATTTGAGATTGGAGAGTATAGTACAATACATATTAGAGAGAAAATTAGTTTTTAGTAGGGGAGGGGTTGTTTTGGGTGGGATGAAGTAATGGTAGAGGTAGTTGGATGAGTCAGTGCAAGGTGGAATGGGGAGGGTTAAGTTGGAGCGTGGCAAGGGCATTCCCATTTGGAAGAAAGATGAGAGAGTAGCTAAGATTTGAAATTTGTATGGTTAGATAGGTTGCGTAGGTGTGTGGGGAGAGAGTTCCACTGTTTAGCTAAGGAGTGGGACAACAGTAGATGGCCAGGAGGTCGTGCAGGTTTGTGGACCTGAAGGAGATTTTGTTTTTTGGATCTGAGTGAGTGGTTGGGAATGTAAGGTTTTAAGGACGTAGTGAGAGCTGGGCAGTTGGCAGTTTAAAGATGAGCTTGTGGGCAATGGTGAGTTGCAGGTAACTGAGGTAGTTGGGTAGTTCAAGCCAGTTAAGGGTGAGGAGGGGGTGGCAGTGGTGGGATGAGTTTTTTGAATTGGTTGCAAATTTGGAGATCCTGTGGTAGCAGGATTCACGTTTGGACCGAAGGCCAAGATGGAGATTGGTGAAAAGAGGGACACCATACATAAGGGAGGGGAGTAGAAAGGTGGATGCAAGAGTTTGATGGGTAGAGGGGCTTAGGAAGCAGTTGTGCCTGTAGAGGAGACCTAACTTTTGGTGGGTTTTCTTGATTGTGGAGCAGATGTGGGTGTCATATTTTAGTTCTTCATCAATAATAATGCCAAGAAGCTTGGTGTTGGGAGCGATTTCAAGGAGGATGTTGTTTTGGCTCTGTATGGTGAATGTGGATTTTTCAATGGAGTTTTTGGTAGGGGAAAAAACATTAGTTTGGTTTTATTTGCATTTCATGCCAGATGGTTAGACTACATCCAGGTTTCTGTTTTGGAGAAGGATAGTTCGTTTTTTGCTAGGAGCTCGGAGGGGGAGAAGGCTGAGCAGATAATTGTTGAGTCATCTGCATATTGGACAATAGATGAGTTTGGGAAGGATTGGTGAAAGTTGTTAATGAATAGGTTGAAGAGAAGAGGGTCAAGAACAGAACCTTGTGGGACACTTGTGGGTGTGGGAAGGAAGGGGGAGGTTGAAGTTTTTCATTGGACAGCTTGCTGGCAGTTGGACAAGTAGCTGGAAAACCAGGCGATGGTGGTGGGAGAGAGGTGTAGGGTGGAGAGTTGGGATATAAGTAGGGTGTGTGAGATAGTGTCAAAGGCCTTTGACAGATCTAGGAATACTGTGGCTATGACCTTGCCTGAGTCGCGTTCGAGGTTTATGGTTTCAAGAAAGGAAAGAAGGGAAGTCATGGTGCTGTGGCCAGGAGGGAAGTCGTGTTGGGTAGGGGAGAGGAGATTGTTTAGTGTTAGGTGTGCCATGAGTTGTGCTTGTATTGTTTTCTCTAGTATTTTAGAAAAAGGGGAAAGGATGGCAATAGGCCTGAAGGTGGTGGTATCAGTATTTTTGCCACCTTTGTGGAGGGGGATGATGTAAACATGTTTCCAGATAGAAGGGATGTATGATTCTTGTATGGATCTATTTATAAGAATAGAGATGGGATAGGCAATACTGTCTGCAGATTGTTTGAGGAAGGTGGGTGGAAGGTTGTCGGGTGCATTGAGACAGGGTTTGTGTTTGAGGAGAAGTCTTTTTATAGTGCTTGTGGGATGGGTTTGAGGCAGAAGGATGTGGAGGAAGGTTGATGATTGGGGTGGTGGTCGGGGCAGGAGAGGGTGGTGGTGGAGGAGGGGGTGGAAAGGAGGCTGATAGTTTAGCTATGCAGTCTATGAAGAATGAGTTGAACTGGCTGGCTGTTTCAAGGCTGGAGAGGTTGGGGTCTGGGCAGGGGTTTTCTTTGTGGCCAGGATGCAGCATGGATGTGATGGAGTCCAAGAATTTATTGGGATTTGTTGAGTGGAAGGACTGGAGTTTGGAGTAGTGGACTTAGCAATCTTTAATTATTAGTTTTTTTGCAGAGTTTCATAGTTGCTTATACTCTAGGAGGGTGTTAGGGTTTTTATGTTTTTGATATTGTTTCCATTTTTTGTCCCTTTGGTGCAAGGCTAGTTTAATATCTTTTGATAACCATCGTCAGGGATTGGTTTTGATGCATTTGATTCGAGGGGGGCTTGCTGACTGAGAAGGGTTAGGAATGAATGGTTAAAGTAGGAAACAGCATCTTCTAGAAGAAGGGTTTTCAGAGGAGCAGTCAGTATGCTTCAAACATTCAGAGAAAGTTAGAGGGTTGAAAGAGAAGAGGTTGCGGGTTTGGATGTAGTGGTGTTGTTTATGCAGTGCAGATGGGAGACGGTCGGTGAAGACCTTCTAGGAGGAGTAGCAGTTGCCAAACAGAAAAAAATCAGTGAGAAGGTTAAGAACTACAGAAATAGGGCAGCCTATCATTTCGTTTGAATGTTACCTGTTTGTTTTTATTATTTATGCACCAATGGGGAGCTGCAGTTCACTGAAAGGTAGGAAAACAATGTAGTTATGCCAGGGGTTTTAGAAAGGGACATGCAGTAAGTGCACACTACTGAGAATTGCCTGTGGGACACACAGAAACAGAGTGTAGTCAGGGGTTTTAGAAAGGGACATGCAGTAAGTGCACACTACTGAGGGATGCCCGTGGGACACACAGAAACAGAGTGTAGTCAGGGGTTTAGAAAGGGACATGCAGTAAGTGCACACTACTGAGGGATGCCCGTGGGACACACAGAAACAGAGTGTAGTCAGGGGTTTTAGAAAGGGACATGCAGTAAGTGCACACTACTGAGGGATGCCCATGGGACACACAGAAACAGAGTGTAGTCAGGGGTTTTAGAAAGGGACATGCAGTAAGTGCACACCACTGAGGGATGCCCATGGGACACACAGAAACAGAGTGTAGTCAGGGGTTTAGAAAGGGACATGCAGTAAGTGCACACTACTGAGGGATGCCCGTGGGACACACAGAAACAGAGTGTAGTCAGGGGTTTTAGAAAGGGACATGCAGTAAGTGCACACTACTGAGGGATGCCCGTGGGACACACAGAAACAGAGTGTAGTCAGGGTTTTAGAAAGGGACATGCAGTAAGTGCACACTACTGAGGGATGCCCATGGGACACACAGAAACAGAGTGTAGTCAGGGTTTTAGAAAGGGACATGCAGTAAGTGCACACCACTGAGGGATGCCCGTGGGACACACAGAAACAGAGTGTAGTCAGGGGTTTTAGAAAGGGACATGCAGTAAGTGCACACTACTGAGGGATGCCCGTGGGACAGACAGAAACAGAGTGTAGTCAGGGGTTTTAGGAAAGGGACATGCTGTAAGTGCACACTACTGAGGGATGCCCGTGGGACACACAGAAACAGAGTGTAGTCAGGGGATTTATGAAGGGACATGCAGTAAGTGCACACTACTGAGAGATGCACGTGGGACAGACAGAAACAGAGTGCAGTCAGGGGTTTTAGAAAGGGACATACAGTAAGTGCACACCACTGAGGGATGCCCGTGGGACACACAGAAACAGAGTGCAGTCAGGGGTTTTAGAAAGGGACATACAGTAAGTGTACACTACTGAGAGATGCCCGTGGGACAGACAGAAACAGAGTGTAGTCAGGGGTTTTAGAAAGGGACATGCAGTAAGTGCACACTACTGAGGGATGCCCATGGGACACACAGAAACAGAGTGCAGTCAGGGGTTTTAGAAAGGGACATGCAGTAAGTGCACACTACTGAGGGATGCCCGTGGGACAGACAGAAACAGAGTGTAGTCAGGGGTTTTAGAAAGGGACATGCAGTAAGTGCACACCACTGAGGGATGCCCGTGGGACACACAGAAACAGAGTGTAGTCAGGGGTTTTAGAAAGGGACATGCAGTAAGTGCACACTACTGAGGGATGCCCGTGGGACACACAGAAACAGAGTGTAGTCAGGGGTTTTAGAAAGGGACATGCAGTAAGTGCACACCACTGAGGGATGCCCGTGGGACACACAGAAACAGAGTGCAGTCAGGGGGTTAGAAAGGGACATGCAGTAAGTGCACACTACTGAGGGATGCCCGTGGGACACACAGAAACAGAGTGTAGTCAGGGGTTTTAGAAAGGGACATGCAGTAAGTGCACACTACTGAGGGATGCCCGTGGGACACACAGAAACAGAGTGCAGTCAGGGGGTTAGAAAGGGACATGCAGTAAGTGCACACTACTGAGGGATGCCCGTGGGACACACAGAAACAGAGTGTAGTCAGGGGTTTTAGAAAGGGACATGCAGTAAGTGCACACTACTGAGGGATGCCCGTGGGACACACAGAAACAGAGTGTAGTCAGGGGTTTTAGAAAGGGACATGCAGTAAGTGCACACTACTGAGGGATGCCCGTGGGACACACAGAAACAGAGTGCAGTCAGGGGGTTAGAAAGGGACATGCAGTAAGTGCACACTACTGAGGGATGCCCGTGGGACACACAGAAACAGAATGTAGTCAGGGGTTTTAGAAAGGGACATGCAGTAAGTGCACACTACTGAGGAATGCCCGTGGGACACACAGAAACAGAGTGCAGTCAGGGGGTTAGAAAGCGACATGTACTAAGTGCACACTACTGAGGGATGCCCGTGGGACACACAGAAACAGAGTGTAGTCAGGGGGTTTTAGAAAGGGACATGCAGTAAGTGCACACTACTGAGGGATGCCCATGGGACACACAGAAACAGAGTGTAGTCAGGGGTTTTAGAAAGGGACATGCAGTAAGTGCACACCACTGAGGGATGCCCGTGGGACACACAGAAACAGAGTGTAGTCAGGGGGTTCAGTAAGGGACATGCAGTAAGTGCACACCTCTGAGGGATGCCCGTGGGAACAGACAAAAACAGATTGTAGTCAGGGGGTTTTAGAAAGGGACATGCAGTAAGTGCACACTATAGAGGGATGGCCCGTGGGACACACAGAAACAGAGTGTAGTCAGGGGGTTTTAGAAAGGGACATGCAGTAAGTGCACACCACTGAGGGATGCCCGTGGGACACACAGAAACAGAGTGTAGTCAGGGGGTTTTAGAAAGGGACATGCAGTAAGTGCACACCACTGAGGGATGCCCGTGGGACACACAGAAACAGAGTGTAGTCAGGGGTTTCAGAAAGGGACATGCAGTAAGTGCACACCACTGAGGGATGCCCGTGGGACACACAGAAACAGAGTGTAGTCAGGGGGTTTTAGAAAGGGACATGCAGTAAGTGCACACCACTGAGGGATGCCCATGGGACACACAGAAACAGAGTATAGTGGGGGTTTTAGAAAGGGACATGCAGTAAGTGCACACCACTGAGGGATGCCCATGGGACACACAGAAACAGAGTATAGTGGGGGTTTTAGAAAGGGACATGCAGTAAGTGCACACCACTGAGGGATGCCCGTGGGACACACAGAAACAGAGTGAAGTCAGGGGGTTTTAGAAAGGGACATGCAGTAAGTGCACACCACTGAGGGATGCCCATGGGACACACAGAAACAGAGTATAGTGGGGGTTTTAGAAAGGGACATGCAGTAAGTGCACACCACTGAGGGATGCCCATGGGACACATAGAAACAGAGTGTAGTCAGGGGGTTTTAGAAAGGAACATGCAGTAAGTGCACACTACTGAGGGATGCCCATGGGACACACAGAAACAGAGTGTAGTCAGGGGTTTTTAGAAAGGGACATGCAGTAAGTGCACACTATAGAGGGATGGCCCGTGGGGCAGACAGAAACAGAGTGTAGTCAGGCAGAGGTTTTTAGTATTTAAAGATGGTGCCACAGCTCAGGTGAGGAATAAGTAAACTCTCAAGAGGAAGAGGGAGGGAATAGACATGATTGACAGTGCCGGGAAGCTTACAATAAGATTATGTTAGGAGACTGAGAGAAAGGGGGCTAAGAGCCAGGGCTTGGAGAAAGCTGTGAGAAAACAGGTTTAACAGGGAACACTAGAATAATGTTAGGAGAACTAGAAAAGGGGGGGGCTATGGACCAGGACTTGGAGAAACCTGTGAGAAGAGAAAAACAATCAACCAGCCTCCCCAGGTCAGTACCTAAAAGTGTCTGTTTGTGTGAATTCAACAGCAGATTTAGTAGAGCATCAGGGAAGTAGAATATAAAATAAATGCAAACTTTGGGAAACTGTATATACTTGTTACAATAAACGGGAGAATAAAATATAAGAATATAAACGAAATGTGATATACATGATAAAATATAAGAATATAAAATAAATGTAAAGCTTTGGGAAATTGTATATATTTGTTACAATAAACTGGAAAATAAAATATAAGAATATGAAAGAAATGTGATATACAAGATAAATAAAATATAAGAATATAAAATAAATGCAAAGCTTTGGGAAACTGTATTTATTTGTTACAATAAACAGAAGAATAAAATCTAAGAATATAAACGAAATGTGATATACATGATAAATAAAATATAAGAATATAAAATAAATGCAAATCTTTGGAAAAATGTATATATTTGTTACACTAAATGGGAGAATCAAATATAAGAATATAAACGAAATGTGATATACATGATAAATAAAATATAAGAATATAAAATAAATGCAAAGCTTTGGAAAAATGTATATATTTGTTACAGTAAATGGGAGAAAAAAAGGGGTGGGGTCCAGTAGTGTGCACAGCAGAAGAATCAGTAGGAGTATCACAGAGAGAAGATTATAATAGACCTACACTGCTCACAGTCTGTTGATAAAAGTAGAACTTGCAGTGGCTTTTACTGGTGTGTATGGGGTTCCGCTCTCTGTGTTCTTGTATGCAGGCAGTTGTTTCAGGTTTTTTTGTTTTTTGTTTTTTTTCGGACCGTTGAATATGTTTAAGAGAAGTTGTGCACACTACTGAGGGATGCCCGTGGGACAGACAGAAACAGAGTATAGTCAGGCAGAGGTTTTTAGTATAAGTCTTATCAGTAGCAAGGATGCTAAACATGCAGTTGAATAAGCAGAACTGCTAATGAGTCACACTTGCAATATATTACCAAACCAAAAGTCTTAATACTCTATGTGTGCTGCTCAGGGATGTGCAAGTCATCGTGTAGGTACCACCATGTTTACCTGCCCAGCAAGTCAAGCATATTGAGTGATTCAGGAATGATAAGTTCACACCTAACTAATATTTTGAACATGCATGGGGGGGTTGATCTACATGACATAGGCAGCACCTGTGACTATGGAACTTCCTTTATGTTAGGGAAGACTGCTTGATTTCCCAAGCGCTGCCAAATTTTGCTAGCAAAACAACGGTTAATGTGTGATACTTTTAGGATAACTGTTTGAAATCTTTCACGGTATGTAATCTTCTTTACAAGTACAGCTTCATAGGTTCATAGGTAAATACTAGGTTATCGGTCTGCAGACTATTACAAGCCTAGTGCATAACCAAAAGTCCAGATTGAATGCTGTACCTCGTATCTGTTAAGCGTAAGGCCTGAACCATTATGCCGACCCCACCTAAAGTTAGATTTCAGATCTTTATTTGCAATGATTGCTGCCAACCCCACCTAAAGTTAGATTTCAGATATTTATTTGCAATGATTGCTGCCAACCCCACCTAAAGTTAGATTTCAGATATTTATTTGCAATGGTTACTGCATAACCTGGCAAAGCTATGTTTCTGAAATGAAGAAACATTACTTTAATAATTGCAGTTATCATTTACTTGTATTTCAGGGTTGGGCAACATCCTAATGATGCTCAGACATGTCTGAATTGTAGAAGCTTATGTAGGTTATTGTTGCATTAAACAGTTATTCTCTGCTTATGCTCTTCTATCTGCCTAGTAGTTGTATATATTCTTGTACGTACATGAAATCAATTTGTTCACTTCTGGGGTCATAAGTTGTATCCTTTTTGGGGTGGATATGGGAATTTCCAGGGCTTACACTCCTATTTTCAGAACTGTTTTGAACTATTATAACTGATGTCAGCATTATGCATATTTGCTTCCCATAAGTAGATCAGCCTGTAATCTGTTATTTGGTCTGATATATGTATATATATATATATATATATATATATATATACATTATTACAACAGGGATATAGCTCTCAAATTGAAAAAAAAAGGGGGAAAGGGGTTTACCATCATGGAAACTGACCTTCCGAGAATGGGGTCATAGTATAGGCCCTCTTTCTTTATGGGTAAGACTGTTAGATCCTCATTCAACAGACAAGCCCGTCCATAACTACATCTAGCAGCAGGTGGTTAATGATGTCTATGCTGTGGGTGACCATGGATGTCACTGCATGAGTGTTAGACATTGAGCCACTGATAACATTAAAAAGGTTACTGACAGAGCAAAGACTGCAGTACAGGAGCAGAAGGATATTGGAGGTGGGCTTTCTACTGAACCACCACTTACTGAGATGGTGGAGTTCCTGTCAACTGTAAGGAATCCTGGCAGTCCAAAAGAGTTCCACCGTGTTATGCTTGATGCTGAGGCAGGGGTGGAGGACAACCAGAGGATTGCCCCAAGTATGCCATTCAACTATATAAATGAGTTAGGTTATGATTTATATTATGCTGCCTTTGCTTAAAAAACAGTAAATCATGAATAAAACAAGATACAATAGCTAGGAAGTAGCAGATTCAAGTATTATGGCCAATGGATGAGTTTAAGGTGAACAATTGCATCCAATCGCTAGAGAACCAATAGGAAGTCTACATGACATGCACACCTTTCAATTTCCACCAATCCGGTTAAGCACAAATAAACAAGACTTAGTGACCAGAAAATAATGAGTCAGGCCAATCATAGGGATGCAATTGCTCACCTTAAACTCATCCATTGGACATAATATTTGAACCTGCTACTTCCTAGCTATTGTATCCTGTTTCATTCGTGATTCACTGCTTCAAGAAGATGTGTAATTTTGAAGCCCAAGGATTGGCTAATTTCAAGTTTTTTAACCAATAGCAGCCTCAGGACCCTACGATCTGAAGAAGGCGAGTTTCGAGAAAAAAGCTTATCATTTAGATGCTATTCCACATTTTGTTACCTATGTTTTTAAGCTTTTAAGCTATTGATTAAAGTTTTATTTTATATTTTAACAGTTCAGCCACTGGGGATGCACAAGCTAGTGCATTTCTTTGTGCAGGTCCCAAGCCCAGATAAATGGGGGGAGTTGCGTCAGGAAGGGCATCCGGCATAAAACTTCGCCAAAACATTTCATGCAGACACCAAGAAAAATTTTTATACCGGATCGGTCGAGGCCCGGATTAACAACGACCGCCACCAGTACTGTTAGCCTACAGTGTGCTGGTGGAAATTGGGCTACTTTTGGCCGAAGGAGGAGGAGAGGTGGAAGACATGGCCGAAGACAGGAAGAGAGGAGAAAGGCTAGGACTGTGGTAGTGAGGGTCAGAACCTATGACTGGTATAGGGAGAGAGGTAGCTGATATGATGGACAGAAGGAAGGTTGGTATATTGTGTGTGCAAGAGACCAGATGGAAGGGGAGTAAGGCTAGGTGTATTGGAGGTGGGTTCAAATTGTTTTATCATGGTGTGGATGGGAGGAAAAATGGCGTAGGAGTTATTCTGAAGGAACAGTATGCTGAGAGTATTTTGGAGGTGAAAAGAGTGTTGGATAGAGTGATGTTTATGAAACTGGAAATTGATGGTGTAATGATGAATGTTGTTAGTGCATATGCTCCACAAGTTGGGTGTGCAATGGATGAGAAAGAAAAATTTTGGAGTGAATTGGATGAAATGGTGATGACTGTACCCAAGGGTGAGAGAGTGTTGACTGGAGCAGATTTCAATGGGCATGTTGGTGAAGGGAACAGAGGGGATGAGGAAGTGATGGGTAGGTATGGTGTTAAACAAAGTAATGGGGAAGGTCAGATGGTAGTGGATTTTGCGAAAAGGATGGACATGGCTGTGGTGAATACATATTTTAACAAGAGGGAGGAGAATAGGGTGACATACAAGAGTGGAGGAAGATGCACACAGGTGGATTATATCTTATGTAGGAGGGCCAGTTTCTAGGAGATTGGAGACTGTAAAGTGGTGACCGGAGAAAGTGTAGTTAGGCAGCATAGGATAGTGGTTTGTAGGATGATGTTGGTTATCAAGAAGAGGAGGAGGAGTGTGAGGGCAGCTCCAAGGATCAAGTGGTGGAAATTGAAAAAGGGTAGTTGTGAGGTGGAGTTCAGGGATGAGTTAGGGCAGGCACTGGGTGGCAGTGAAAAGTTACCAAATAGATGGATAACTACAGCAGAGCTAGTAAGGGAGACGGCTAGAAAGGTGCTTGGTATCACATCTGGACAGAGGAAGGACGACAAGGAGACATGGTGGTGGAATGAGGAAGTACAAGTGAGTATACAGAGAAAGAGGTTAGCAAAGAAGAAGTGGGATTGTCAGAGAGATGAAGAAAGTAGACAGGAGTATAAGGAGATGAGGTGCATGGCAAAGAGAGAGGTGGCGAAGGCTAAGGATAAGGCATATGAAGAGTTGTATGAAAGGTTGGACACTAAGGAGGGAGAAAAGGACCTGTACCGATTGGCTAGACAGAGGGACCAAGCTAGGAAAGATGTGCAGCAGGTAAAGGTGATAAAGGATAATGAGGGAAACATACTCACAAGCGAGGAGAGCGTGTTGAGGAGATGGAAAGAGTACTTTGAGGGGTTGATGAATGAAGAGAATGAGAGGGAGAGAAGGTTGGATGATGTAGGGATAGTGAATCATGAAGTACAATGGATTAGTAAGGAGGAAGTAAGGATAGCTATGAAGAGGATGAAGAATGGAAAGGCTGTTGGCCCAGATGACATACCTGTGGAAGCATGGAGTTGTTTAGGTGAAATGGCAGTGGAGTTTTTATCCAGATTGTTTAATGAAATCTTGGAAAGTGAGAGGATGCCTGAGGAATGGAGAAAAAGTGTTTTGGTACCGAGTTTTAAGAATAAGGGTGATGTGCAGAGCTGTAGTAACTACAGAGGGATTAAATTGATCAGTCACAGCATGAAGTTATGGGAAAGAGTAATGGAAGCAAGGTTAAGAAGGGACGTGATGATTAGTGATCAGCAGTATGGTTTCATGCCAGGAAAGAGCACTACAGATGCAATCTTTGCTCTGAGAGTGTTGATGGAGAAGTACAGAGAATGTCGGAAGGAGTTGCATTGTGTTTTTGTAGACTTAGAGAAAACATATGACAGGGTGCCTATAGAGGAGTTGTGGTATTGTATGAGGAAGTCAGGAGTGTCAGAAAAATATGTAAGAGTGGTACAGGATATGTAAGAGGGCAGTGTGACAGCGGTGAGGTCTGCAGAGGGAGTGACAGATGTGTTTAAGGTGGAGGTGGGGTTACATCAAGGATCAGCTCTGAGCCCTTTCTTATTTGCAATGGTGATGGGCAGGTTGACAGACGAGATCAGACAGGAGTCCCCGTGGGCTTTGATGTTTGCAGATGACATTGTGATCTGTAGTGAGAGTAGGGAACAGGTGGAGGAGACTCTGGAGAGATGGAGATATGCTCTAGAGAGAAGAGGAATGAAGGTCAGCAGGACTAAGACAGAATATATGTGTGTGAATGAGATAGAGGATAGAGGAATGGTGAGGATGCAAGGAGTAGAGCTGGCGAAGGTGGATGAGTTTAAATACTTGGGGTCAATAGTTCAGAGTAACGGTGAGTGTAGAAGAGAGGTGAAGAAGAGAGTACAGGCAGGATGGAGTGGGTGGAGAAGAGTGTCAAAAGTGATTTGTGACAGACGAGTACCTGTAAGAGTGAAAGGGAAAGTCTACAAGAGGATAGTGAGACCAGCTATGTTATATGGGTTGGAGACAGTGGCATTGACAAAAAGGCAGGAGTTTGAGCTGGATGTGGCAGAATTAAAGATGTTAAGATTTGCACTGGGTGTGACAAGGGTGGACAGGATTAGGAATAAGTATATTAGAGGGTCAGCC
The DNA here is from genome assembly GCF_019279795.1 of Protopterus annectens. Lineage (NCBI taxonomy): Eukaryota > Metazoa > Chordata > Ceratodontiformes > Protopteridae > Protopterus > Protopterus annectens. Next base: position 824,592,687 of record NC_056750.1, on the reverse strand, counting down.
CAGGTTGGAAGGTTTGGAGACAAAGCCAGAGGCACGATTACATTGGTTTGGACGTGTGCTGAGGAGGGATGCTGAGTATATTGGGAAAAAGATGCTAAGGATGGAGCTACAAGGTAAGAGGAAAAGAGGAAGGCCTAAGATAAGGTTTATGGATGTGGTGAGAGAGGACATGCAGGTGGGTGATGTGACAGAGCAAAATGCAGAGGACAGGAAGAAATGGAAACAGGTCATCTGCTATGGCGACCCCTAATGGGAACAGCCGAAAGAAGATGATGATAATGAACAGTTTTTCTTTTGCCGTGGTGTCATTCTCAGGATTCCCTTCAGTACATTCCTTTACTTGGAAGCTGAAGAGAGCATTGATCTTGGAGGGGTTAGAGTATAAATCTCGTTTCAGAAACATGAAACTGAGACTTTTTTGTGTAAGCAGTTGATCAGTAATTTGCTGTGTGATGCCAACTGTAGCCAGTAAAGCTTCCTAAGCACCTTATTTGTATATCTTTCCATGCCTCATTTCACTTTGCTATTTTTTTTATGTAAAACACAGAAATAGCTAAAAAGCACATATGTATTGGAAGAGTTCAAAGTATATACATACAAGACAAAGTGCTTCCTATTTCCACACATTCAGTTTTTTACAGCACAATCTTAACCTACCAGCCATGCTTGCACACTTTAGACTTATCTCTTTTATATCTATGAATATTATATTATAAACTAAAATATTCTCATTGGGGTTATAGCTTTATTTCTATTGCACACAATATCCAGGCCAGTTTTGTAAAGGGCAAGCTTAGGTCATTTTGCATTTTTATTTAATTACTCTAAATCTTTGAGACTTTTCATTTACTTTGACTGGTGATTGCCAATGAATTAGATGAGAAAAATATATTCATAATGAGAACTACTCTTATCTATAGTAAATAGTGGAAACCACATATTTCTTCACACTTTTGTTGCAAGTGTGGGCATCCAATCTATTGCAGCCTCCTCTGTATTGAACAAATATAATACTGTTAGATTTTAATTTAGAAAGAGGTACTGGGGACTGATTTATATTTTCTCTATTATTATTGATTATTATTGTGGTGAGCAGAGTAGGAAATCACATGAAACAAAGGGATGGGATCATTAGCACAGCTTTAGTAAATGCATCTTATTTGCAGATGACTCTTTCAACCAACCTTGATAACTCTTTATTTATCATCTTATTTGCAGATGACTCTTACAACTAAAGTTGATAACTCTTTATTTATCCTCTTATTTGCAGATGACTCTTACAACTAAAGTTGATAACTCTTTATTTATCATCTTATTTGCAGATGACTCTTACAACCAAAGTTGATAACTCTTTATTTATCATCTTATTTGCAGATGACTCTTACAACCAAAGTTGATAACTCTTTATTTATCCTCTTATTCGCAGATGACTCTTACAACCAAAGTTGATAACTCTTTATTTATCCTCTTATTCGCAGATGACTCTTACAACCAACCTTGACAACTCTATTTATCTTGCAACTTATATTAAAGTACTTAGTAGAAGTAATTAGTCTCACAGCTAACTTGGCAAAAGGAAGCCTATAAATAAAGTAGCTAGAGATCTTGGACTAGGATCATAGGGTCATAGGATCATAGGATCACAGGAGATTACAAGGCTAATGGCCTGGGGCCCTTACAAGCCTAGCAAAGAGTTTATCCACAAAAAAGAAATGTCAGTCAGCACCTGTCACCCCTGTCAGTGAGGGACACAGGTGGAAACCCTGGGACAAATTTGTGGTTTCCCATCCATTCATTAAGGTTGCACTTGAAGAGGATCAGTGAGGTACTCTGTTTGACATGTATGGGAAGTTTATTCCAGAGACAGGGCAGCCTCTGTGAGACAAACCTGTCTCTCCAGCATGTTTTGTTGATTTTGCATATTAGAGTTAGGCCTTTTGAGTGGGTAATGCATGAGGAGTTAGACTTATGGATATGGAGCATCTCTAGTAGGGCAGGGTCCGATATTGCCTTGTAGGCAAGACACAGATGATCTCTGAGCAATCTGGACGATACTGAGTAGAGTGATAGTGATTTGAGCCTGTCCACATAGGACAGGTGTTGGAGGCCATGGATTCTCTTTGTGAGGTATTTCTGTGGCCTTTCCAGTTGGTACAGGTGTTTGGAAAGGTACATTTCAAACGGAGCATTATACTTAATTATAGGCCTAATAAGGGAGGAGTACAGAGAGGTAATAACCTCCTTTTTACGGGATGCAATCTCTTTACTTATAAGATGAACCAAGGCTTGTCTGACCACTGCCACCACATGATGTTCGAATGTGAGATTGTTGTCAACCTGAGTACCCAGGTCTGTCACCACAAGTTGTGTGTTTAGGGGGTTGCCGTTGATGTGGTAATCAGTAGGGGTCATGTTTTTGCTGAATGGTATTATAATACTTTTTTTTGTATTTAAATTAAGGCCACGGATCCTTTGTATGGAGAAATTGATCAGTTTAGGCATTTTGGATTAATTATTTTTGGTATCTATGCTAAATGTATGAGTTTGGTAAGCAGAATAACCAAACAGGGTCTGTTTTCAGGAGTGGCTTGGGATGACTGCCTGGTTTAGTGTCTTATTAAAAAAATTACAATTAAAAGGTGAGGATTATACAATGAATAATAAAAGTGGGTCAGAAACTTAACTCTCAACAAAACTATAAGCAATTAACTTTTAATTTGAAATTTCACTGCCTCCGACACACAGGACATTCCAGAACGAAGGATATTTATTGAAAATAAAAATACAGTTAAGTGGTTTCGCCCATCCGCTTGGACTTCTTCAGAACTCAGTGAGCTGGCTTGTTTCTCAGTTTTTGGATTTGCTCGGATTGCACCTGATTTTTATTGAACTTTTCATTTGAGTTCGCACTTTGAATCATTTTAACTTGACCTTGTTAAAAACAATAAAAGCATTGAAAATAATAATCCTGCAAAGCTCATTTACATATAATAATTACATGCATATATGCGATTTTCATACAATAAGTAGATGACTAAATACAAAAAGTAATACTTTCTTATATATGAAATGGTAGCTACACAACATCTGATAGCACACATTTTTCAGGAACATTAAGAAGGTAGGCACAGTTTAAAAAAACTTTGTCTCTATGCATCTGCTTCAAATATAAATAATAATGAAATAAAATGTCAGCTATCATGAGAAGATGAAGACGATAAAGAGAAAAGCTGATACGATTAACCGACAATCCCTTGTAGTTATTGTCCACGTAACATGATTCCAAACTCGACAAAAACCAGCAGATAAACGGATGGAGCCCCACACCACTACAGAGTCCAGTTCTCGAGACTGAAAAACTTTAGTGCAATCTTTTATTAATCCAAAACACAGAGCACTCCAAGCATATGAACGCCTTAGTTCAAACAACACACTGCGTTTTCGTTCCAAATAGACTTCATCAGAAAAGACCAATGCATCCATTACTATACCTATATATAGTCTTGTCTGTTAATTAACCCTAATTACATTTAATTAGTGTTCATTGCTATACTTAAAGCAGAAATTCAAAATGCTAAAAACATAATCAGACTTCCTTAATACAGCATATACTGCCCATAAATTTCAGTCATAAAGTCAAAAGCTAAAAATATATATAGTTGCCCATTTAAATTACAAACATTTTATAATAAATATATAAATATATATATGTAATTCATATTAAAACTGAACAGTTTATTCATATATTATTTAAAAACATAAATACTTTATTACAAATGTGGATCAAATGCATTTCAAAATAACACATAAAAATTCCTAAGGAATAAATATATACTGAGATATAAAATGGAGAAGTATGAATTTGAAAATAAAAACATAAATAGAAATCTAATTCCACTATTAAAGGGAGGCAATTCTAAGTTCATAATATATATAATGTATCCATAAACAGTACAATGGGGGCCTCTGGTGGCAAGGGTTGATATTTATTTTCCTACAACTTAGCTGCTCTTAATTTCAATAAGGGTAATATAGTAATATTGTCATTTAACCCTGGATATTTATCAGCATTTAGTGCTATTTGCCACCATAATTCCCTGTATTCGATTCTAGTCTCCCAGGGTCCCCCACGGATATCCATTTGTATTTGCTCTATAATTAAAAACTTAAATTTATACTCTTTACACAATTTACTGTGTTTATATAGAGCATTACTTTCTTTCTTAACAGAAATTTCATAGATATGTTCGTAAATGCGTTTTCTCAAGGCTCTTTCAGATTTACCGACATAGAAAGAGTCACATTTTTCACAAAAAGCAGGATATACTATCCCTTGTGTATTACAATTAAAATATTCTGGGCTATTTACCATTTTATTTCTACTTTGAATGTAATACCCTTCCCCATTTAATACATAACTGCATTGAGCACATCGCCCACATTTATAAGTACCCTTCTTATTGTTATTTCTGGTAGTAACCATTTTCTTGCTTTCCAAAATGTTCCCCATATTTCGTGAATTCCTGTAAATTATTTTTTTAGGAATGTTGGATATACTATCTAAATCAGAAAGTGCCACGAACCTCTCCCATTCCTTAAGGAATATCCTACTTATTCTTCTATTTATACCATTGTATTCCAGTACTAATGCCTGTGAATACTCTTCAGACCTTTTGCTATTAATACTAATTAATCCTGTGTTTATAGGTGGATTGATTATTACTCCATTTTCTTGTCCTTTATATATAGGCTGAAATCTGTCCTTTCTTCCTTCATTCACTTCCATCCTTATTTTTTCAACAAATTCTTTGGGGTAACCTCTTTCCCAAAACATCCTTTCCAAGAAATCACATTCATTTTTAAAATCTTGCTCCGAACTTGTCATGCGGCTACCCCTAACAAATTGTCCCTTAACAATACTTTTTTTACAATGTTTGGGGTGGCCGCTAGTGAAATGTAGGAAAGAATTACAATAGGTAGGCTTCCTATATACTTTGGATTGATAACATCCTTCCCCTTTATAAAACTCAATATCCAGATATATTAAACTACAATCTGACACATGATGTGTAAAACTAAGAAAATTAGTGGTGGAGTTCAAATAATCTAGGAAATCAGTTAATTTTTCTCTCCCAGCAGTCCAGAGAATAACTATATCATCCAAAAACCTCCTGTACATTGTCCAACATTCTTTGTAAATGGAGTTAAGGATGTATTTTTCTTCCCATAATGCTAAAATCAGATTGGCATATGTGGGGGCACAAGCTGCCCCCATAGCCACTCCCTGGATCTGCTGGAAGAATTCACCTTTAAAATAAATAAAATTGTTGCTGAGAACCAAGTCCATGAGCCAAAGGCATGCTAGTTTGTCATTCCTATCCATACCTTCATATGCAAATATTATGTCCTCCAATATATTCTTCCCCTCATCATGAGATATGGAGGAAAATAAGTCAACAATATCAATTGTTAGGAATAACATATTGACATGCCATACACATTTGTTTAAATCATTTAATAATTCCCACGGATCTTTCAAAATACTTGTTCTCCCAGTCCATACTGGCTTTAATTTGAGATCTACATATTTAGCCAAAGTCTGGGTTTTAGAGCCTTCAGCTGACACTATAGGTCTTAATGGGGGATCTAAAGGATTTTTGTGGATTTTCGGTATCCCAAAGATAACTGGGATCTTTGGTTTGTCTACTTTTAAAAATCCATTTTATATCTCAGTATATATTTATTCCTTAGGAATTTTTATGTGTTATTTTGAAATGCATTTGATCCACATTTGTAATAAAGTATTTATGTTTTTAAATAATATATGAATAAACTGTTCAGTTTTAATATGAATTACATATATATATTTATATATTTATTATAAAATGTTTGTAATTTAAATGGGCAACTATATATATTTTTAGCTTTTTACTTTATGACTGAAATTTATGGGCAGTATATGCTGTATTAAGGAAGTCTGATTGTGTTTTTAGCATTTTGAATTTCTGCTTTAAGTATAGCAATGAACACTAATTAAATGTAATTAGGGTTAATTAACAGACAAGACTATATATAGGTATAGTAATGGATGCATTGGTCTTTTCTGATGAAGTCTATTTGGAATGAAAACGCAGTGTGTTGTTTGAACTAAGGCGTTCATATGCTTGGAGTGCTCTGTGTTTTGGATTAATAAAAGATTGCACTAAAGTTTTTCAGTCTCGAGAACTGGACTCTGTAGTGGTGTGGGGCTCCATCCATTTATCTGCTGGTTTTTGTTGAGTTTGGAGTTTTGTTTGGCAGTTCCTTACTTTGGTTTTCTCCATGTAACATGATTACTATATCTTGCACTAAACACTATAAAAGCTACTTTCTTTTT